>NC_083282.1:20587020-20898628 GCF_963506605.1 Zootoca vivipara
GAGGTTTTTAAGCAGAGGTTAAGAAGAACTAACATTGGACACAGCCCCTTAATTATTGTTATAGTGTAAAGCTGAAGTCTAATGCAAGAACAAAAGCAAAAAATCAAACTATTTTTCCCTTAAAAACATAAAGCTGTATAGAAATGAAACAAATAATAATCACAAACTATATTAAATAATGTGTGGCATGAGAGTTTTCATAGTCTCTGCTGTTTCACGGTACACCACGCTGCACATTTTCTACAGAAATGTGGTCCAAGCATTTTTATTTTTTTTAAAAAAAATAACTAAAATATGGTACAAAGAAGATGGATGTATAGGACAAGATCCTCTTCATGCCCTCGACCATTTTAGATGCTTCTTTGTTCAGACTTTCCCTCACCAGATGATTGGAGCTGATGAGGATTTTCCTAGCTTAATAGAAACTGAGTGACACAGCGGAAGCACAATCGGCAAAATCTTGTTATGAATAATAAGGTGATTTTGAAAGCTGGTGGTTTGCCAATGCCAGGATTAGTCTTCTAGTAATAAAAAATAGTTTGGAAACTAATTATCATTTTTATATATATAAAAAGCTTACTACTGTTCCCCCCCACACACACATTTTAAACCCTACCTTTCAAAGTTCCCCACAGCTAACCTAAACTATTGTTTGGTCTTTTTCCCAGGAAAGTGAGTGTGGCATGGGGTGGCTGACTAAGTCTGACTAAGCCACTTCCTTCCTACCCATGAACTGCTTAACACAGAAGGTGTAGGTCTATTTACATATGATTTACTGTATATTAATGTGCAAAATAGCCACCAGATGATCTACCAGCTTCAAGAAAGTGAAATGCAAATGATGTTATCTGAATGTAACGCAACCATGCAATTTAGAAGCAGCTTCTCTTTCTAAACTGTACTTCAGCACTGACCATATTTGCCATTCCTAGCCCTAGGACAAAAGGTGACGTTTCTGCTGGGAAAACTTAATAAATCTACTTCCTTCGATCCTATGCTGCACTCCAGCCCCCTCTTGTGGCACCTAGCATTCATTGCCATTCTCTGTGCTTTGAGGAGTAAAGTTAGTGCTGTGGTGAAGGACTGATTTTTCAAAGAACAATGACGTGCACAAGGACAGAGCACCAAGCTCACAGATTCAATATTACAATCTTTCCACTGGTGGTAACAACAACAACAACAACAACAACAACAACAACAACAACAACAACAACAACAACAACAACAACAACAACAACACAGTAATAATAAACCGAAGGGACCTAATTCCATAGAAGAAAACAAGTTGTATGCAAGAGTTGCACTGAATTCAGTAGGTGATGGGAAAGTGCTTTGCTTAAAACTTTGGAGAGCAGTTTCAGGTGCTCTTTGGGTGTTACCTTTATCATGCAACACCAGTAAACATAATTTACATGCACATTCCTGTTCCTGTTGTTTGTTTCTTTAGTAATACGTATTTACTAACACTATCTCAAATTTGCCTTCATAGTAATCCAGATGACAAGGAAGTAATTCATGAATGCAATAATTTATATGCTGCGTCAACGTTTTCTTTTTGTTGCCGAAGGCAAGAAGGGATTCTAGTTAGCAGAATCATGTGAGGTATTTATCTAAGCCCTAATGCTGTCAAAATAGTTGTAAAAAAGACATTGCACCACTTCATGATGCCATTGTCCATATTAACACTTCCTATCATCTTCCAACCATAATTTTTTAAAAAAAAATTGCCCATAGGAACGCATTAATTGAATTTCAATGCATTCCTGTGGGAAACTGCGATTCGCTAGACGAATTTTTCGTAAAACGAATTCATCTAGTGAGGTAACCTCCGCTAGAAAAATCCTTTCGTTAAGCAAAAATTTCGTCTTACAAGGCAAGCGAGGCACCACTGTAGTTGGCACCACTGTAGTTGGAAATAAGGTCTTCTGAATAGCTCAGTTGGTTAGAGCAGTGTTTCTCAACCTTTTTTGGGCCAAGGCACATTTGTTCCATGAAAAAAATCACGAGGCACACCACCATTAAAAAAGTTAAAAAATTTAACTCTGTGCTGCCCTATATTGACTATATAATTATGACTGTAAGAAACACTTGCCAATTGCTGTGTTGGTTGCAATCTCCTGTAATAAGGCTTCACAAGCCACTGATTTCTCTGCCAGCACAATCCTTTGCTCAGCAAGTTTCAGGTTGAGCTCATCCAGCCAGCTTCTTTAAGTTTGTCTAAAACCACCCTCCCGTGGTGGTGGCTGTTGAGAGCTGTGCTTGCCCCGCGTCGTGACCCGGCCGGCTTCCTTTCCGGCGGGTCAGTGATGATCATTGGCGGCCGCCAGGCACGTGGCAATGTAAATCGCCCTTCTCGTCGCCGCACGTCGCGGCACACCAGCCAGCATCTCGCGGCACACTAGTGTGCCGCGGAACAGCGGTTGAGAAACACTGGGTTAGAGCATAGTGCTGATCATGCCAAGGTCACAGGTTCAATCCCCATATGGGACAGCTGCATATTCCTGCATTGCAGGAGTCTGGACTAGATGATCCACAGGGTCCCTTCGAACAATTCTATGATTCTAAGTCCCAATGTAACTTACAGTAGTACCTCGGTTTAAGTACACAATTGGTTCTGGAAGTCTGTACTTAACCTGAAGCGTACTTAACCTGAAGCAAACTTTCCCATTGAAAGTAATGGAAAGTGGATTAATCTGTTCCAGACAGTCCGCTGAGTACTTAAACTGAAGCGTACTTAACCTGAAGCAAACTTTCCCATTGAAAGTAATGGAAAGTGGATTAATCCGTTCCAGACATAGCTGCCAAGTTTTCCCTTTTCTCACGAGGAAGCCTATTCAGCATAAGGGAAAATCCCTGTAAAAAAGGGATAACTTGGCAGCTATGGTTCCAGACGGGTCCGCAGAGTACTCAACCTGGAGCGTTCTTAATCCAAAGTATGAGTGTAATTGGTTCCAGAAGTCTGTACTTAACCTGAAGCGTACTTAACCTGAAGCGAACTTTCCCATTGAAAGTAAAGGAAAGTGGATTAATCCGTTCCAGATGGGTCCGCGGAGTACTTAAACTGAAAGTACTCAAACCGAAGCGTACTTAAACCGAGGTATGACTGTATTACCAAATGTCAGAAGCCCTGCTGTGCTCTCCGGTTCAATGCCAGATATGATGCTGGTGTGACAGATGTGCTGGCAGAACTCTCCTGTTATGCTGCAGCAGCCAAAATAAGGCAGAAATGGGGGTGCAGATAGGGCAACACAGGGGAGGGGCATATTCCTATACTCCATTCAGGCTACATCTCCATTGATTGCAGAACATTCTTCCAGACACAGACCCTGGTGCGAGAAACTTCACTTCAATGGGAGATTTAAGACAGAAAAGGTTGTCCCACTTCAGTGGGAGGGTCTATAAAAAATTAAAGAACTGTCTCCATGACCAAAGGTCTCCTCTGTAAGTTTTAACAAATCAGAAAGTCAAGGAACACATGCAACCTCTCTCCTATGCATGTCTCCTCAGAAGACACTTTTATTCAGCTCATCTTAGGGGGAGATTCATAAATCTAGCACACAATTAAACATGTTTACAAAATTTGGTATCTGAAGAAGTGTGCATGCACACAAAAGCTCATACCTATGACAAATTTAGTTGGTCTCTAAGGTGCTACTGGAAGGATTTTTTATTTTTATTTGGAGAATCCTAGATAGCTAAAACCTCCTCAAAAATAGATGGATGGCCCGATGAAGTAGTCTATATTTGCAGGCATGCTTTCATAATAAGGTTAATTAATATGTTACAACAATGAATGCCAACAGCAGATAATGCAAGTAATTCTTGCCACTCACATTCCTGTTCCTATACCCTTGAAACTGAAATATCCTCTTGTTGAAAGACATATACTGAAAAGTCCCCCAATCATTCATGTTGACATTCCAAGTCAAAATTGGTTAATGTTTTGAAATTCACATTTTCCTCATCTGTTGCACGTACTCCAGTGAATGGTGACAATCACCTTCAGGCTAAGATCAACGTTCATATTGGGGCTATACCTTTATAAGCACAACCAAAATGTCACAAATTATTGTACTGTACAAGTTCTCCTTAATTCTTCATCAGGCTAGATGGAAACAAAGCAGGGGGTGGAGAGGCAGAAAAATTCGCTGGTAGTGTAACCATATCTGCCGCCTGCATTCATCTTATGACAGAGTGCTGGAGGAGATAGGGGACCTTCAAATAAGGTTTTGTTACGACACTATAGAGAACTTTCAGAATTCACGAAGCCTGGAGATGCTTTCAGACTGTCACTATACTGGCAAATGAAGATCCCACAATTAAAGTTGATTTGCTGCTTTTTAGCAACAAACTTTTTATAATGCAGGAATTGATAGGAAAATGCATTCCAAAGTGTGGGATAACATTTGCTTGATGCAACAGTCATCTAATCACCCCTCAAGCAAATTTAGAATCACTGATAATCTGGAAGCAACAATTGTGGGAAGAAAAACAAACAAACAATGGCAGTTCCCATGTCTCCGGAAATACAAAACCTAAATCTTACACAGTCCATTTCCATCCTTAGGTGAAACACACCCGTACCTCATTGGGTGAAAAACAAAATTAAACAGAAGCTTTATATTATAAGGTTTGGAGATTAATTTTAGGTAGTGTGTTTTGTTTTGTTTTGTATTGTTTTTTAAGTAATTAGAATGAAATTGGGTAGCTTTACCTAGCAGTTTGAGGGACTGTTCCCTCAGGAGAAAAAAGATTCATCTTCAGGTAGTGCAAGACTCTATTCTTCTCAATTAGGATCACCAAGTTCATCTCATCTCACGTTACCAGAGCAGCACATGGAAACGCCGTTTACCTTCCCGCTGTAGCGGTACCTATTTATCTACTTGCACTTTGACGTGCTTTCGAACTGCTAGGTTGGCAGGAGCTGGGACCGAGCAATGGGAGCTCACCCCATTGTGGGGATTTGAACCGCCGACCTTCTGATCAGCAAGCCCTAGGCTCTGTGGTTTAACCCACTCTGCAAGGAACACTGCCCTTCACAAAATACTTTTGGTTATTTAATCAACATCCATTGCTTGCTAATATTTCTTTTTCTAAAAAGTCCAAAGGAACAATGTGAGATGTTATTTCGGTGTAATGTTAGAATGTAAGTCTATGATGCCATGCTTTTAGAGCATAAGAACGAAACTGGCCTATTCACTTCACAGAAAGAAGCCTTTGTTTGGGTGCCATCTGCAGAGAGAGCCTTTGAAGTTCTGTTTTTGAGCTTCCCCACATTGTTGCTTCCTCAGAGTGATGAGTTTGAGGCAAATTCTGATATATGTCATCCTATCAGGGAGAACGTAACCTAGAGGTTGTTGTGTAACAGAGGTTGGAATGATTCCCCCAGTAGGTGGGAGACATAGTTTTTTTCTTAATCTGAAAACTGACTGTAAAAAGGACATTTATTTTCTAAACTAAGATCTATATGCAATATTGCAGTTCTGCTGCTACAAGGGACTTCTTGTGAACAACAGAACTTCCTCTCCCTCTCCTGTTGCCTCCAGTCTCCTGCGCCCTCTCAAAATCAGCTTTGGAGGGTTGAGAGATTCTCTGGAGCAGATTTTGGGTGTGTGTAGTGGGAGCCACCATAGCCGTGCTGTAACAATTTGAGTCCCAGGCTTTTTAGACCTGTCTACCCCTGTACTGGGACACGGGTGGCGCTGGGGCCTAAACCACAGAGCCTAGGGCTTGCCGATCAGAAGGTCGGTGGTTTGAATCCCCGCAACGGGGTGAGCTCCCGTTGCTCAGTCCTTGCTCCTGCCAACCTAGCAGTTTGAAAGCATGTCAAAGTGCAAGTAGATAAATAGGTACCGCTCCGGCGGGAAGGTAAACGGCGTTTCCATGCGCTGCTCTGGTTCACCAGAAGCGGCTTAGTCATGCTGGTGACATGACCTGGAAGCTGTACGCCAGCTCCCTCAGCCAGTAAAACGAGATGAGCGCCGCAACCCCAGAGTCGTCCGCGACTGTATCTAACGGTCAGGGGTCCCTTTACCTTTACCTTTACCCCTGTACTGTACTATCTGAAACCAAAAGGGATACATTGGTTGCTACCGTAGTTGTGACCCCACCCCACCCCTAGTTCTCCTACCACACTATTTGAGCAACTATTTGGTTCATCATATACAGCTCTATTATCACTAGCACCAACTAGTGAAATTAACTGTAACTGCACTTCTCTTACAAATACCTGATTCCATGTATTACACTAGGGACTATATAGGAATAGGATTGCATCCTAAATTGTATTAATTATTCAACACTACCATCAAGAGCACTACCATGATTCAGCACTACCATTTTAACCGCAACATACATTCCTTTAAAAAAAAGTTTTACATTTTCATACTATCTTCTGCATTTATAGAGTCTCCCGTCCTTCTTGGTCTTTTATCAAGTGTGCCAGTTTAAGCATAGAAAGGACATTTCTTCTTAATTGGAGGAAACATTCTTGCTCATTTTAAAAGCAATCCTTCTTGGGACCTGGATTATTTCGAAACGTAAACATTGGCAAGCACCCAAACCACAATTATTCTAATACAGTAGTAGTATTAACTGGATGAAGTAGAAACAGGCAGTAGAATCAGTGCAGAAAGATCTCTGGGATGATTTGTATGATCCTCACTGAACAGATTGACAATGGTGTGCACATTCCACACCATCACCGCCTTGAACTTCACACCTCTTCCACGTGATTCCATTATGCCAGTGGTTTTCAGCCAGTGTGCCATCCTTGAATGATGGCCTGGGGTGCCATGGGCAACACCGCCCTCTGTCCCTCTTTCCTCCCCTCCCTTCCTCTGATGCCCCCTCACATCTCTGCCTCCCAAAGGCTTGCACAGCTGTTTGTTGCAGAAGCCCTGGCTACAAGCTCCCTAGGCGAATGGTGCCTCTGGGGCTGGCTAGGGGTTGCTTCCCAGGCCCCTGTGGGGCAGTAGGAGGAGGCACCTCTCTTTCGGGCGGGGGGGGGGAGCTCAGAGACTGGGGGGGCAGCTGCGGCTGCCCCGAGAACTGCCAGGGAGAGGGGAGGGTATTTGAAAAGGGGTGAGGGGCTGCCAGCTCTGCAGGCAAGGGGCGACATAAGTCCTGAGCCCCACAGGAGTGCTGCAGAAAGAATGTAGTTGGTCAAGGAAGTTGTGGACCCAAAATAGTTGAAAACCTCTGCATTATGCAAACATTGCTGTGGGATCCAACAATGAGGAAGCAACAAGCTGGCACCTCTTTTTCCCCAGCAATCACAGGCCCAGCACACTTTGAGCAATGAATGCCTTGGATCTGTTATTATTTCAAATGATTGCTGTTGCTGCTACTGCTGCTGCTACAGTATGTTGCTACTTGTAGTAAAGCACTCATCTGCAAACTTTCGTTTTGAGAATAGCGAATGCAAGCAACTGAAAGTTTAATTTATAGAAAACAATACAATTACTATCTCATTGATATGGCTGTGTTTTCTTAGATTCAGTTACATTGCTCAGACATCTGCCTAGCCTGAGCATCCTGTTTACATTAGCAACTAGGCAGTTCTAATAACAGGAATCCCTACTGGATAATTCCAGGTGCTGTGTATATGTGTTTCATATGCTCATTTTGCAAAGAGAGGCATTGTGTTGTTGTCAGCTGGGAAATCAATTTCATCACACTTAACCCGCTAGCAGAACTGAATGCGGCTTGAATATTTGTTTTTATTTATACCAAGTTGTATTTGCATCAACAGCCTATGGGGTTACGTCTGGCTTTCACGATCACGGGGATGATTGCAACTGAAGCTGCCTAGGATGTATGGATGATGTTACACAAAGCAGGGACTGAGCGGGTTCAAGGAAAAGTAAAAAAAGAAGTGCTAGGCTGTACGATAGACAGAATTCAAATGTGAACCCATTCCCACTGCTGTATGCATGTGGCAATAAATGGTGACATCTGTTGAATTTCTGCCAGGCAGTGGTTAATTGCACAGGGCCATTTGGGGCTGGGGCAAAAGTGCCTCCTTCTCCTACTGGCCTGCGAAGGAACATCTGTGTACACCCCACCCATGGGCCAGTCAAGAGGGAAGGAGGAAGAGGAAGACAGGAAAGCACTGCCGGAGCCATGTGCATGGTCCAGAGCACCTTGCTGCAAGGACAGGAGGGTGAGGCAACACAACGGTGCTCCAAGCTTCATGTTTCTCTGCCTTATCTCTGCTCCCACGTCAGAGCTAGTTTGCAAGGGCAGACTCCCTTGATTAGACAGTAGCTGGCAAAGGGACTGAACGCTGCCCAGTCCACCAGAGAGGCACAACACTTGCCCTGCCCTGGGCACTGGCAACCCATGCTACACCCCTGGAGGTGGCAATGACTCCCCAGGGTTTTTACCCAGGGAAATTCCTAGCCCTACTTGGAGCTACTTTAGCCTGGGACCTACTGCATGCAAAGCTGATGCTCTGTCACTAAGAATCCCTCGTCAACAAAAAAGACTGTGCACTGGCTCTGAGTCTTATACAAGTGGTGTGTTTCAGGGAGGTGGAGGCAGGAAGAGCAAAGCTTAGAATTCATTTCATGTGAGGTGGGCGGGCTGGAAGAAAGCACAAGGACAGAGTGGGAGAGCCACACAAAGAAGGCATTGAAATATATGTTGCCAAACAAAGACAGCAGAGAGGAATACATTAGGTGACAAGTTCACATAAAATGTGTAATTTAAATGCTAAGTGTTGTTATGAGTTTGCGGGTGCCAAACCAATATAAATTCCTGCATCCAGTAAAGTGTTGGAATTTAAGCAAGACTTGGGGTGTTAAACTGGGTGCCCAACACCTAATCCCTGCACTCAGCAAGAGTTAAAAGCTAATCAAGGCAGACTAGCTTATTGTGTTCAGGTAATCACATGGGTGATGGGCCATTAAGGAAAGACAAGGTGATGAGCCATTAAGAAAGCATCTGTGTGAGATGGCAAATGGGTGCAGCCTCCACACATAGATAACAAGAAGGACGAAAGCCAGACTTTTGAAAGTGTTGTGTAGAAGTAAAGCTTCAGGATGGAAAACCAAAGAGGTAGAGCACAATGTTTGGATCCAACGCTGTGGCTATGGGAGAAACATTATCCTCTTGGCGTGCTAATGCTGTGAACCCCTCCATTGTAGGCTCATGTTCTATATATGTGTAAATAAATCATATACCCTAAAGACACCAGTGTCTTTCCAAAAGGAAACAGGAACTCTGAGTTAGCGCCTGAAAACCCTGGAATCTCGCACTACTCAGAGATTGAGGTGGTGTGCCATATGAGCAGAACCCACTTCCACCACCCCCCCTGTGGGGAATCTCTCATTAGCTGCAACCCCTCAAACCGCCTACCCCCAGGTCACTCCTGAGGGCTGGGAGGACCCTAAGGGATGACTTTTCATGGGCAACTCCTCATGAGCCTTGCATTTATGAACATTGCACAAAGAACATGGGACACAGACTTTCCCATTTACCTCCAAGTTTGTGACAACCTGACTTGTGGTGGCTATTTTCTAGAGTCCCCCCCTTGCTGCCCATGTCTTTGCTTTCTGGCCACCCTTTAAGCTGACAGGGGAAAGCTTCTTTCTCGGAATTTCTGAGGCAGTTCTTCCTAGTCACTAGCTTTTTCATATTTACAACAATAATAACATTGTTCTTTGCTGCATAATCCCACCGGGGAGAAACTCCAAAGAAAGCTCCCTGAATTTGGTGGGGCTTATTACTAAGTAGGTGTGTAAAGAATGGCAGCCTTTTAGCTATTGTTAAACTGTCAACGCAGGTTAAGAATTTCAGCAATGCCCAACCCTAACGTTTTGAGTGGTTAATTTCCTCTTGTAGCTTTTTCTTCAAGACCCCAAAGATTTCAGCCATTGTCTCTGGCTGCTGCCCCTAACATCTAGAACTCCCTTTCAGAACAACATGCAATGCTCCCTGCCATCTCTTCCCTAGAATCCCTTTTCCAAAGCCTCCTTCTCCATTAACGCCTTAGGGCACGTACACATAAGCGGCTTTCAAATGCACCAAGGCTGTTTCCATCTCCCCCTGCCATGTTTCAAGTTGTGTTTTAGGCTGCTGTGCATTCCATTACCTGATCTATTTCCCCATGCTGCTCATGCGTAATTTGCACATGTGCAATGGACGTCTAACAGGTAAATAACCCATCTGGACCATGGCTTATGTTTTTGAACTGGGTGGAAGCTGCTTTAAGGGAAAGCACATCACACAACAGCATTTCCCAAGACGCTACAGGACACAGATGGTCTATGGCTAAGGTCATGCCTTCTCGGCTTCAGACACGGGTGGTGGGAGCCTGCTGGAGCCAGGGTAAGTTGTAACGTGTACACAGCCTCAGTCTGTGAACGGTACCTGCTCATTTCCTATGTTTCGGCTCTCCCTCCTTCCTCTGCTATCTCCCCTTGTGTCTAAATTTAGATTGCATGCTCATCAGGAGAGGGACCGTTTTTCTTTTCATTTATGTTATTCTATAATGCCCCATGGACATTGACATTGAAAGCACTTACTGTATATAGAGAAATAGATCCATGAACAAACAAATAAATGCACAATAAAGTATCTCATCAATGCCTTACACACACACACACACACACACACACACACACACACACAATGTAAACTTCTCTTGCCAACTCCATTTGCTCTCCTGAAATAAATACTGGGCTGGATTCCCTGTCAGATTGATGCTGTGCCCTGCGAAGACGCAATCGAGTGGAGAAAGTCGCCCAGATTGTTTGATCGCAGATTGTTCCCTTCTTCCCTTTTTCACATCGCTGATCCAAATGACTTCCTTTTGCTCGCCGCAGTGCACCACTGTCTCTACCACAGTCCTTGTTTAGTATGTGCAAACCGTTCACAGAGTGCATGGATAAAGGAGGGGAAGGGAGAACACCGCATTAGGAAGGCATTGGAGGAAAAAAAAGGTAAGAGTTTTACCAATTTGCTTTCAGCTGCAGTAGCCTTTGCTGCTATTTTTGGAGCTTGGTTCTCGTACCTTTTTGTGCGAAGTTTTTTTTTTTTTAATGTAATGGCAGGGTGAACTTTAGTCTAGCACATTTTATACATGTGCGTTTTAAAGGGCACCAGAAACTATTTTTTACTTCTTCTCCCCCTTGCCCATCAGCGGTGGTCTTATCTTCACTTTTGTTTCTGCCCACCTTTCCGGGACAAGATGTAACATATTGATCAAAAGCAGCAGGTTAAAGGGAAAGGTGTGACAAAGCAGATAGAAGGTACAATTCACAGATAGGCTTTCAGGGCAGTATAAGGAGGATCTGAACCCATAGACTGAATTATGATATGATGCTCAGCTACAAGGCAATTTAGAGGAATGCAGGAATCAGGTGTGTTCCTACCAGATCCCCACCTTTCACATATATCAGGGGGTTTCAGGCTGGTCCTCAGCCCCTCTTCCACAAAGACAACAAGGATGACTGTATAGCCCTTGTGTGGGTGTAGAATGCACAGCAGACTTTCCCCAGACTTGGGGAACAGGCACTGGTCTTTTTTGACATCTCCTTATGCAGTGGAGGACAGTCCATTAGGATGAATAGGGCACTGCCCCACCAACCTCAGTCTGCCTTTAGCCAGCCCCCACCTGCTTACTTTCTTACTTCCATCCCATCCAGAGGGTGACGTTGGCGCTGAGCTACCTCCTCCTTAGTCTCAGTGCTACATTTGTGAAAACTCTGCTAGGAGGAAGATTGAGACAAGGTCAGAATGAGTTGGGCTCTGCCTCTTATTGGCTCTTGCTCCCCCTACTGTTGGGCTCCTACCTTGCATCCCAATGAACATCAGCCACGACTGTACTGAAGTTTAATGGCAGAGAGCACTTGTGTTGCATGCCAAAGGTCCCAGGCTTCAATGCATTGTTTCTGCAGTTTAAAAGGATCTCAAGGGGGCTTCCGGGTTCAGCGCCAGCGCCGATCGGCGGGGTTTCGTCTCGTCTCCGAGACGGCCCGTCCCTGCTAGGAGTGGGGAGGGCAGCGAGAGCGACGCTGCGCCCCTTAGAACCTCGGGAAGGGCGTCCCGGGGGCAATTTGCTCGGCACAGCCCAAATCCGGACTCCCCAACTCTTCGGTTAGCTCTAATAAGAGCTCCGGAGCGAGGAGGGTAGAAGTCGCGGGGGCCATTTTGAGCGGCAACGTTATTCTAGCAGGGAGAAGCTTCAAGCCGAAGGCGGAGAGCGCTGGATTCTTCTGAAAATAAAACGATTGGAAAAGACTGTAAGTAACCTCACGATTTGGATTATAAAACAATTTGGATCTGGGAGAGAGGGGAGAAAAGAGGAAGCCACCCCCCCCCCCACGGCAACAAAAGAGACAGTAAATAGAAACCCGAAGCCATAAACAGAAGATTTGCAATTCAAAAGGATCCCTCAAAGGCATCAAAGAGAATCTCCCCTTTGATGCAGGGTGAGAAGGGGAGAGAGACTGTGGTTTATGACTGCCCTGCAGCAAGAGGTAAAGACTGAGAAAAATCTTTCTTTTCCTTGGGAGCCGGCAGCCCAGACAACCCAGTGAGTTGATCAGGATTTATGAGTCAATTTTTATTTCATTTTGTATTTCTGGACTTTGTGGAATTTCTTCTTTGGTTTAAATGTTTGTGAAATGTGAGTTCGAACTTTATTGTTAATAAGACTTGAAGAATGCAGCCAGCTTGTTAAAATGGAGTCGAGAAAATAAACTGTGATCATATTCCACCCCACGTGACAAGTTTTGACCTTGGCAGGATTGAATTATGTCAACAAAAAAGTGTTCCCCTGAGTTCCAGCGGTCTGTTTTGACCTTAATGTGGGAAACAAGAATAGAGCTATGTCAAGAGGAGACACGACGGCAAGAGTTACAGCAAAAAATTCAGATGGTGATGGCAGAATATGATTTTTTAGGAGATGAAGCTTTTGACACTGAAAAAGATGAATGTGAGAATGACAATGATGATGACTGTGATTTGGAACGAAAAGATGAAGATGAGGACTGTGATGATTCAACACAAAATGAAGCACACCACGAAAAAAATGATGACTTTACAAAAAGTTGGATGGAGTGCCCCGCTTTTGAGGGGGGCACGATTGGTATTATTGGAACTCCAGAACGCCCACAGGGAAGAAGGAAAAAATATGCAGAGAAGAGAAGAAATTCAGGGGCCCTGTATGGTGGCCTGGATGGCAAAAGACTGTAAACAGGGGGTGGGGTGAAGGGAAAGTGATGTTGTGATTACATGGATGGATTAACAGGTTTATAACTGGTCTGCTGATTATGGAATTTGCTGGATTGGGGGGGTGGAACCGGTAATCGGGGATGTAAGGTTAAATTGAGAATAGTTATAGTTTTAAAAGTGAATGGATTTTGGAAAATGTGAAAATATGGAGGCTTATAGAGGGAGAAAAAATTAGGCACGGGAAGATAAAATGGGAGTTTGATTTTTCAGTGATTTGAAGTTGTATAAGATACAAGGGTGTATTTCTATAAAGTAAGAAACTGTTGCAGATGATAAAAAAGGGATGAAAACCGGGGAAGGGGGGGGAGGGGAAGCCCACAAAATATGGTTTTACAATTATGAATGTAAGAAAAATTTGTCTGTTTTGTATTGTTTTTTTCTCTTTTTTTGCCCTTTCTTTTTTTTCTTTTTTCCTATTTCTATTTTTCTCTTTTTTTTTTGGTATGACAATAGATGGTTGGATGGATGGCCTCCTGCGTACTGCCCTGGTTTGCTGGAGCTCCCTGGTGGCAGGGGGGGGGGCTTTGGGGTCAGGGGAGGGGGAGGAGGACAGAAATCCAAGCATAAAATGGAACATCTCTGACTGTTCACATACATGGGATACTTCTGTGGCAGGGGAGGACCCATGTGGGTGGGTAGGAAGGAGGTGGAAAAGGTGTTTATGTATGTACCTTTTTTTTGTTTTTTTTGTATTCTGTAAAATTAATAAAAAGTATGTTTAAAAAAAAAATAAAAGGATCTCAAGGAACAGGATGCTTGCTGTGACCTTGGGTGAGCGTTAGCCCTGGCCAGAACTGGGCTAGGTGGACTAATATTCTGAGGCCCACACTACACATTGTGGACTTGACCACATTTGAGCATCATTTGGGTGTTAATCCACTTTTTCCGCAATTGAATTAGACTGAAATTAGTCCACACCAATATGTATTTGAATTTCTATATAAGGAGCAACCGCCACCTTTCCTGTTCACACCACAGATGGTGTTACTGTTGGTGTTTGCCCCCACCTTCTAAGTTGTTGATTTTATTATGCCAATTAGGTAGCTGAATGCAGACAACCGTGCGCATACCTTTAAAAAAAAATCCTGCAAAATCACACAGTCAGTCAATAATAAATGTTCAGCACACATTTGCAGTTTTCAAGCACTCACTTTTCAGATTGCTGTTGTAGATTTTAAAAAATGATTTTGCTTGTGCAGTTTTCTACTTTGGGGCAAATCTTCCACAAGAAGAGGAGGAGGAAACCTCGTGGGGATGGTAGGATTTACTGGAAACAATTCCAGTCCCTTTTTAAAAAAAAGCAGAATCTCATTCACTGGCTCTCATTGTGCTCCCAAGCTGAATTCAAGAGGCTGGCTTTGACTATCTATCTATATCATCTATCTATCTATCTATCTATCTATCTATCTATCTATCTATCTATCTATCTATCTATCTATCTATCATTTCCCACCTTTTTCCCTGGAAAGTTTGGGAGCAAAGTATCTCAAATCCCTCCATTCCCCCACTCCATAGGAGCCTCCCTGCTTGTTGTTGTTTAGTCGTTTAGACGTGTCCGACTCTTCGTGACCCCATGGACCAGAGCACGCCAGGCACTCCTGTCTTCCACTGCCTCCCGCAGTTTGGTCAGACTCATGTTGGTAGCTTCGAGAACACTGCCCAACCATCTCATCCTCTGTCATCCCCTTCTCTTTGTGCCCTCAATCTTTCCCAACATCAGGGTCTTTTCCAAGGAGTCTTCTCTTCTCATGAGGTGGCCAAAGTATTACCGTAGAGCTTCAGGATCTGTCCTTCCAGTGAGCACTCAGGGCTGATTTCCTTCAGAATGAATAGATTTGATCTTGCAGTCCATGGAACTCTCAAGAGTCTCCTCCAGCACCATAATTCAAAAGCATAAATTCTTTGGCGATCAGCCTTCTTTATGGTCCAGCTCTCACTTTCATACATCACTACTGGGAAAACCATAGCCTCCCTGCTAGTTTCATTTAATTTTAGGTCTCCTAAAGATCTCACTGTTATCTGAGGTGAGTGACGGAGTGAGTGACCGAGAAGGGGGATTCTCAAATGTGGTGGACAGTGAAAATATTCTTTAAGTACGCCTTTTAATAATCTTTATTCCATTGGGATTCCGCTACTGTTTCAATTAGCTTATTAGCTTGTTTCAGATTTCGAGGTTGTATTTTTTTCTTTCTTGATTTGTATATCACTAATGTAGTGTAATCTACGTTAAAAGTATAAATCAATAAAACAAACAAACAAAATTAAATAAAAGAACCAATTAATTTAGGCCTGTCCTGTCCAACTGCAACCATGGAATGATTTAATCACTTGCCTCATGCCATTCCCCCTGATTAAAAACTAATCCCTGAATCTGCTCCTTGACCGGTAGAAGAAAATGGATAGCTACCAGTAAGATATCAGAAATATATTTTTAAAATTGTCCAGTAGCACCTTAGAGACCAACTAAGTTTGTTCTTGGTATGAGCTTTCGTGTGCATGCACGAAAGCTCATACCAAGAACAAACTTAGTTGGTCTCTAAGGTGCTACTGGAATATATATATATATATATATATATATATATATATATATATATATACACACACACACACACACACACACACACACACACACTGGGGTTGCGGCGCTCATCTTGCTCTATAGGCCGAGGGAGCCGGCGTTTGTCCGCAGACAGCTTCCGGGTCATGTGGCCAGCATGACAAAGCCGCTTCTGGCGAACCAGAGCAACGCACGGAAACGGCGTTTACCTTCCCGCCGGAGCAGTCCCTATTTATGTACTTGCACTTTGATGTGCTTTTGAACTGCTAGGTGGGCAGGAGCTGGGACCGAGCAACGGGAGCTCACCCCATTGCAGGGATTCGAACCGCCGACCTTCTGATCAGCAAGCCCTAGACTCTGTGGTTTAACCCACAGCGCCACCTGGGTTCCGGGATCATATACAAAGGAGCAAATAACAGCTTTGGGGAGAGATTTTAGTTGGGTCGTCTAGGGTACATGGGAAAAGTCAAGCCTTCCTCCTAAATACACCATGGTCCCAGTCCACACACACCCTGACAACTGCTGTTAATTTTTAAACAACTGGTCTTCTGTTTAGCATATGGGGTTTTGCCCCTTTGTCGCAGGAGAGAGGAATACAAACTCCTAGAATATAGATTCTACCACCTGATCTTCAGCATTAACTACTAAAGCAAACTGATCCTGCATGTTCACTGGGAAATAAGCACCACTTTATTAAATGGGCCCTATTCACTTCTGTAAGAAATTGTAGGGTCATGGTCTTAGGCACAAATAGTTTATTGGAAGCAGAGGTTGCTACTATCCACTCCTTTTCATGCGAAGGCTTGATCCTGTCTTCTCCTGTCTCCCCCACTCCATAGACCTCTCCTTTCCATATATACCGTAGTATGTATGGCTAGCCATACCGGTAGTAAACATCCAAAGTATTTACCCAAAATTACAGTGGGCTCACATATTCACTGAGACACTGTTATACACAAATGACACAATCACCTATTCACTAATTATAAAATTCCATCTCTGTTCTGTGGCATCTTGCTAGGCTGTTTTTTTGTTTTGTTTTTTTTGCCAATTTTATTAGCTAATCTTTAAAAACCAAGGTACCCATCCCTGTAGGCTAGTTTCCCCCCCATGTAGCAGCTGCCTCTAAGGATGAAGATGATACTCACAGATAATATGATGCCTATTCTCACACACCCTCAGCAATTCCCAGAGCTAGCTCTTAAAAATCGCTGTGAAGAGCCTTGTTAGTGTCTCCAAAAGAGATACATATTTCTCACATGGATGGAAATGGGCTTGGAATGACTGGCAGGCTCTGGGACTGACAGACTGGGAAAAAGTGGGAAGCCTCACACTTTACAGTAGAAATGAAAATTCTGTTTGCCTTTGTAAAAAAACAAAACAAAACAAAAACCAGGAGTCTTTATTCTTCTAAGCACACAGGCAGATTGTCTTGCAATGTTTACTTTTCTGCTCCCAACCCACAAATATTTTAAAGTTTATTTATGTCTGTGTGTGCCACCCTGCACAAGTGAGGGTAAGGTGATAACAGAGATTAATGACCTTGCTCCATGGACCCCTTGATAAAGGAACTTCTGAAAAAGCCTTGGCCCTCAAGACAGTGTTGGACTCTGCTTCCCATTAGCCCCAGCCAGTATGGACAATGGTCAGGAAAGATGGGAACTTGTCCAACAACAAGGCCATAGGTTCCCCATCCCTGCTCTACACATTTTCAAAACCCTGTTCTAGAAAAACTTGGAGTTCAATAAGAACATACTACAACTCCTATCATCTGGCTGAGGCTGATGGGAGTTGCCATCTAAGATATTTGAGGGCCACAGGTTTCCTATCTATGATATATCCCTTTTAAAAAGTAGATAGGAAACACAGAGCTGTATGGCTGTCCAACCAAGGCAGGCATCCCCAAACTGCGGCCCTCCAGATGTTTTGGCCTACAACTCCCATGATCCCTAGCTAACTGGACCAGTGGTCAGGGAAGATGGGAATTGTAGTCCAAAACATCTGGAGGGCTGAAGTTTCGGGATGCCTGAACCAAGGCAAGGCTATTCTCCTCTTGAGCATGTGAATACACTTTGCTCTATCACAAATGTGGAGAAACTTCGGCTTGCCTGATGTTGCTCAACTACAACTCCCATCAGCTCCAGCAATTGTAGACAATGGCCAGGGATATAGTTCAGCAACATATGGAAGAACCAAGATTCCCCATACCTGATCTGTCTAGGACAGGCATCCCCAAACTGCGGCCCTCCAGATGTTTTGGCCTACAACTCCCATGATCCCTAGCTAACAGTACCAGTGGTTGGGGAAGATGGGAATTGTAGTCCAAAACTTCTGGAGGGCCGAAGTTTGGGGGTGCCTGGTCTAGGGCATAGCTGTCAAGTTTTCCCTTTTCTCACGAGGAAGCCTATTCATCTTAAGGGAATTTCCCTTAAAAAGGGGGAGAACTTGACCCTATGCCCCTCAAGTTTTTCAACTGTTTCCGCTGCTTTTTCCATCGCGTTGGGGGAGACTATGATAATTAAAGTGGTATGAAATTGACTCATGTTTTCAGTGACACTAGGGCCTGAATACGAACTGCTCTCCAGAGTTTCAGGCACAGATATTGCCTATCATTGTCAGCAGAGACCCTTTAATTGACTTAATATGGGAACACTTTCATGCTCATCTTTAGCCCCTCACCAGAACTTCTTTCTCTCCTTTTATCTAAGGGTGCAGAAGAGAAATTGTGTCATTCATATAGCTGGTACTGACTATGACAGTCATGCAAAGGGGTGGGGAGAAATGATTTTTGGGAAATAATGTTTATTGTGTATGCCATTTTATTATACTTCTAGCAGTGCCATCTACTGGTGAGTGAGAAATAAGGGGTATGCTTTAGCATGAAAATCTGGAAGAATTCACATTAAATTTTTTTTTAAATGTAATCAAATAAAAAACCCCAACTTTAACTGGCAGTGTTACACTTAAAGAGTCCTCAGAGGCTGGTAACTGATGCAGAGGGTGCCTGTAAAATTTATTCTGGAAGTAAGGTACAGTATAGGTATCTTGGGCTAGATCAAAGATCTCTCTCGAGGCTGCATGGAAACCTGGTAGAAATATAATCTCAAAACCCAGGCAGGTTCATATGTTTGTTGCAAGAAAACTTATTGAAGTGGAGGGGTGACTGATCAATCAATCAGTTCCACCCCACCACCCCCACAGAAAAGGTAGATAAAATTATGACTTACTGAAGTGATGTCTCTTGGCAAAAGGTGTGGGCAAAATGCACTGCCAATGATTCGCTGTAAAGAGAAGAAAGTGATGAATGAAAGTTATTTCGTTCACTTTGAAAAATAGTGGCCTTTTAAGAAAGAATCTGACCCACCCACACACAAAAAAACCTCCTAAATTAGTGCATAATTTTACATGGAATTGAAGCATGAAATGATTGAATTGCTTCCTTAAATGACCGACAGTTTTAGGAAGTGTTTAAAAATAATCTGCATGTAATTTTAAAAAGCCAGTGACTTCTGGCACAAAATTTATTGAGAATTATTCATCTTTCCATCGGTGAAGAGTTCTGTGTAATCAAAGAGCTTGCATATTCCTATGCCGCAATAAGTTAGTCCAGTGAAAGGCACTACTTTATTATTATCTCACCAGTTCAACGTTTTTATATAAAAAAACTGGAGAATACAGGCGAACAATTGCTAAATATTTTAAAATATTAAAAGACACAACCATAATGAAAAAGGAATATTATAAGATTCAATAGGCTTGAAATGATCTGATCAGCAAAATTATTTACTAGAAGCACTACATGGTTCAATTCCCACATTGAGTAGATATAACCCTCTTTTTATTTAATGCACGGTGAATTTTGTCAACTCTAGTAGCATAGTAAAAAAAGTAAAGTACTGTATAGCTACATAGTGCTCTGAAACACAATAAATATTTGTTTTAAGGTTGTCCTTGGCAGCCCTGCCCTGAAATAATAAGTACTGTAGTATAGATTTCAACTGAAGTTCACACTTAATATGGAAATTAGTTCCATGAGCTGTTTAAAACTCGCAAGGGAAAAATAATAGCAACTTTTCTTTGTGGCGCCACGACAAAATTCAGTCTTAAAAGAGCAATGGAACACACCCTTTCCTGCTGCGAAGGATGGGACGAAGTCTTTCTGTGGGTTGTATAGTGAATGTACAAAGAATCCAACAGGTGGCTCCGTGGCGCAATGGATAGCGCATTGGACTTCTAGAGGGTTGAAGGGATTCAAAGGTTCCGGGTTCGAGTCCCGGCGGAGTCGCAAGTAGAATTTTTGTTTTGTTTTGCTCCGCTTTTCTCGCCTACTTTTTAAAAAAATACAAAAAGCAGGTTCCCGTCTTAAAATTCGGATAAATATTTGCTAAGGCAGCGGAAGCTTGCCGTGAAGGCCAGCAGCGCGAACCCTTTCCTTCAGCTTACACAGCGCCGACTCCGGACTTCCCCTCAGGAGGGAGGTGTTGCCTTAGCGAGCCGGCCGAGTCCGAGGGGAGAAAAGGCCGTTGGTCAGAGGGGCGAGGGAGGCCGAATCACCTCAGAGCGCCAAAAGCCCGCCTTCCCCAGAGCCAAAATGGGGCGGATGCCTCGCTGCGCCCGGCTACAATCAGTTCCTGCGACTGCCGGGATGAGGAGGGAAACCCTTACGAGTCTCAGCAAAACTCGCCCCTTGGCTATCCGTTTCCTCGCCTGCTTGCGCCGCCATTGCAAGGCTGAGCTGGGAAGGAAGAGGCGCCTCATGGCCGCCTCAGCAAGGCTGGCCTGAGGCAACTGCCACTGCTTTACCCGCGCGGCCAGGGGAGCAGCAGTTTATTGTTTTGACAGCATCTCTCCCAAAAGCCTAGAAACACTTAATCATTTGTTTTGCTTACATTATTATTATTCTTATTAAAAAGTGTTCGCCCCCGCAGCTCCAAGGAGCTCGTGAAGTGGCGCAGGTGGTTCTTTTATTTATTATTTATTGAGTTTATATACCGCCCTTATACCCGGAGGTCTCACAGGGCGGTTCACAGAAAAGGATCAACATAAAAACCACAAAAATAAAACTAAAAATAACCCCCCGAAAAGAGGCACTGTGTGTGTGTGTGGGGGGGGGGTATGAACCCTGGTCTCCCACCCGGGATCTTTTTTTTGTATGTAAGCAAGTGGCCATCATAAGGCCACCTCAGAAGTAAGACCCACCAAGTCTTGCTCTCAGGTAAAATGGGCACAGCCTAAGTAAAGGAAGGAAAGTATGCATGTGAACAAAGAGATGGGTTACAGAAATAGGGCAGCGAGATGCTGGTGTGTTTTTTTATCCTATTTAAAGACTGCTTTTGTTCATTTCTCTCAGTTGAAACTTTTCGGCAAGGGCTGTGTGCACATTCCAAGCACGTTCGCACTTCTGTCTCAGCGACAGTCTATGCTGGCTTGGTCTTGTGCACAGAACGGAAGATGGCAGGATCCCCAAGGGCGTCTGGCTTCAGGCACTGGCAGGCCAAAGATGTTGGCAAACATGACACAAAGGCTAGCAACATCAACCCCACCGGTGTGGGAATAATCCCATCGCCTGGAGATGGCTATGTCAGGTCGTGTATCCACAGCAGTGACCAGAGGAGGGATGACCGCTGGGAAGAGCGCAGAAAGAAGAAACGTCATGGCGCATCTGCAGCAGCACAACTGGATGCCTTCATCTGCCTCAACTGCAACAAAACACATCTCTCCTGTGTTGCCATCTGCAGCCGCAGCAGGCGCTGTAACTCTCCAACAGTTTGACTTGACTCCTGAAGGCGCACTCTTCCATCCTCTCCCAAGACAGACAAATGCCAACATCATCAGTGCTAGAGTGCCGAGTGCAGAATTAGCGCTGAGATCGTCAAGGTTAGCTTGCCTTACTAGGGGCCACAGAAATTGTGAGAAGCAGATTGAAATCCTTATTTAGTAGCAACCACTTGACCTTCCCAGACCCAAGGGAAAGAATAAAAGCTCTTTCAACAGGATATTTCAACAGGATATTTGGGCAGACAAGCCAAAGCTGTTGATATTTTCAAGGGCCATGTTTTCTGCCCAAGCCTCTTTGAAACATTTTCACATTTACTACCGTAGGATAGAGAGATTATTTAACATCTACCCAAACTTTGTTTAATAATGTTTGCATCTAAGGAGTATCTCATCAATAAAGATACATCCTGGGTATTAGGAGGAAAGGAATAGCAAACTATGAGATTCCAATGAGCAGGACATAAATGTGTACTAAGAAGGGAGAAAAACAGTGTTTCATTTGGATCTTGGAGATTCCTATGGTCATTTGGCAATCTCAACTCTGCCTTCGCTCATTGGCCAAAATACGTGTCAGGAGCAACCAGGTTGCTTTCACATTTTGCTTTGGAACACCCATTTTAAGAGGGCTAAGAACTTACTTAAAATAAAAAAGACAAAAAGAGATCTCACTGCCTGGGCTGTTTGTTTGCATGGGCCCTGCTGCAATTGTCCACGTTTTGGAGGGTCTTCTGACAATATTTTCTTGCTTTGTCCTATTCCTGTCCACAAAATGCTTTCAACAGCAGATTCACATCCATCTGTCCCATTTAGTGTAAATACTACAAACCAGTTTATTACATTCTCTCCCTTCTGTCTTAGGTTGAAACGGCTACCCAGCCTCTTCAAGATGTGCTACAGGTTGTGCAAAGTCCATCCCATGATCTTCAAGAAGGAACCAGAAATAAGAGTAATCTATCGGAGGCCCAATACAGTAACCAGGGAATGGACATGACTGATCCAGATACTTCAGGTGAAGAAATGTCTTCTGCTGTGTGGAAATTATTGTGCAGCCAGTGAGAATATCACTAATTGGGTAAGGAGGAGGCAGGTATTCCTTTGGAAGGGAAATGGTAATGATTTTGCTTTCCTTCTGACTTTTATCATTGTTTCATCAACAAGGTTTGACCCTTCGAAAAAATGAATGACTCAAGGAAGTTTTGCAGCAAGCTGAAGGCTGGTGAGAAGGTACTGGGACAACATTGCTCACTGCTTTTGATGTGAAAGACTAGCACGGAGAGTGTGGTGCATTGGATTAGGGAGGCCCAAAGTGCTAGATACCACTCTTATTGGCGACATGAAAAATCTTTAAAATTTCTGTTAAAGGCATAATTCCTAGTGTAATGTCATTTTGTTTTGAGCTGAAGAGTTATGTGAACAGCCCCTTTAAAATGTTTCGATCATTATACCTTTTAAATATGAAGCCTTACCTTGAAAGAGGGTACTATCTTTGACCTTCATATTCACGTTCATATTCATACATAGAACTTGGATCAGGATTCATCTGATAGAAGCCCTGTGCAACAACTTCTCCAATGAGGTCTTCCCCCTCTTCTCCCCCATGCCCTCTCCCCGATTGGTTGGGGTGGGTTGGTTCGGAGAACACCCAAAACAGCACTTCAGGAGCAGGAAGGAAAGGGCAGATCATTTTGACTGGCAAGTTGAAATGTGCTGCCAGAATGATCAGAAGATTGTGATGTTGAATTCCTCCCTTTTCCAGAGCATACCTTCACAATATTTCCATAACAAAATTAATTTTCTTAAATTCATTGGTGAATATACCGGTAATTCATTAACGTCACCTAATCGTGAATTCTTAGAAATATTTTAATGGGGAAGCACACACAGGTTTTACACTTTTCTATGCCAACATCACATACATTAAGGTTTTTAAGTTTATATTAGAATTGTCATTTTTTACTTAATTGACCAATATATATTCAGAATGCTTAATCTTGCATAAGTTTATCTTTTTCTTTCTGAAGGTTAGTTCCATCATCTTTTATTTATTTTATTTCACAAAATTTAGGCACTGCTTGTTTGTAAAGAAAACCTCAAAGCGGTTTACATATTTCAATTCCACTTCCAAGATTTTGTTGGAAAACCAGGGCTGGCCTTGTCCTCTTCTTCCTGACAAGATAACTGAGTCCAGTAGTTGCAAAATATTATATAATCTTTAACAGGGAATTTAAGTTCAGCCCCCTCCCCCTTTTTAAAAAAGCTATGTGCGGAATTTTTTCTTCTTCCGATACTTCTTGCCTGCTGCGAGGGCTGATTTTTCAGCAACGATGTCTTGATACTTCCTTTTATTATATCTGAACAAGAGAAATAATGTTATAAAATATGAATAACATACATTAAAAATATGCAGCTGCAAAGTAACTTTAAGCAGTATTGTGACTATCATCAATTATAGACCCAAAAAAACCACCAGATTTAATTTAATAATAGCAATTATTGTTGGTCATGATACAGAAAATGAACCATGGTATTCAATGCTAGTGCATTTGAGTACCAGAACAAACACCAGAAGAGAGATGTTGCCTCATACCCTCCTTGTGAACATCCTGAAGACATGTGGCTAACCACTGTTACAAACAGAATTCAGGACTAGAAGGACCCCTGATATGATCCTACTAGCTAAAATAAAACTGAGAAAAGATTTTAGAAGTGGTTTTTTAAAGAATAAAACTAGTTCCAAGAAACTAAAAAAAAAGAATATTTTATAGCTAACAGCTTAATTTTATATTAGTATAAAAACAGCTATGCTATGATGCCAATTCTACTAGTGACAACTGTGAAATTACACTCATTGATTAAAATTAATGTTTTTCATACACCCTAACAAGAGATTGAAACGGACAGCACTGAACCATCATGCATGTCCCAATCAGGCATAGAATCTCAATATCTCTCCACCATAAATACCTTGAAACAGGAAGAAAATGGGCTCTGTCTTAACAGGCAAGCAAGACGCTGCTACAACATGCAATATGAACTGCAATATGCAATTCTTACAAAGACAGAGGTTGGAATCCAGTGTTGCATAACTAGATGCTTGTGCAAAGGGGATTCACATTCTTCTCTGCACTGCACCTCCCCATTCGCCCTCAAAATGTGCTCCGACCTGCTGTACCAGATTCTGATGGCGCTCAAGAGGGGAGGAGAGAAAAGTGAAGTTCCACTGTGAGCATAGGTCCATTCTGCTTGCACACTGGGAACACTGGGAACAACCCAAAGAGATGAAGTATCTCTGCCGACTTTTCAGGATTGAAAATGAATATGCTGTTTTAAAAATAAACAAACCCACCCTGCTTTTCTTTATAAATACACAAAGCACTCAAGTGACATCAAAGCAATAAAAGCACAACCCCAAAATTACTTTAAAAATGTAACATATAGTAGGACTAAAAGCAGGGTAAACCAATTAACTTTATGGGATGGGCAAGAACAATTTAAAAGGTCTTAACAGAATACCTAACCATAAGAGTGAGGCAGCTAACCACAATCTCTAGGGAGGCAGTTTCAGTATAATCTGAGCACTGAAATGGACAATGCCCTGTGCCTCAAATTCCAACAACTATGCTTCTGAAACTGTTTGGGATGCATTGTGTTAAATGCACAAGATCATATGGGAGTAGTGTGGTCCTCCAGATATTGCTAGTAAAACCTTAACACATTCTTTGCCATCACCACATTGTTTCTATAGTTTTCAATTGAAATTTATTGCAAATACCTTCTAAACTCAGAATCTGCCAGAAGTTCTTCCACTATGTTCTTCTTCCTCTCTTTCTTGGGAATTCGGGCATGATAGAAGTCTACTGGAGAATCCACAACAGTTCCAACCTGAGAAAAGAAAATAGAAGGTATTTTATTGCTACATACACTTTAAGGGCTATTTTTTTTTACAAAAGAGGGGTCACTGGACAAACAAAGAGCAGTGATGCCCAGTACATACTACCGGTACAATCTCAAACACAATTGCTAAATACATACAACATAGTGAAGAACTTGCAATATCCAGAAAAGGTTTTGATATAAAAGAAAGAAAAGCAGCATGCTAGGACACTTTTATTCAGCTCATCTTAGGGGGAGATTCATAAATCTAGCACACAATTAAACATGTTTACAAAATTTGGTATCTGAAGAAGTGTGCATGCACACGAAAGCTCATATCAATGACAAACTTAGTTGGTCTCTAAGGTGCTACTGGAAGAAATTTTGTTTTGTTTTGTTTCGACTACAGAATTTAAGTTCAAATAATGGTGCAAGTTCAGCTGAATCCATTTGAGTCTTCAATATGCTTATCTGTAGTGATGGACAGCACTGTGGAGGTGTAATACCCCAGTGGTCGAGTTGCTGCTACATAGTGAGGTGAAGGGGGTGATGTCAGCGCAATGCAAAAACACTGGCAGAGCTACCAACACCCCTCCCCTTGCGTGCTGCAGGGAATCAGCCATCAGGAGGTCTGGTGAGCAATGCAGCCCCACCATACCATCTACTTACTATTGCTTATATGTGCTCTGGACTCTAGTAACTGACTACTGTACAGTAGAAAAAAGATATACAAGGAGTGAAGCTTTGGATGCAGCAGGGAGCCATGTACTTTCTTTTTCAAGCAGTAGCAATGAAAAAAATGAACACAGAAATGTTTTGTGCATACTACATTTGAAAGTCAGGAGGCAAAAAGCATTATGCTGAGCAAATGGAATGCAACTGTGAATGACTGAAGGAAGATATATACTGGAATACAAGAAGCCCAGATTTTGGAGCATATTTTAATGCAGTGTTTAATTGTTAAGGTGACATGCACATACAAAATGTGTTACCTAAAGAAAGTAGATAATGGTCAGTATGTTCCAAAGTATGCTTAACTTCAGCGTGGTGTAGCAGAAACCCAAACCCAGTTGAAAATATCTTCTCATTTTCTTACCTGAAAGTATTTGGGGAGACCTTCTCTGTCATTCTTTTTATAAAATCTCTTAGGATCTATGGCTGCCCTCATCTTCAGAGCCTTAAGGTCATTTTTCAATTCATCAGTCATTTCTGGGGCTTTCATACCAAACCAACCATTGCCTGTTGTTTCCTCTCGCTCTGCCTGTATTCAACACACCAAGAAACAGCAGTTCAATATTTGTCCACTTGCTAATAAACAACTGCTTTTTCATGCAATACAGTGGTACCTTGGTTTATGAACACAATTGGTTCCGGAAGTCTGTTCATAAACTGAAGCGAACTTTCCCATTGAAAGTAATGGAAAGTGGATTAATCTGTTCCAGACGGTCCACGGAGTACTTAAACTGAAGCGTTCATAAACTGAAGCGAACTTTCCCATTGAAAGTAATAGAAAGTGGATTAATCCGTTCCAGACGGGTCCGCGGAGTACTCAACTTGAAGCGTACTTAACCTGAAGCATGGGTGTAATTGGTTTCGGAAGTCTGTTCATAAACTAAAGCGTTCATAAACTGAAGCGAACTTTCCCATTGAAAGTAATGGAAAGTGAATTAATCCGTTCCAGATGGGTCTGCGGCGTTCATAAACCGAAAATTCGTAAACCGAGGTGTTCATAAATCAAGGTTCCACTGTAAAGTCAGCTAGTTAAGAACTGCAAGCAAGCTTTATGATTAAAAGTGTTAGAAGCTGGACATATAACAAAAGGTTAATCTAACATTTAGAGCTTTACATTAAGGCAGTTTTCACAATATTCAAACATTTTCCTTACATTTAAACAGGCTTCAATGAATTTTTTAAAAAAGCAACTGTAACTATCTAAACCAACATTATTAGTTTACCAAGGCCTTCATATGTTATTTTTAAAGTAAAGAAGCACTTTAGAGTTTATATGGGTATGAAGTGGGTAAGGAGTTTTAGTAGTGTGTGGATAAAGCTTTGGCTTTCCTCTGACAATGTTTTGATAATGCAGTTTCCCACCACCATCCAGCAGTGGGCATGGAAATACAGCATCTGTGAAGTCAGACTCTGTTATTAGCCTTTAAACTTTTAACTAATGTTTCAAGTTAATATATCTCTGTTTCAATATTACGCTTTAGTGCCAAATTAAACCCAAATACCCAAGAAGCTCCTGTAATATTAAGTTACCCACACTTACAAGCTGGTATCACCATATGCGCAGTATCACTCTTTCCTCATTCATTGTAGCCATATCTTCCACATAAAGCTTACTTCCTTCTCTGTTCCCCCAAATATCCACAAGCATCCAATCTTAAACTTCCACCTTTTTGACCTCCTCTAAGCTATTGCCTCTCACTCTTGCATAGTTCCCCACACCCATCCTAAAGCCCCTGAGTCCTCTTGTCTCTTCAGGAATCATAATCTCTCAGCAAGCCCCTTTCTTCTGGCATCCATGTGCTCTTAAGTCTTCTTCACATGCTGGTGTCTGACCTCACAAGCTAAGCTGTAAAAAAGACCCACTGTCGTGGTTACAACCACATGAACATTAAGGAGCACATGATTGAGTCTGATTTTGCTCAAGGGCTGAGGAGTGCTTTTAAAAAGGAAGAGCCTGTTATTATCAGCCTTCTTCATCTTTGTCATATTTTCTGTTCTTCCTCCAAGAAGTTCAAAACAGCTTATATGTCACCACCCCTTTGGCTGATTAAACATTCTATGGCATTTCAAATGTGTTTGTGGAAGAGGGGTTATTGCTTTGATTTTTGTATTTTGTGTTCTTTTTTGTATTTTTATGTTGGGAACTGCCTTGTGATCTTTGGATGAAGGGCACTATACAAATTAAATAATAATAATAATAATCCCATTATCTAATCATTGTAAGGCAGACTAAGCTGAGAAGTGAAGTGACGGGTGCTTACATGCCCTCAGAGAGCTATGAAGTCAGCCCAATTCTTGTAGCATTGAGCATTGCTCAGTGACACTCCACTTACCCTACGTTGTTTCTTCAGCTGGTGGACCGATTCTTTTAAAGGTGGAACAGATTCCTTTTTTTCAAAATCTGGAGTTATAACACTCTTTTTCAAAAGCTATAAAGGTATATTAAAGTGGCATAATTACTACACAGTGCTAAGCGGACAAAACACAAAAGAAATTTTAAGAAACTTGAAAATTGCAGTTACAATAAAAGTAAACTCCCTAAGGACTAGGTCAGGACAAAAAACTGAGTCACAGGAAGGTTACTGATGAGAATGGCTCAATAGCACTTGTAGAAATCACAGAACAGTTGAAAAGTTAAGCTGAGAAAGGAACATCAAAGAAAAAAAAATCTGGAAAATGCAGTTTTTCTGGCAAAAAGAAGGAGTAGATTCCTAAAATGTTTTACTGAGGGCTTCCTTCTAAACCCAGCTTTTAGCACAACAGCAAACATTGGGTACTTTACCTCATCTTTCTTTTTCTCCTTTAGTGGCACAACTCCATGAAAGCCAGATTTCTGCTTTCCTGCATCAAAACTAATATATAAGCCTCCAAGGTTTTTAACATTTAGACCAGGATCAATACTACTTGAAAATGATAAACTAGAAGAGAAAGAAATGTTAAATTTACACGCATTTTGACACCACCTTCTAAAGCTTATTACAGAAAAATATTTAAATGAGCAAACCAAATCAGTTTCGAAAGCACTGACACACACCTATTAACTCCTTTCCATAGGAACTAAGACACGCAAACAACTCTTTAACTGAAGTTTTAACTTTTCCCTAATGCATGTGAGCTGCAAAAGAGGCTTTCAGCAGAGTATACCAAGGTTGTACATTCCCAACAGAAAGCTCTTAAAAAGCAGCTGAAATGCAAATGACAAATCCAAAGACTGTCAACAGCCTAGTTTACAGTAACTTTTAAGCAGCTTTTTTGCCCCTGCTCCATGGTGACTATTCCCTGGAAAACTAGAAATCATGTATCATCAGACAATCCATGTCTGCCACTGCTTCCATTTTCTCAGACCTTGTAAAACAATAAACAATTCTGCCCCAGATACATGCATCTAATAATACTGCTTAACATAAACTATAACTAAGTTCATTGAGAGTACTTACATTTTATTATTTTCATTTATTAAATCTTCCTCTTCATCTATAAATTCTTCTTCACTGTCTTCCAATTCAGAGGATTCCTCACTTTGTTTATTACCTTCTGTGTCCTTCTCCTCTAAATACCATGATCTGGTGGAGTCCAAGCCAGGAGTTTTATCAATAACAAATAGTTCTTCACTATGTGATTCATGTAAGGTGGTAGTGGGTTTTTTACTAGTATCTGTCGAACTGGCAATTGCTTCTACTTCATTAATTTCTTCTAAATCACTGTTTTCAGATTCTTCACTCTCATCACTTGTAAGAAGTGACATAGTCAAATGTGTTTCATGCCCTGTTTTGGTTGTATGTGAAGATGATTCAGCAACTGGTTCACCTTGCCTTCCATCAGTGTCTGAACTTGCAACAGAAATCCTGCAGTCATCACTGTTGCTTTCTATATTTCGTGACTGGATAAAATTCTTCTGTGGGCTACCTATTTTTGATGGCTTGCCTACTTCTATTGCCTCTTCTACATGATACTGTGTAACCTTTCCAGTATCCATTTTTTGGGGTTCCACATTACTTTTGTTTTTATTAGCAGTTGTCTGTTTCCGGGGCATACTAGATTGATCAAGTTTTATGTCATCATATGGAGAAATGTCTGAATTATTTTTTATAGGTGTCTGGTTTTTAGTTACCTTTATGGATTTTTCTAAAGTTAGATCACACACTTCCTCTGTGCTCTCCGCAATTTCGTATACATCAGCTAATATTTGTTTCGTGACCAATTCCTTGATATCTTTCTCGTGTCTTACCTTTACCTCCACACTGCCCACAGATTCACAATTCCTCTCATCTGTCTTGTCTTTTTTAGGTGATTTTTTGGTGCATTCTCTTGCCTTTTGTGGGGGGCTGCTTGACACAATCAGTTTTGGATCATTGTTGAGAACAGATTCAGAATGGCACTTTGTTTTACAGGGGCTAGGGTGCTCATTTATCAAAGGAGATGAGAGAGATGAGGCTTGGTCTACATCTAAATCTAAATTTGTAGGTTGCTCTGAATCAGAGATTACAATAGTCTCAGATTTTGTTACAGTGTCAGTCAGTTTTGCTTCTTCCACCACAGCTTCACTTTTTCTTTCAGGCTGAGGCATTGCTTCTTTGGGCAATCTCAGCCGCATGCTCCTGGTTATTCGTTTAGACGGAACAGATTGCTCTGTAGAAATACTGGAGCACCATGATTCTGTATCAGAAACTTCTTCAGCTTGGGCCTCGCACACTGGTGAAACAGTAGTCTTGACTTGCCGAATTCTAGTCACTCTTGCAACACTTGGAGTCCGCACTCCTGAAACAGTGGAAGAACATGATTCTGCTTCAGATACATCATCATCTTCTTGACATCTGCTTCCTTCACTAATAAGAGCTTTCTTGTTCTGCCTGTTTTTAGTGGGCGTCTCTGGTGGACAAGGAACTACAATTTTCCGCCTTCTTGTTATTCTTATAAACAAAGGTGTCTGAAGACCAGACATAGAGGAGCAATTTGATTCTGCTTCAGAAATATCCCCATCAGCCTGCAGTTCAGCAACTGAGTCTGCCAAATTTACAGCCTTTCTCCTATTCAGAGACGCTTGCACTTGCAGAGGCTCCTCCGCATCCCTTTTTGTTTCAGACTCCTTCGTTTTCTCAAGAGGAGGCTCAGGAACAACTTTTGCAGGGGAATTCATTTTACTTCTTCTAGTTGTCCTTACAGATGTGCTTCCTTCTGTTGAGTCCAGCTGTAAGAAAGAGAATAATGTTAAATGATATGTAAAAGTTATTTCCACAGGCAACAGCCACATGAGAAACTCCATTCTCAGATTCCAATGCATTGTGGCTTTTTAATCAATTAGCCATTGTTAGAATGAAACAATATTACACTAATCTTCTAGTTTTACCTTGCCAACAAAAACCACTTATAAGTTTTTTGATAGACAATTAAAAAGATAAGACCCCCATACTGTTTGCTTTAATGTACCATAACTCCTACTTGGAGAAGAGGGCACTTACACGTCTGCTTAGGAGCGTTATTCAGCAGCAGTTTAGGGTTTTACTTAAAATACCAGAAAGCATCATTATGTCTGAAGGACTCACGTGTTCCCATTTTGACAACGGCTGTGCTATTTATGTTTATGCTGTAAGTCCCCATGGCTGTAAATGTTACAAGAGCATCACACACCATGCAGTTTTCAGAAACTGTATCATCCACACATCCACACTGTAGGGCAACCATCTAGCTGTAGTAGGCAATTCTATAAAAATACTGCTACACTTACCTCACAAAACGGACCCATAAAACCAACAAGGTACAATCTGCTAGCAAGCACTGCCAGCCCAAGACATTTTGCTGCTTGAGGGAAACAACAAAACGTACCTCTGGGAAGGGCAAGGGCACTTTAGCAGGAGCCCCGCGGCCGCCGCTATCAGGGCTGCAGTGATCCACCGCAGTGGATCCACGGCAGTGCTCGCGGCGCAGCGGTCTCCGCTCACGCGCACGGAGGCTACGCGCGCTCCCGGGCGGACTGAGGGGTCTGCGCATTCAAACTCCAGGGCGGGAGCTGCGAGGGCCGGAAACAGAATCGCTCGGGCCGGCTGTCGCTTTGTCCCCCCACTCTCCCTAGATATCGCTCCGCTCCCTTCTCACCTCTGCTTCTCCAGGGTGGTCCCTGCTCTCCGGCTCACTCCGCCGGGCTCCCCGCCGCGTGGCCACCATCTTCTCTCTTCTATAATACGCATGGGGAGGAAGCCGTTTTCAGCTCGCTTCCGGGTTGGTGTGCTTTCCTAAGTACTCCGGGTGAAAACTTTCTACGCCCTGAACCGGAACGGCTTGCCTAGATCGGCGCACACATGGGCTTCTCCCGCACGACTCTTCCGTTCTCTATTGCTGTCTTGTGTGTTCTTGTTTTAGCGTACTGTACATTTTAACTATGGGATATTTATGTCTCAACGCTTTTGTGTATCTTGATGGTCTTTATATTCTGCTCAGAAGCCTCATTTGGCATTGGGCTGTATATAGAATCATAGAATTGTAGAGTGTAAACCTGCTCCCTCTCAGCCAGTGCAGTCACTGCTTAAAAAAATTGTAGTGTGCAAGCACATTAACAAATGGAAGATCACAGCACTTAATTCCATGACGTAGGAGGGGCTGCAAATCCTGTAAACAACTCTGGGATTGCTCCTGGGATCAATTATATAGTGCTCTGCCAATCCCACCTGCCTAAACACAATAATATCTGGGACTGGTAATTTTTGAGATAACTTGATACAAAGAGGGGCACAAATCTCTTCCCCATAACCTACCGGTATGTCCTACTGACCCCACAGCTGCTGCTGGACCCCCATCACCTCCAGCCAGCACAACTATTGCCAGGGATGGGAGAGCTGTAGCATAGTATCTGGAGGGCTACAGATCCTCATCTCTGATTTCTCGTAACTTTTTAATGTATTTGCTCCCCCCAATCTTGTGTATTTTTGTTGGGAAGCCTCTGGTGTGACACACACACACACACACACACACAGAGTTAAGCGTAAAACATTAAACCAACAATGCCATATAACAGAGGTTTCCAATTAGCTAATTATTGAGGACTCTGTTTTTTAAAAGCCAAGCCATGGAACTTCTACTTTTGAAAATTTTGACATCTCTATGGTAGTTTTTGTTGTGTGAATGCTCCCATGCAGCGCTTTTTTCTAGGGGGACGCAGGGTATGCATACCCCTAAACATTTTGTGAATCTGAGTTTGGCCTCATTGAGGGGCAGTATTTCAATGAGTAGGAAAATGAGAGTACCCCTAAACATTTTTTTAAAGAAAAAAAGCACTGCTCCCATAGGTCCCCTGGGTGGGTTACGTGGACACCCTGGGATCCGTGGACACCAATTGTGAACCACTGCCATAAAAGACCTACGGTAGCTAGGATTTTACTCCTTTGTAGTTCTCATTGAGGTGATAGACTTGCATCACAGAGGTGCTTCTCTTAGACAAGAAGGATGAACAGATGTTCATAGTTCTGTGGCAGGAAGATTTATGGAAGTAGAAGTACAGAGGAAAACAATGTTCCAGAAAGGCAAAGTCTTTTCTGCACTTAGAAGGAATTTGCATGAAGGAAATTTAGCAACATCGCTAGTGTTGCTACTCTTAGTGTGGATTGGAAGTTACATGCAGAAACTAAGGTTGGTCTAGTTTCAGATAACATTCCTTTTGACTAGACTCAAGTATATCTGCAAACACTTAAGACAGGGCTGCCATACAGCCAGATTTTCCCGGGATTTCAAAGGCGGCACTGACGTCCGGGGGAAATTTCTGAAAGGTGGTGCTTTGTCCTGGAGCTTAGCCAAGTCAATAAAAAAAACAGAGTGTCCTGGTTTTTACTTTTTGAAATATGGCAGTTTAAGATTAGGGTACAAGTTGTGTTAGGGAAGGATTTGGTTATGTCACCTGTTCCAGCACTGAATCTGAAATACCGGTACAGTATTAAAATGAACTAAAAAGAAGCACTAGATGGGGCAGAGCCTTGACTCAATATTTGGGATATGTGTGTTTTCCAGATAACATGCATAGCTAAAAATCTGTTTAAAAGTATTATCTCATCCTATTATTTTATGGGAAGCATTCCATCTAGTGCTCTTCATGCTGGCTGGAGAAAATCCAAACCAAAATCTGCAGTTCCTCATTCCCTACCTCCAAAAAAGGACAACATAACCTAAAATATTATTTGAAAATTTGCATAGAGACACACACAAAGAGGAGAAGCAGTTAGCAGCTAATTTCTGTCAAGCAAGGGTTTTTTTAATCAACAATGATTTTCAAACTAGTAAAAGTTCATTAGGTACAGAAGTTTAAATAAAACCAGTTAATTCTGAAGAAGACTACATACAACTGCAGCTGTCTATATCTTTTGTTTTGCAACCCCAAATTTCCATAAACAGACCACCTGCAAATTCAGTACATACTATTTTTAGCAATATCGCCAGAATTATTTGGATATTTATGCTGCAAATCAAAGTTTATGCCAGAATCCTGTCTGAGAAGCTTTAGTTAAAACATTTTAGGTCCCAAACATCACGAAATGCTTAAACCCCCTTATTCAAAAACTTTATTAAAAAAACTTTAGAAGTTTGCCCACTGGAATGGATTAAAGTACGTAAACAGAATATGATAGACAGTACAAAAGCATTTATTCTTCCTAGCTACCCATTATGATGCTATTTTTAATTAGAATGTAAAACTCTGGACTTCAGATAAAAGTTTACCACCCCTCATGAAACCTGTCATTAGTGCATTAAATAGGTATGCATATACAAATACAAAAGTTAACCTTCCTCAAATGGCATAAAACCTCCAAAATGTATTTGGCTATACAGTACACTAAATGAAAAACTAGAAATCTGCTTTAGTTATAGAAGTTTCCATAGGTTAAAAGCAGTCCAGAGCACTGAATGCACCAAACTAGTTGACAAAAACAAAGGGTTGATGCTACCCAAAGGGCTTGCCTATTCTTTGCACGGGTAAGTAGTTTTCCATTTGCCCAGCCACTTTCCCCAGGAAAATCTGCTCTTTACCGCTGAATCAGAGGAAACTTCAATCCATTGAAAACCCAATTGACATCTGCTCTGATTCAGCAGTGAATAGGCTTTCCCAGGATAAAGTGGTGGGAAAAGCAAAAGTGTGGATGAGCCCTTAGTTATGCTTTGAGTGGACCTGCTGTAAATCATCAGGATTTAAGTCAGTCATGAGTAACAAATTCCATTTATTTCAGCAGGTGTACAGTTATTCAGTCTGGAACCAACCCAAACTTATTTTCGTTTAACTATGACAGCTCTGATTTTCAGACAGAATTGGGTCTCCTGCTTTTCAGACAGAATTGGGTCTCCTCCCATCATCCCTAGGTAGCAGGATCAGTGATCAGAGATGATGGGAACTGTAGTCCAAAAACAGCTAGACTCAAATTTGGGAACTCCTGACCTATACTGTACGTAATGCCACGGTTATATATAAAGCCAATCATCTTTCTATGGGTCTCAAAATATAAATCATGCTTTAGGACTGGCAAAATGAAACTAGGCAAAGTTTGACAAATCCTTGGGCATATATCAAGAGAAATGTAGTATAGGCATGATAGAAGAAAAAAGTTACATAATAAAGTATTACACTGTATTATGACTGGAGTGGTGGGGAAACCACATATATTCATGAATATATTAAACAATTTACTTGCATATAACTGAATTTTACATCTCTGGTTTAAAATCAGAGTGCTCTATCTACCAGTGTCCCCAAATTTAATCTGCTGTCTGCTTAGCAGCAATAAGGTTTAACAAATTACATTACTCCTTGCAAACAGAAATATTTCAATCAAAATATACCTAGTCAAATTCTCTTTATATTAGTCATTAAAATATTTCAAATATTTTTATTTATATACCATCTCTAAATCACCTGAACAGTTAATGAAAAATAATATTTCACAAGTGAGCAAGCTGAACTCAACAAAAAACACACATGTATGAAATGAAAGGAAATTGATAGAGAAATATGGTATCAGACTCTTACTCCAATACAGTATGTAATTTGGGCTTCACTGACTACTTGATAATAAAACATTTTGGTCTTTACAAATTCCAGTTTGCATCTTGGTGCAATTATCTAGCAGAGACAGGGTCTTTCAGAAGCAGGTTAATGCCAAGGTTCATCTTAAGACGCTGGGATTCTTTTAGCTTGCAAGATGTAGCCTTTGGATTTGATGACTCCTCTGCTCTTAACAATGACTGAATATCGCAGAAGCCACAGTGGAGTCCATTCATGCACTTGGCAATCTGAGATACTCTCCTGAAGTGTTTCTTGGAAGCTTGCTTCGGAAAGGAGTTCTAAGGTTAGAACAGGGAAAGGAGAAGGAGATGATTAGCAAAGCTTTTATGAAATTGAGCTACCAGCATTCAAAATACCAATCTGAATGCCAATCATATTTGAAATATGTATACAGTATATGTAATTACAATAAAGCAAACACACTACATGGTTGAACACAGTCCTGATATTTGCCATGCCAGAACATCACCAAGAAGACCAACAATCCAGAACCTTCTACAGTTGTTCATTACTTAACCTTTTATAATATGATAGTTTGCACATTATTTAAAAAGTCCAAGTTTGTTCAAACCAATCGAGCACTGCAGAATTTATCTCCTGGCTTATTGTTATGCACATCTTTGCTGCGGTGTTATCTCTACAAATGACTTTATGTTTTGCCTGCTGAATGAGTTCCTTGACTGCATTAAGTCCAAATCAACACCAGCTTTTTTAAAATCTCCAAACATACTAGTGATATAAGCCAGAAATTCATTGTTAAAAAGGTGGGAATAATGAATTCTTAGCTCAAATGGTAACAGGCAGTGCACCCTATGCACATGTTGTCCTCAAACATTGAGCTGAGCTATTCTGGCTTTGATTTAAGCTGGCATCCAGAAAAGGTTCTTTTTCTAAACATTGTGCCCTACAGAGAATATGGAACTAATTCTGTGATAATACAGTACAGCTAATTCTTATTGATCATAAAATGGCAAAGCATAAATGGACCTTTGGTCTACTCTACTCTATCAAGGCAATTAACAGGACATTACCTTTTGGATCATTATGAGTCAAAAGCTGGATATCAAACTCTTTAGCAAATGCAGTCAAATCTGGTGGCATCACACAACAGGATGCAAGATTCACCTGGTTACTGCTTGGTTTCACCTAGAAAAAAAGTAAAAATTAAGATAGCGCTTTGGTGTTTGCCTTACATTATATTTAATTAAGTGACTGCACATTCTTTATGACAATGGAAAGCTGCTCCATTTTCTAAACTTTTAAAAAATGCTTCACATATCAAACATAGGGATGCAACTACTCACTTGCCCAGCTGGCTATAAAGTGTCTGTACTGTATTCAGGATTAAAACTGGATCTGATTTCATAATATATTTAGTAGAACATATTAACAGAAAAAGCACCAGATCCAGGTAATTTCAGTTGAACACTGCCTCTTACCTGCGCCCACAAGAACAGTTGCTCCAACAGTGCTTTATCTAGATCAGAAGTCCCTATGGCAACAATCTTTTTGTTTTGAACTAAGTTTTCAAGCTCTGCCCAGTAAGGTTGTAAATATTCTAAGGAAATATTAATTCCGTCTTCGGTTGGAGGAGGAGCAATTATCACAGAATCTAACTGGTCGACACCAAGGGCAGAACATGCTAAAAAAGAGAGAAAAACTTTCATGCTTAAATAGAATAAAAATGAATTACAGGATGCTTTAAGAAACACGAATCTACTTGTCTTCTAATGACTTATTCTATCTCCTAGTATAAATGTTCAGTTCCCTGAATCCACAAAATCTCTGCAGAGACAAATCTATTTTACAAGATCAAGCTAAACTATTTTCGAATTACAAGAAAGAACCTATACAATAGGTATTACTTTGCAGCAAAATATGCTGAAAAGAGAGGAATGAAAGCAGAGTTCTTAATAGTTCTGAACATACAATAGTACACCAAGGAAACCAAACAAAAGGGTTACTTTCAGAGTTTAGCTATCAGAAAAACAAAAGGCTAATTTTTGCTTGCTCTGCAATGCAAAATCTGGATTTCTTCCAGTTCTTAGTAAGTCGGTGTGCACTTCTGGCCTAGTGAAATTAGGCTTGAAAAAAGCCTAGGATTAAAGCCAGTAGGAGCTCCACCCCATCCAATGCCAAAATGTGGCATGGTGGTCAATTGCAAGGAGGATCACAGCTGCCAAACCCCCTTGCTGAAAATGCACCCTTGCCCAACTGCACTTACGGTACGTTAGAAGTCTTACTGTCTCCAATGCAAATTCCCCCCTCCCAAACCTAATTGTGTGTGTGTTGTGTGCTGTATATGTATGCATACATGTGATATGTGAGGTATGTTCAGGTATGCATGTGTTGGTCAGGCCTGCTCACCTTCCTTTTAGCTGCATCTGTTATTTGAAAGACGGACCCTGAAATGGAAACCACGAGAAATGCAGTCCCTCGACTGAAAGCGACCCCCCCCCCATTTCACTGTCTGCCAACTTTGTTCAAAGACAGTAGGGAAAAGATACAAAGTTCAATAGATTTTTAAAACATTCATGACTAGGAAAAGCTTCTCTGTTTCAGAGCCAGAAAAGATTTAAAAAGAAAAAGAAGAGACCCTGCAAACTTTGGATATGTTCAAATGTAAGTTGCCAACTTACTCATACTGACTGCTTCTCTGATTGATGAAGTGTTTGATCCTGCGATAAACAATTTTGCTGAAAATAAAAGACGAGTTAATAAGGGAAAGCAACATCTGCAAATAATGCAAATTCCCAACTGTGTGTTTCTGACCATTCAATAGCACATCAAATCTGCACAGATTAATGACCAAAACACTGTGGCAGAGGACATAATTTGAATGCAGAAGGTCCCGTGTTCAAATTCCAGAGTCTCCTAGAAAGGCTGGGAAGAATTATGCAGCCTCCTACTTCCTTTAAGTTGATGTCTTGCACAAATACAACTTAGCTATAAAGCAACAAGAACAACAACGCAAGAAGTTCCCCTCCAAAAAGCAATTAATTCCCAAGAACACCAATTGTTCCAATTAAAAAGTCTGACGTATATTACACAATGTCCGCCTTTTCAGAGACTGAGCTAAGGGTTATTAGCTGCTCTAGGTTATTTCTGGGTTTATAGATTTCTAGGCAAGGCTCCCATTAAGATGAAATGCAAAACAAGCTTATAGAAAGGTTAGATTTCAAAGCAATTTGACTTAAGACATGTTTGCTCAGGTCCTTTTGGTGAACAGCGGCCCACAGATTATTTCTCTACATGTGAAGACAAGGATTTTTTGCCAATGAGCTCCAAACGCACTGGATGAGTTAAAGAATGGCAGAAATGTTGTTTTCCCTTTAGTCCAGGGGTTGGGGAACCTTTGGCCCTTCAGTCAAGTCCCATCAGCCCCAGCAAGCATCGCTGATGGTCAGGGATGATGGGAGTCGTAGTTCATCAACATCTGGAGGGGCAAAGGTTCCCCATAGTTGGCCTTAGCCCATGGCTCTGCCTAGAACGAGGTGATGAAAAACCTGCTTCTTTATTTCACTTACAATAGATGCATGATTTTTTTTTATGGTAGGTGCTCTCAAAATAATTGATGGAACAGAGATTGCCTTATCAACTCAGATAAAAACCTTGGTTCAAAGTAGTTCATTAACTTGTTGTTCAGGAAGCGTCTATGAAAGATTATTGGCTGCGCCTTCAATACCAAGCCCAAGAGAGACCCAGGTTGGCACACACCTCTCAGCAAGATTTACTAATATTTATGTAGCTATTTTTGAACTAACAACAGTTTTCATTTTCAGGGTGCAAGGATAGCCACTATCTATACAGAGCACTAGGATGGTTCCACGACCCTGCTGTAACTGTGCTGTATCCAAGAAATGTCTGCCCTCTCTTTGAGAAACTTCAGAATTGCTCATTACTGAAGGAGACCAGAAGTCCATCTAACACACCATTCTGTATCCAACAGCCAGAGGCTCTGGAAGCTCACAAGCTGACGCATTATGCAATTGGCCATTTGTCCCAGTTCTGTTTTCATTTTACTTCCAGCATTGCAACAGGGGCATCAGCTACTTTAAGGAAGGAAGGAAGGAAGGAAAGAAGATATGCATTGTCTGAGGCTATGAGATGATCCTGAAGATTTTTGTTGAGTACAGACTTTGGAAAGAGCAATATGGATGCAATGATATAAGCAGAGCAGTACCAAAATTCTGGTAGTGCGCACTTTGGATACATCTGCATGAAACTCTAGTTCAGTGTTATGAGAGCAAGCCCAGGGCTCATGCACTCTCCCCTCCCCTCTGGCGTGGCTGTGAAGAGGCGATCAAGCATTTCTGCTTCTATTTTTTATTAACCACAGTATCCTTAACTGGGGTCACTCTTAACTATAGTTCTCTAGAGCATGCCAGATAAATAAACCTGCGGTGTGCGCGTGTGTGCAAGCCTGGCTTGCAAAGGCATGGCCTCATAATGTTAAATCATGATGCAAACACAGTCTAAATGTAGATGAATTATTAACTGTGCAATGCTAACCGTGTTTTCTCAGAAGTAAGCATTTTAAATTTAAATACACCCAGGTAAGCAGGGTTAAATTATCTTTCTTTTTATTACTGTGATCCCCTTTGGGAGAGGACAATTGTCTGAAAAGCAGGATAAAAATATTAAAGGGAAATAAATAATACTGCTTTGTCCTATGAATTAGTCATCAGGTTGTTTAGTTAGCAGATCCTCGACTGCAATTCTTGTCAGCAGGGTGACTAGAATAATGCAGATAAGAGTCCCAAGAGAAAGTACCGGTAAGTGATAATACTTTACTGAAGTTAATTGAACAAAAGCAGCATATAGGGTAATATGCAGAGAAACGAGCTTTGGTCTCCTGGCCAATGGCAGAGTGTGCTGCCTTTCAGCTCTGCAGCCCCATCCATTCATAATACAGTTAAGTTGTGCTATGCTACGGTAGACTTCTTACTCAATTCCCCAACCTATTCAATTTAATATTCCATAAGTCGTCAGAGGAAGGTGACTCTCTGTAGCTAAGAAGCTGGTTGACTAACACTGGGCCCTGCTCCATCCCATCTCTCCCAATGAAGTCAACAAACAAATTATACCTGAAACTTTCAGTTCTTCCCTCTCTTCAGGATTGATCTTTTCTATTGCTTGGGCTAGAGTACATTCAAGGGTTTCGGGCAGCTCCTGCAAATAAATGTGTTGACAGTCAGAAGCAGCTTACCAGTATTGGCAGCTAAGCACATCTTGTGTCATTAGAGAAGACATATAAAAAGCAGCCTTAAGCTTCACCAAAATTCTGTTTTCATATGGTGTTGGGGGGGGGGAGCAAACAACTCTGCAGCAGATGCTTCAGACAAAAATCCTGGAATCCCTCTGTCTGAGGCACCCAGTTGCAAAAGGCCTGGTCCACACTGCACAGCTGGAGACTACAAAGGGAAAGTCTGACAAGCACCTCATCAAACTGCGTGAAAGGCAAAGCACATCTTCAGTATGGAAGGCAGATTTGTAGCACTACACATATTCTGAGAGTCCTCGTTTTATGTTATGCCTGCATTCAGCCTCAAAAATGCAGGGCATGAAATAAAACCACATGCAACAAACAGTTTTAAAAAGAAAATAAAAACAGTCACGGGGTTATCTTTACACAATCCATCCAATTACAGGGCCTCTGGTCCCATTCTAATTGCAAAATGGGACTGGCAGGAGTGGATCAGCAATAAATCACATGGAGTAAGCGAAATTAACTCTTTATTAGAATAAACAAGGTCTGCTCAGTAGTGCCAGGCCCATAAGCACAGTAACTCTTCTCAGTAAATATTGTCCTTATGAGACAGTTGTGGAGAATCAAGGTCCCTGCCTTACCCCAGCTGCCTAAGTCTCCTCATCTCCCTGGTCCTTCCCAAGCAATCTGAGACTCTGCCAGCGTGCCTGTTTTTGCTCTTCCCTCTTCATGCCTCTTCTGGTTCTGGGAGACTAGAAGGGAGGGGAATTCGACTCTCCCTATTCACTAAACCCTGTTACCTCTTCAGCTTCAACACCTCTTCCCAATCTTCTTCCTCTTCTCCTTCTGACACCTCATCGTCGTCCCACCACCAATCCCTGGGCTCTGAGCCTTCTTCCTTGGGGGTTCCCCAGCTGGTGCCTCTCATCATTCCTCTGTGTCCAACCAGTCCATGATAAAGTGCTGCTTTTAACATTTAAAGCCCTAAATGGCTCGGGATTCCAATTACCTAAAGGATCGCCTCTTCCCACAGGAACCTGTCTGGACACTCCATTTGTCCACCAAGGTCCTGCTCTGTGTCACAAAGAAGCATATGGAGGGCAGTGACCAGACGTGTGTCAGCTCTCCACCTGCCCATCCCTACTCTTTGGAATGGGAAGGAATGTCTGCCTCTGACTTTATTATCATTTTGGTTCCAGGTAAAGACACTTTAATTCTTCTACGATAACTTTCATTATATTGTTTCTCTCTCCAGTAATAAATTACATTTAACAAGGACAGACTGAGTTTGGGCCAGAGAAAATTCTAATTATTTGACTAGCATACTAGCAAGGAAACACAAAACAGGAAAGGTCACTTACCTGCAATAGATCTGGGCTGATCTTTGAACTCCACTCATTTAAGGTTTTCTGAATGCAATCCCGCAGCTGCAAAGCAACATATTCACTATTCAACACTGTTTGGTTTCAATTTTGCAATGCAGTGAGAAAGGGAAATTAAACCTGCCTCTGCTGATCCCCATATCTTCTCTCTTATGCACACAAACTAAGCAAGTTATACCTGGGTACAGTGATAGAACAAAAATGTGAGGACAGATGTAAACAGGAAACAGTAAAAAGGGAAGGAATCCAATTTTTTTCTGCAATTCACCATGCCAGTTCTAAAGTATTGCTCCTTTCTCCCATTAGGGAAAGGGGGTGGCCTCCATAAGGTCACATTAGGGGCCTAGATGGGAAATGAGAGGAACCCTCAAATAATGCAGCAGATTCATGACTTTGGGGGGCAAAGGAAAGAAGGAATAAGTCACCAAAACATACGGAACTGGAAAATTCTACTAGAGGAGGGCAGGGGAGGGGTACAAGAATGTAAGGCTTGCTGTGGCTTGTTCCTGTCACCAAAAAATAGTGGTTTATCTAACATTTAAGCATCGGCCAGTGATTCATCGATAGACCACTGTCTTCTTTCTGCCTTTTTCTACCTTAACTTACCCAATAATTCTGTACAGGTTTTCATTTTTAACTCATTTGTATCAATATGATCCTCATTAACTGAAGAAAAATTAGGATGTTGGACAAGTTTCAACTTCCTGTTCAACATCACTGTGATCTGAATTGAGGGTTGGCTGATACTGAATGGCATGATCAATTAACTTTTTCAGTTAACAAGGGAAGTTTGAGTCCAGGTCTGAATGAACAACAACTTCCATTATTATTTTTAAAAAGGGAAGAGAAGCAAAATCCAGCACCTGGTCTTGTAGTTGTGTATTTCTCATGCGAAGATCATTTGCAAAAGCTACAAATTCATCCTAAGTAAAGCTTTAAAATGGTTTGACTGATTTAATTGTTGTGAAACAATTCATCGAAAGGCAAATATTAAGCATGTTTTGGGCATGTTTAATTATGCCAAACTTTCGGAATGAGAAAACTAAATATGATTTTTCCTACTAGAATAGAGTAGCATTTGTCTATTGAATTGGAAGCCGCCTCACACTTTTTCTCTTTCAGAAAGGCACCTTATTAACTGAGATTCTGATACCATGTTACAGTATTTAAACATCTGTAATTAACTCATTGGTTAAGACGCCAATATCAACTAATAATTCTTTAATCCGTTAACAGCCCTCATATTTAGTGTTCCCTGCTGTGATGATGGCTTTGGACTGTTTGTAAAGTGTGAAAAGCGCAGCTACAGAAAAAAGCTTCAAATTTATTATTTGACTCGATTCCCCAGGTGTAAAACCAAAACAGTGGTTTTCAAAGTTTCTAGCTTTGGGAAACCCCTTCCCCATTGAGTGGTCTGTGCTAAGGAATCTCTGAGTGGTCTACATCTTCCAACATATTCTGGGGCATACTCTATGAGCCACACTCAGTTTGTGTAGGCTGCCGGCCAAATCTTTTGGCAGCCAGTGAATGCCATGTACCATCACCTGGCATGAACTGAGACTACGCCCTGTAACACACCCAACCCTTCCCTGCAGCTACACATTACAGGGCCAGACGGGTTGTAGTATACAAACAGTCTTTTCAGAAAACCTGTCCATCACTACTCATATTCTCACTGAGGAACTCCCGTTTTCTGGCTTTCAGCTTGAAAGCCACTGAGTTATAAACAATACTGTAGTTCTAGTTACAGGTAGGTAGCCGTGTTGGTCTGACGTAGTTGAAACATAATAAAAAATCTGAAGAAGTGTGCATGCACACGAAAGCTCATACCAATGACAAACTTAGTTGGTCTCTAAGGTAATACTGTAGTTGTATGCAGAGAAAAAAAGATAATAAAATAGGAACCCATGCTTCTGGTAGGTATGTTTTACACGTGTCAGAGCAGGAACCCTTCAGGGAAGTACAGTATTATTATTAATTAAGACATGTTAGTAGCTTGTCGCTACTAGTTCCAGAAAAATGTCTACAGTGGAACCTCGGTTTATGAACACCTCAGTTTATGAATTTTCAGTTTACGAACGCCGCGGATCCATCTGGAACGGATTAATTCACTTTCCATTACTTTTAATGGGAAAGTTTGCTTCAGTTTATGAACGCTTCAGTTTATGAACAGACTTCCGGAACCAATTACACCCATGTTTCAGTTTATGAACGCTTCAGTTTAAGTACTTCGCGGACCTGTCTGGAACGGATTAATCCACTTTCCATTACTTTCAATGGAAAAGTTCGCTTCAGTTTATGAACGGTTACTCCGCGGACCGTCTGGAATGGATTAATCCACTTTCCATTACTTTCAATGGGAAAGTTCGCTTCAGTTTATGAACGCTTCAGTTTATGAACAGACTTCCGGAACCAATTGTGTTCATAAACCGAGGTACCACTGTACTTCTGCTTCATTGACTATGCAAAAGCCTTTGACTGTGTCGACCACAGCAAACTATGGCAAGTTCTTAAAGAAATGGGAGTGCCTGATCACCTCATCTGTCTCCTGAGAAATCTCTATGTGGGACAAGAAGCTACAGTTAGAACTGGATATGGAACAACTGATTGGTTCAAAATTGGGAAAGGAGTACGACAAGGTTGTATATTGTCTCCCTGCTTATTTAACTTATATGCAGAATTAATCATGCGAAAGGCTGGACTAGATGAATCCCAAACTGGAATTAAGATTGCCGGAAGAAATATCAACAACCTCAGATATGCAGATGACACAACCTTGATGGCAGAAAGCGAGGAGGAATTAAAGAACCTTTTAATGAGGGTGAAAGAGGAGAGTGCAAAATATGGTCTGAAGCTCAACATCAAAAAAACCAAGATCATGGCCACTGGTCCCATCACCTCCTGGCAAATAGAAGGGGAAGAAATGGAGGCAATGAGAGATTTTACTTTCTTGGGCTCCTTGATCACTGCAGATGGTGACAGCAGTCACGAAATTAAAAGACGCCTGCTTCTTGGGAGAAAAGCAATGACAAACCTAGACAGCATCTTAAAAAGCAGAGACATCACCTTGCCGACAAAGGTCCGTATAGTTAAAGCTATGGTTTTCCCAGTGGTGATGTATGGAAGTGAGAGCTGGACCATGAAGAAGGCTGATCGCCGAAGAATTGATGCTTTTGAATTATGGTGCTGGAGGAGACTCTTGAGAGTCCCATGGACTGCTAGAAGATCAAACCTATCCATTCTGAAGGAAATCAGCCCTGAGTGCTCCCTGGAAGGACAGATCGTGAAGCTGAGGCTCCAATACTTTGGCCACCTCATGAGAAGAGAAGAATCCTTGGAAAAGACCCTGATGTTGGGAAAGATTGAGGGCACTAGGAGAAGGGGACGACAGAGGACAAGATGGCTGGACAGTGTTCTCGAAGCTACGAACATGAGTTTGACCAAACTGCGGGAGGCAGTGCAAGACAGGAGTGCCTGGCGTGCTATGGTCCATGGGGTCACGAAGAGTCGGACACGACTAAACGACTAAACAACAGTAGCTTGTCGCACAAGTTTCCCAAGCGACACGCAACATATTTTAAAACATAAACATAATACAAATACATTATAATATCAGCATTCACACAAAAGCACATGAAATTCATAAAAATTACACAACTTCCATAATAGCAGCACACTAAGAACAACAATAAACTACACAATCTGTGTTGTAGTTTACTATTATTCCTAGTATCGCTCCCACCCTGCCTATTGTAAAGTAATACTCACCTCTATTTTGATTTGAACTGAGGCTTTCATTATATCTGTCACAGTGGCCGGAGTGGACTACTTCAGAGTAACAACGCTACGCAGCTCTGCATTTTATTCTTTTATTGGTGCTGCGTATTTACAGTGCTGAAGTCATTGCTATTTACACGGAGTGATGTGGTCAGTCGGTTTCAGAACCTCCTAATGGCTTTTGGCGCGTCTTTCTCCAACACAAAAGCTTTGGCAGACCCATCCTCTTTCCCCTCCTCTTTCTGCGTAATTCCGGAGTTGGGGGGATGGGTCTCCCCCCCTTATTCGCCCCTTCCTGTCCCACCTGGGACCCTGGCTCCTCTACCTTGCCTGAGCCTCGGACACGACTTCCTGCTTCCCCACTGGAATCGGAACTCTCTCTGCTTTCCCCTGTGCTCGGGGATTGGCTGGAACTCAGGAGGGGAGGGACTTCGCGATATCCCCTGTCTCTCACATCCACCCCCTCCCAAGCTCTCCTTCACCCCTCCCCAGGTCCCCCCCAGGTGTCGGTGACGACTGGAAGCCTAAGAACTCAGTGCTTTCCGAGCCCGTTGGTGTGAACACCTCCCCCCAGTCCTGCGAGCCCCCCCCTTCCGCCTGTGAGGACGGGAATCCCAAAAAGTCCGTGGCGTCAGAGCTGGTAGGGGTAAAAATGTTCTGCCAATCTGCTCCTTCCTCTGACTGGGTGGATCTCGGTGACACCCATACCTCATCCTCTGGTTCCTCAAACTCCGCTTCCCAGCGCCATGGTGAACTGCTCTCCCGTGCTTCCTCCCCCTCCCCCTCCCTTTCCATGTGCCAGGGCTTGGGTCTATGGGGAAAGAGGGCGTGAAATTCTTCTACCAGGAATTCCTCCTGTATCTGAGTGGCTGGGACCCATTCATTCTGGGACGGTGGAGCATCCTCCCATGCCATGAGGTACTCCAGTCCCCCCACCCCCCACCTTGAATCCAGGATGGCCGTGGCCTCATTGAGTTGCTCCCTGCCTTCCCTCTCCCCCCCTCCCTCAGGGGTTTGTTCGCTGTCTCGGAGCCTGCTGCTTTCCCTGTACGGCGACAGCAGCGATCTATGAAACACTGGGTGCACCCTCATGTCCTCTGGCAGTGCCAGCCTGTATGCCACCGGGTTGACCTGTTGCGTGACCGTGAAGGGGCCCAACCTTCTGGGCGCCAGCTTTTTGCATCGCCCTCTGATGGGAAGGCCCTCCGAGGACAACCAAACTTTGTCCCCCACCCTAATGACCTCCCCCGGTCGCCTGTGGCGATCTGCCCCCTTCTTGTACGCTTCCTTGGCTCTCTCCAAGTGTTCTCTGAGCTGCTGGTGCACCGTCTCCAGTTCCTCTGCCCAATCCTCAGCCTGTGGGCCCTCCTCCTCCTCCTCCCCCTCCCTCTCTGGGAAAGATCTGAGGTCACGCCCGTAATTGGCCTTAAAGGGCGACACCCCTGTGGAGACGTGCACCGCATTGTTGTAGGCAAATTCTGCCAGTGGCAGGCGATCCACCCAGTCCGTTTGCCGCTGGCTGACGTAGCATCTCAGGTACTGCTGCAGAATGGCGTTGACCCTCTCCGCCTGTCCATTGGTCTGCGGGTGTCTAGCCGTCGACAAGCTGACCTCCACCTGCAGGAGGTTCATGAGCCGCCGCCAGAACCTGGAAACAAATTGGCGGCCACGATCTGAAATAACCCTTAAAGGTAATCCATGCAGTCTGAATACGTGATCCACAAACAGTTTGGCTGTCTCTTCTGCAGAGACCGCCCTGGCACACGGTATAAAGTGGCACATTTTGGACATGAGGTCCACCACCACCAACACTGCGGTCTTGCCCCTGGAAGAAGGCAGATCTGTGATGAAGTCCATGGACACCACTTCCCACGGCCTGTGTGGCGTGGCTAAGGGCTCCAGCAATCCCGGTGGCGCTGCTCTGACCACCTTTGCCCGCTGGCAGGTGTCGCAGCCCCGTACATAGTCTCGAACATCTTCCCGCACCCCTGGCCACCAGAAGTGTCTCATGACTAGGTGAGTGGTTTTGTCCCTCCCAAAATGACCCGCCGTTGGGTTGTCGTGCATCTGCTTGAGGACCGTACGTCTAAGCTGGGTGGTGGGCAAGTACAGTGCACCCTTGTAGAAAAGCAGCCCCCTGCGTTCTGCAAAGTCTTTTGCCTGCTCCCCCCCCTCTCAGTTCTCTGAAGATGCGGTTGGCAAATTCATCCGCTGCCGTCAGTGCTGTGAGTTCTGCCTCGCTCACCACTGCTGCTCCGCAGGACCAAGCTGACGGGGGGAAAATGTGCCTGGGTGCCGGTGGCGCCTCCTCCTCCATGTACTCTGGCTTGCGGGAGAGGGCATCCGCCCTGACATTCTGCTCTCCCGGGATGTAGTGTATGGAGAAGTTGAAGTTCGAGAAGAACTCTGCCCACCGTATCTGCCGCTGGTTGAGCACCCTGGCAGTTCTCCAGAACTCCAGGTTCTTGTGGTCTGTGCACACCTGGATGAGGTGCTTGGCGCCCACCAGGAAGTGTCTCCAGTGCTGGAACGCAGCGTGGATCGCAAGAAGTTCCCGATCAAACACCGTGTAGTTTCGCTCTGGCTGGGTCAACTTCCTGGAGAAGAAGGCACAGGGTCTCCACTCTCTGTTGGCGTCCAGTTGCAACAAAATGGCGCCCACAGCTTTATCAGAAGCATCTGTCTCCACGCGTAGGGGCGCGTCCTGAACCACGTGGAACAGGTTCTGGTCTGAGGCGAACACCCTCTTGAGGCTGTCGAACGCTGCTTGCGCCTCTGGTGTCCACCTGAACTTCTGCTTGCCTCTCAGGCAGTCAGTGATGGGAGCCGTAACGCGAGAGAAGTTCTTGATGAACTTCCTGTAGAAGTTGGCGAAGCCTAGTAGGCGTTGGGCATCTTTGCGCGTCCTGGGGCTGTGCCAGTCCAGGATGGCCTGCACCTTGTCCTTGTCCATCGCCAGCCCCTTGTCTGACAGCTTGTAGCCCAGGAAGTCCACCTCCTTGGTGTGAAACTTGCACTTCTCCAGCTTCACATACAGGTGGTTCTCCTTCAGGCGCTGCAACACCTCCCTGACATCTTTCACATGCTGCACTGGGTCATCGGAATAGATAAGGATGTCAGCCAGGAAGACCAAGCATTTCCTGAAGAGGAGGGACCCCAGGACGTGGTGCATGAAGGCCTGGAAGCATGCTGAGCCCCCTTGCAACCCGAAGGGCATCACCAGATATTCAAAAGAGCCCAGAGGCGTGAACATCGTGGTTTTCCATTCATCGCCTTCCCGGATCCTGATCAAGTTGTACGCCCCCCTCAGGTCTAGCTTGGTGAAAATCTTGCCCCTGCGTGCCGCTGTCAGGAGATCATCCACTCTGGGCATGGGGAAAGCCACTGGCTCTGTCACTGAATTCAGCCGTCTAAAATCCACCACAAGACGGCGCTGTTGCGTGTCTTTCTTGTCCACCCAGAAGACCGGGCTGCCCCCTGCTGCCTTGCTTTCTCTGATGAACCCCCGCTTGAGGTTCTTGTCGATGAAAGCGCGCAGATCCTCCAGTTCCTGGTCTGACATGGCGTACAGCTTGGCTGGGGGTATAGTTGCCCCTGGCACCAGGTTGATCTGGCAGTCAAAAGGCCTGTGTGGGGGTAGGTGGTCGGACTCCGCTTCGCTGAAGACCTCCTGCAGGTCCCAGTACGGCTTGGGTATCGCCTCACCCCCTTTGACGTGCATGGTGGCCACCGTGGCTATCGGAGGCCCCTCCCCCGGTTGGTGCTGCATGCAATGTTCCAGGCAAAAGTCCGATCCAAAAGTGATGCATCTCTGGTGCCAACTGATGGAGGGGTCATGGCGCGCCAGCCAGCTCATGCCCAAGACGATGGGGGGGGTCTGAGATGGTTGTGACGTTGAATGCCAGTGTCTCTGAGTGCCTTCCCACCGTCATTCTCATGGGGGGGGGGTTTGATGAGTGATGGCCCCCCCCAGCAGCTCTCTGCCGTCAATGGTTGCCACGTGCAGGGGAAAATCCAGCTGCAGAAGCTGGATCTGGTGCTCTTCTGCAAAGTTTCTCGAGAAGAAGTTGGTTGACGCCCCACTGTCAATTAAGGCTAGGACTGTCAGGGGATAGCCATTTGGGAGCGTGAGCGTCACTTCTAGAACCACTCCTGCTCTGGGAGGGGTGGGCTGGCTCTGCTCCTCTCTGTGCGGGTGGGTGGGCTGGGGCTGTTGTCTGCGGACTGTGCCTGGCTGCTGCCCCTTGTCTCCTGCAGCCAGGCTTTCCCGTTTCCCTGCTGTGGTGCTGCGTCAGTGGGGGAGGGCACAACCGTTCCCGCCTTTCCTTGCCACTCCCTGCGATGTGGGCAGTCTCTGACGAGATGCTGGGGGGAGTTGCAGAGAAAGCAATTCCCACCCCTTCCCTCCTTGCGTCTTGGCGCCGCTGGGGTTTGAAAAGCCCGCGCGCGCGCGCGCTATCAATCTGCATGGGTTCCTGGTCCTGACTGGCCCCAGGCGTGGCTTGAAAGGGTTGTTGGGGGAGTGGCTTCTCCTGCGACCGTGGGAACCAAGCCCGCTTTGCGCGCGTTGCTTGCTTGTCGCTCCACCGGGATTCCTGTCTCACCCCCACCGCCAGAGCCGCTTTGCTCAGCTGATCCATATTACTGGGCTTTGGACCTCTCGAGAGCTCATCCTTCACCTCCTCATGCAACCCCAAGTAGAACGCCGCTTGCATTGGGGGTGACTCTAGTTCCCACCCCAATCTGTGCACCAGCATGGTGAATTTCGCCCAATACGCGCGAACTGTCATATTTCCTTGGCGTAAATTATGAAGTTCCTCCTTAGTTTGGTCCATATGTCTATCGGACGAATACATCGTTTTCAAACCTTCTAGAAATAGTTTGACATTCTTCATGCAAGGATTCTTTGTTGCGATTAACGGTCTTAGCCACTCCCTGGCTGCCCCGGTAAGGTGCTCCACAATAAACGCTACCCTGTGCTCATCATCAGGGAACTCATCGTGGTGCAGCTCAAGAGCATACACAATCTCAGTCTCAAAGCCCTGATATTCCTTCGGGTCTCCATTGAACTTGCTTACTAGCGTCCCGGCTCTCCTTCCTGGCAGCACTTGGACTTGGGGTGCCCCTCCCGCCTTGTTTTTCTCTGCATCCAGCTTGTTTTGGAGGTCTACCGCCACCGCCCTTAATTCCTGCTCTCTTTCCTGTAGCGCTCTCACCTGTTCCGCAAGTTGTAGCCGGTCGTCCTGGACCTTCTTAGTCTCTTCTTTAGCTGCCTTCAATTCCCCCTGCGCCTGCAGCGACAGCTGCTGCAGTTCTTGCTGGGCTTGCTCCGCAATCTGCCGCCATCTCTCCGCCTCTGACACGCTCATCCCGGCAACTCCAAAGTAGCCCAAAAAGGATTAGGAGGTTGCTGTCACAGTGGCCGGAGTGGACTACTTCAGAGTAACGACGCTACGCAGCTCTGCATTTTATTCTTTTATTGGTGCTGCGTATTTACAGTGCTGAAGTCATTGCTATTTACACGGAGTGATGTGGTCAGTCGGTTTCAGAACCTCCTAATGGCTTTTGGCGCGTCTTTCTCCAACACAAAAGCTTTGGCAGACCCATCCTCTTTCCCCTCCTCTTTCTGCGTAATTCCGGAGTTGGGGGGATGGGTCTCCCCCCCTTATTCGCCCCTTCCTGTCCCACCTGGGACCCTGGCTCCTCTACCCTGCCTGAGCCTCGGACACGACTTCCTGCTTCCCCACTGGAATCGGAACTCTCTCTGCTTTCCCCTGTGCTCGGGGATTGGCTGGAACTCAGGAGGGGAGGGACTTCGCGATATCCCCTGTCTCTCACAATATCCAAGCAGGCTACGGGATAGCTGCCAAACATAACTTCATTACTACCTCAGAATGGTATGGGGGCCTATAGTCTGCAGAACAATGGTTCCCAATCCTCATAATCCATGTTCTGAAACTAAGCTGCTGGCTTTATAGATGCTCAGTGCTAAAAACTGAACCTCATCTTTAGAATAATAATTAAAAACAACACATCAATCCAATAGATTAGCAATGTATTTTCCCAAGAAGCCACAAAGCAAATTTTAATTATTGCTACACACTCACTATGCGTACTTTTGAAAGGGCGAAAAAAGGTTATTGTGATTTGTGGCTGTGATAAACTTTTCTTCTCACATCAAGGTGAAAGTATGATCTGAAAGCAAAAGTCCTCTAAATGCCCACTGTTTTGAGTATAAATGGTTATTGTGGGATAGCTGAGAATAAACGCAAGCTTGGAAAAAACTTTCCTCAAGCTGACGATGACTACCGGTACTTTGGGTTACAAAATACTACAATATTTCACCTTATGGCGCACTGGGGGTGAGTGAAATTAACAATTATAAGAAAATAACTAGGTCAATATGATACATGAACATTTTAGTCCAGAAGATATATTGTCTAGAAGCTTTGAATAGATTTTATTAGCCATAATAAAAATTATTTATTTTTATTAGCCTTCATTACATATATTTAGGTGCCAGGGGAAAACATTTCTCTTTAATTAGGCTGATTAAATTATATGTCCTTTTAAATGTATTTGTAGGAGGGGGAGTTATTGGTTTGTGTTGGCTTTTGTTTTTATTATGTATTTTGTGTCTTTGTCCATGGAGTTGGTCTGAAGCTCAACATCAAAAAAACCAAGATCATGGCCACTGGTCCCATCACCTCCTGGCAAATAGAAGGGGAAGAAATGGAGGCAGTGAGAGATTTTACTTTCTTGGGCTCCTTGATCACTGCAGATGGTGACAGCAGTCACGAAATTAAAAGATGCCTGCTTCTTGGGAGAAAAGCAATGACAAACCTAGACAGCATCTTAAAAAGCAGAGACATCATCTTGCCTACAAAGGTCCGTATAGTTAAAGCTATGGTTTTCCCAGTAGTGATGTATGGAAGTGAGAGCTGGACCATAAAGATGGCTGATCGCCAAAGAATCTATGCTTTTGAATTATGGTGCTGGAGGAGACTCTTGAGAGTCCCATGGACTGCAAGAAGATCAAACCTATCCATTCTGAAGGAAATCAGCCCTGAGTGCTCCCTGGAAGGACAGATCCTGAAGCTGAGGCTCCAATACTTTGGCCACCTCATGAGAAGAGAAGACTCCCTGGAAAAGACCCTGATGTTGGGAAAGATTGAGGGCACTAGGAGAAGGGGACGACAGAGGACAAGATGGTTGGACAGTGTTCTCGAAGCTACCAATATGAGTTTGACCAAACTAAGGGAGGCAGTGGAAGACAGGAGTGCCTGGCGTGCTATGGTCCATGGGGTCACGAAGAGTCGGACACGACTAAACAACAACATTTTGTTTGTGAACCACCCTGTGATCTTTGGATGAAGGGCGGTATACAAATGTAATAAATAAGTAATAAAACAATAAGAAAATTATTAGAATGAAATGCAGTTTTACAGGACCATTTCAGGCTGTTTAAAAAGGACTGACCGCCAAGCATAAGACCAAATACAGTGCTGCCTGTCAGCATAGCCTGAAGATGCAATACATCGCCAAACTAAGAACAACAGGATTCCATATGTCAATTACAACCAGGGTGAGGCAAGGAAGTTTTTGCAGCTACATGCTGCAACACAGTTCAAGGTGCTCACATTTAACTGCTAAGCTAGACATGTACAGTATTTAGTTAGGCTGACGTCAAAGGCATAACTGCCTATCAAATTTCCAGTAAGTTTCTTGATCAAACATGGGACAGTTCATCAAACTGCTAAAATGCTAGCAAGAGATTTGGAAAAAAGTCGCTCAGTGGTGTGTTATTTGTCTCTAGAAAGTATGATTCAGGAAAGCTTAGGGGAAACATAGCAGAATAAATCAAAGTGGAAGTGTATGCCCTGACAGTATACCAAACATTATGTAGAAATGTTTGGGGAGTCTTTTCGCCTAAATGCTTGTTAAGAGGTTTCTTAAAAATCATATTCAAAATTTAGCAGAAAAACACTTGTTAACAAATTGTGATGGCCTTCAATTTTTTCCCCAAAAAAGCCCTACTCTTAAGGCTATTAAGAGAGACTAAGGATGCTTTGAGGCTATCACAATTTTTCAGATGGGAAAATCAGTGACAAACCAGGAAGTTATGGCAGCTGACATTATGGGCAACAAACTGCTTTCCAAACAAAATCAGACTTTTTGCAGCAAGGAAAGTGATAACAATTGCTTGGTGCAACGTCATATAACCTGCCTACAAACTCTGTGCAAAACAAATCAGGTGAATGCTCTACAAACAGGTTGTTTGCCTGGAAGCAAACTGTAAGGCATTGGACAACAACACAATACTGTACTGTACAGTGGAAGAAGCAAATTGTTTCTGCACTGAGAAAAATACACAGCTACATAAACAAATATCTACTTAACACTGACGCTTCTAAAAATGATAACTCCGTGGTGGGATTCCAACATTGCTCTGAACCCACAAACTCCTCAGCTAAAGCGGAGCAGAGAACCAGTAAATCAATAAAGGCTTTAATTCCCCTCCACCCCGATTCAGACAGAGATCTGGATTTTAATACCAACTCAATGTTTTTAAATAATCGTCTCTGGGGGTCTTCCTCCTCCTTTTTTCAACGCGAGAGAGACGTGTAACTACTACTAAAACCCCAGTCAATAAAACCAACGTGCTTTGGGAAAACGCACACCCAGCACTGCCTCCCGTTGCTTTGCCACAGAAAGGAGACAATAAATAACCCATAGCTGCCAAGTTTTCCCTTTTCTCGCGAGGAAACCTATTCAGCATAAGGGAAAATCCCTTTAAAAAAGGGATAACTTGGCAGCTATGTAAATAACCCCCTTCAAGGCACCGCGACGAGGAACAAAAAAACCTGCCAGCCCCTATATGTATTATTTATGAGGGAGCGGTCGATCGCAGCGGCCTGGCTTTGGTGGGGTATTTTTGGGGGGTTGTCATCCCGCGCGGAGAGCAAGATTCGGGATCCGCGCCCCCGCGTTCTTACGACCAGCAAGAGCGGGTCGGCCCCGGGCGTTGTCAGACTGGACCGTCCACGCGTCTCCTCCCCCCTTTCCCGCAGGCTCACCTCCTCGCTGGGGGTGGCCGGGCACTTCTTCCTCAGGCGCCCCCAGTTGAGCAGGTTGCCCGTCTGCAGGTTGAGGGTGCCCGCCTGCCCCAGCAACACCCCGGCGCTGCCGCTCTCGGTCCCCATGTGCGCTTGTAGCCTGCTCTCTCCGCCCGCTTGGAAGCCACTGGCCGCCGGGTCCTAAGGAAGGAAAAGAGGAAGGGAATCTACCCGGGCAGAGTCTGCGGCGCCTCTCTCCTTCCTTCCCTCCCTTTTCCACTTCAGACAAGGGAAGGTGACTCAGCAGGAGGGAAAAAGTGCCTTGTCACTGTCCCCGGTCACATGGCTCGGGACGGACACACACAGAGCAGCGGGGAGCAAGCGCAAACGGCCCTCCCAGCGGCGGCGGCCAACTGCTTTGATCCCAGATGAACCCCGCGCTACATATACACACACGGAGGGGGTTCTCGCTGCCAGTGCGCATGCCCAGTAGTGAGGAGCATGTGCCGTGACAGCTCTCCGCCGGGAGCGTGTTTTGGACCAGCGCCCCCTGCCGGTTACCTTAGGAACTCAGCCCGTCTCAGACACTCCTTTCGCGCCAACACACGCCCCACAGCAGCCGTGCATCACGAAAGTCTCTCTCTCTCTCTCTCTCTCCCCCCCCCCCCAGCGTAAGGGCACCTTGTGTTGAGTGAGGTAGGGGGGCTGCTTGGATACGGAAACTCGTGCGCCTTGGCGCCAGAAGAATGCTCACGGCACGATCCTAGACTCGTCTATATCTTCGTTAAGGGTGTCCCACGCTGAGCACAATTTGATTTCCACACACAGACTGCTTTGTCAGGGAGGGGTAGAAGTGTAGCATTGTGTAACTTGGAACTCATCAGCATGGCTGGTTTTGAAGGCTGTGATTCTTTAAATTATGTGCTGCAAAATTAACTGCTTGCATTCAACAAGAAATAAAATTGCTGAATTGTGAAAGTATTCCATGAATCCAAAGCACCCATATGAGGAGCAGGTTTCCTAATGTACAGTATCATTGTGTGATCCGATGCCCTGGATTTGCGTCTTTCCCAGAGTGGTGGTGGGACTGGAACTTTCAAACTGCAATCTACATATCTGCTTGGACATAAGTGGCACTGAACCTAGTGGGTCTTACTCCAGATAAGTGGGTGTACAATTACTACTTTGATCACTCCCAAGTAGCATTGATCAACTTCCTTCCAACTGTCACAGAATTTATTCCTGTTCATTTTAAAAAAATGATTCAGGGACAACTACTTTTAACATGTTCAAGTCCATAGGCGTCCTACTTTACATCAACAAAAGTCTAAATATTATGGGATAAGCAATGAAAACCACAAATAAACATCTATCCCTTTCCCATGAAAAATAAAATCTCAAATGTCCAGAACAGTTCTGTGTTACTCCAGAACTTAGCGCAAATCAGTCCAAAGTGCCTAATCACTGGCACTCCATGAAAATGACTCAGTTAAGTTCCAATATCAAGATTTGAAATATTATTTTAATTTCCCTTTTCCTTTGTAGCTGCTCCTTACAAAATATGCATGCTTTTAGATGCTGAACAATAGCATATGAATACAGTAATAGAGAAGGCATAACATGATGTGAGGAGTTCTATAACATTTTGTATCAAATCCAAAATACTGACTTGTAAATCATGCCTAATTTATTTATATTCCCCATTTGGAATAAGTAATCCCCCCTTTGTGTGCATTCTATGCAAGTAATGCCTTCCAGTATTTGGAATTTGCTGCTGCAAGCTTCTATTTATCACTGTCCATTGGACTCCAATAATGCTTAACTAAACCTTGGTGACATCCCAGAAGGCTGCAGCTCAAATGGAAGGGATGTTAAAAAGCCGAGCTTAAACACTATTCTGATCATACACCAAATCTGGCTACATTAATACTAAATAGTTGTTTTCTGGTAGGCATGATGAGGCACAACTAAGGACCCAATTCTGTACTTGATTCCCCTTGACTTGAGGGGGCTATAGGATTTGCTGGCAGCTCTGCCATGTTGGCAGAACTGGAAAAATGCTGCTGGCACAAAATGTATTCTGGCAGAACTGGTCAGAAGCAGAGGTTATATTTTATTCGGTCTTTATCAAGCATTCGTTCTCATTTGTTTGAGGGACTTATTATATGTCTTCCCATTAATCATTTGTTAATTTCACACTTCTCAATGCATTTCACCTTCAGTTTCCTAACTGCAAAAAGACAGCCTTTTTTGTTTTTAAAGGATTTATTGTGCAAGGACAACAGAGCATTTAAATCCACCTTAATTGCACAAATCTGAATTTCCTAGTATACATTCAAATCCCACCTGCAAAATACTGGGCTGTATCTAATGCTAGGCCTACTCAGAGTAAACTTATTGAAATTAATGAACATGACAAACTTAGGCCTATTTATTTCAATTGCTCTACTCTAAGTATAGCTTAGTTGAATGCAACCCACTGACTGGACTACTTAACATCCCAACCTGTACCATATGTTTATTGTGCCTTGTTTAATGTTTTTGTAACTGATTAAACTCTGTAAAATATTAATAAAATGAAAAAAGGAGATAAATATCGAGTTAGACTGATATGAAAGTTGTTTCTAGGCTGCTGCCTGCACCCATGCATGTTCATTGTGTTATGGCTGATACATCAAGTGATGATTTGCATCTGTGCATGGAGGTGCATATTCAGCTGCAAGTATTCAAGGCCTAGTTTGGACACTTGCCTAGGCCGCAGTGGTCTTCTTGGGATGGAGGAGCAGACAGGCCTCAGTCAAGAGCACCTGACATGAATTCCAATCATGCAGGTGCTGTGTCTGCATTTGGGGCAAAAGCAAACAGTTCAGTACTGTTGCATACAATGTTGCCTGTGTAGAAGGTTCAGTTCTCAGCTACTCTACCTAAGGCTAGGAAAGAGCTCTATCTGAAACTACAGAGAGTTACAGCCAGCCAGCCAGCCTTGAGTCCCATCAGGGACAAAATACATGTAATGATGATGATGATGTGACATAGACAACATAGAATCTATGTCAGGTGTGTGGGGAAACTCTCCAGATGTTGCTGAACTACAACTCCCCTAAGCCCTGGTCACTGGCCATAGTTGCTAGAGCTGATGGGAGCTGTAGTTCAATAACATCTGGAGGTACACAGTATCCCCACTCCTGGGCTATGAGTAGTCCAGGAGTCCGTTACAGTATCTCCACTACCCAAAGGCATGTTGCTTACCACTATGAGGAATTGCAATCAAATACATAATTTTGCATGAGTGCTAATGAAGGGGTTAAAACGATAGAGAGCTGGATTCCTAGTCTCAGCTAAGTCCCTCCCCCTCTTTTCCATGAGGAGGAAGTGAAGCCTTCATTTCCTGTTTCTTCTCTCTGTGGCATTTTAATTGAACAAGGAAGGCGTGTCCAGGCTTTGTTGCAAGCTTAAAGCGTGTGTTCAAAGCCATCTTTCTGTGTTTTCTACCCAAGAGTATTCTGCCAGTATCCTGCTGCTTCTTGGATAACTGCATGAAGCTGACCTTTGAAACCTTTAGTAAGTAAAGCGTTTTAGATTTACAGTACTTAATAGGGTGTGGTCTGTTGATTGCAAAAGCGTCGAGTGCTGTATTTGCAAGCTGACAGGATAAAAGGGTCTAAAAACCTATACTGTCTTCCTAACTATACCACTGCTTGATTTTGCACTTTTAAACTCGGCTGTTGGGGGCTCTGTTCTCTCCTGCTGGAGAGTGTGCAAGGTCCCACATTTTGAATCCAGACAGCCTGCCAATTATTTTGTTATTTAGCCCCCACACGCGGGTCACAAGAATTCATATTTCCCTCCACAGCTACCTTGGTAACTGAACTGAGGACTGACTCTCGGTACGAGGTAGCAGAGTTGGGGGTAAATTTGTAGAGGGGGGGGCTTTTTATTCTTAATCCTTGGATAGGAAACTGGTTCTTGTTTGTGAGCTGCTTCGAACTTTCCTGAAGAAAAGCGAGGTATTAATACATATTAAGCAAACAAACACTCGACCAGACCTGAGTAGTCACGTGAGGAAACCCAAAGCACATGGAGAGGCCAGGTGGACGTTCCCGCGCGTTTCTGTGCGCTTCGCGCGTGGCGCAAAGCCGCGCCCAGCAGCAGCAGCGAACCGTCGTCGCCCCTACGGGTCTCTGCTTCCCCCCCCCTTTTGCTGCGGAGCTACTGAGGAACTGAGCGCACCCTGGCTGCATGCAGCAGCGGCGGCGGCGGCACTATCTCCTCCATCCTTCCCCCTCCAGGGGATGGGGCGAGAGTGATGGATGAAGGCGTAAACTGGCCGAGCACCGCTGCCCGCCCTGGTTTGGACGCGCCCTCCGCTTTCTTCCCTGCAGGGCTTCTTTCTCCTGGGGCTAAGGAATCACCTGACCGGCCGGAAGACCGGCCGGGGGCCCCCCAATTAAAGTGCATCCGCGGCGCAGGCGGGAGGAGGAGGTGGCGGTGGCGCCGGCGGCGGCGGTGCCGATTGCATACCCTACGCCGGTAGCTGGAGTCGGGGCCGGGCGGCCGCCTGCAAAATGGGCAGCAGGATTACTTTCTTCGAGGTGGGTGTCCCCCGCGAGCCTGCGCTAGGGAGGAGGAGGGCGCTCTAGTGGGGCTGGGGAGAAACCCCCAAGGGGACCCAGGGTTCCGGAGCTTACTGGAAGAGGGCTGCGCCTGCGCCCTCCATCCTTGGGCTGGCTCACAAAAGGGTCCCTCGCCGGCGGGTGCCTTGATGATGATGATGGTGGTGGGCGGGGGAGGGAGCAGCAACTGCTCTCTCTGAATTGGAGCCAGCGGGAACCCGGCACTTGCCGCTGGATCCTTAAACACGTTGTCTGGCTGCAACCACTAGGGCTTGTTCCCTCTCCAGCGTGCTTAGGGGGGCATGGCCTTTAAACTCCTCCTGAAGTCTGAAGACCATCCTAGGAGGACCCACTTTTAGACCAAGCGTGCACTTGGGAGACCCACCAGATATCTATTTGTACTAGTGTTTGCTGTTGCAGCACACCTTTGGTTGGCCCTGTGTCTTCCTGACCCATCAGATTTGGGATGGGATATGTTTTCTTACCAGCAGATTTTCCTGTCCCTGCCTGAGCAGGAACTTTGCCTGATGCTTTGGGTTTTTGTAGGTGCTGTTGTCTTCCACTGCTATAGGGAAGCCCAGGAGTTCTATGTCTCTGTGGGAAGAGAATTATAGTCATAGTCTTTTGGCAGTTTCTTGGCATTCCTGTACCTCCTGGGTCATGGGCAGCCACTGCCATGACATAGAGGAGTATATGCTTTTCATGCCACAGCAAATACACCTTTTTAAATCAGTGTGTGTCACCAGGGGTTGTACATAATTAGGTACGTTATAAAGGTGAGTCAACACATGAATGTTGGCAGGCATGCGACTGTATCCATGGTCTTCAGATTTCAGGGAAGGGCCATAGCACAGTGGTAAAGGAACTGTTTTGCTTTCAGAAAGTTCTGGTTCAACTCCCAGCATCTGCAGGTAGAGCTGCAAAAGTCTGTTCGAAACGCTGCCAGCCAATGTGGACAATACTGAGCTAGATGGACCTGACTTGATATAAGGCAGCCTCCTTTGACCATCCAGATTTGTGTAATTACTATCTCGAGGCATCCCTTTCCTGATTACCTACCTACTTGGCTGTCACATCTTCCTACTAGTAATAGCTGCTGCACTAATTTTTGCCTGTGTTTGGAGAAGAGATGGTTGCCACCTTTGACGACCTAATGTTCTAAGAACAATGAAAGGCTTTTATGACAGGAGATGGGAACCTTGGGTTTGGAGGCCAAATGCGCCTCTCTAACTGGCCTTTTATTCAATGTTCTTATTTGTACATAGTGTATTGTTTTATTGTTGCTATGGCCATTGGCTAATGTGAATAAAGTTTATTATCTATCTCTAACTGGCCCTTCAGACTCTCTCCAGGCCATGCTCCCTACCTAACCCAAACCCCTAACGAGCCCTGCTTTGTGCCCTCCTTGAGTGCTTCTGCCTGATAAGTTTCCTTGTGCTGTGAGCATGCCTCTTTGCTTGCCTGACATCAGATGTAGGGGTAAGTAGGTGTAGCTTGGCAGAAAGGACTTGCAGGCCAAAAGGGGTAGATCCAATTAGACCCAATCAGATGTTCTCCTTTGCTGCTGCATAGGAATGCAGCCAGGCAGAACAATTCAACTGATCAACTATTCTGGAGAGAATATGGGTGTCTCAGAGGAGTCCCTCCACTTAGCCCTGTCTGCCTTCACTGGCTTTTGCCATTAGGGAGTTCCACTATCAGAGGAGAAGCTGTACCCGTGAGGAGCACTCCAAAAGGAGGTTGGTTCGTGCCAACTGTTTTATGTTTGACGATTTGGGATTTTCGTTAACATTCCTTGGCATCCCAGCTCCTTTGCCAGGAGGTAGGGAGGGCTCTCAGGCTGTCAGTTACCAAAGTTTCTCCTATGGTTTATGGCTTGTGTTTTGTCTGGGTTCAAACTACACACTAAGCCCGAACATGGTTTTGTTCAATGCGGTGCTGAAGCAATCTCTGGTTGCTTGTTTTGGAAATTGGCAAAAACTACTGCTTTTCAGCAAATCTCCCAATTTTGTGCTTTGTCATCTTATACATGCCTTCATTAACATGCTAAGTGTGCTACAACAGTGTATTTTGTGCTTCTATATTATCACTGAAAATAGAACACATAGACTATGTTTCAGACTAATAGGTGAAGGTGAAATTGGCTGCAACGATGGCAACTTCCTGGAAGACTAAACCACCACCTGCCTTGTCAGGTTTTGTGTTGTGCAATCTGAGCTGCATTTGAACATACGTAATCTTAATTGAGCATGGTGATTTAACAACCTAAGGTTTTCAGAAAAACAACAATAACATCTTGTGGCGGTTTGTTCTCATCTTCTAATCTTGAAGTACCTGGATAGAATTTTTTTTAAAGCACCTAAACAATATTGGAAATTAATTGCTTGCCCTACCCCATTAAAAAACAGCAACACTATTTCAGGCATTGATCCAAAGAGAAGTGCATACTACACATTTGTACAGTGGTGCCTCACTAGATGAATTTAATTTGTTCCACGGGTCTTTTTCTTAAGGAAAATTCGTCTAGCCCATAGGAATGCATTGAATTTTTTTTAAATTATTTTTTGCCCATAGGAACGCATTAATTGAATTTCAGTGCATTCCTATGGGAAACCGTGATTCGGTAGACAAATTTTTCGTAAAATGAATTCGTCTAGCGAGGCAACCTCCACTAGAAAAAACCTTTCGTTAAACGGAAATTTCGTTAAGCAGGGCATTCGTTAAGTGAGGCCCCACTGTACTCTGATAACAGTTGGCAAAAACACTGGGGAACAAGAATAATTCACAGAGCAGTGGTTCAGTTCAGTGTGCACTTGCACATGAGATATTTCATATTTTGGACCAACGTTGTGTCCATAGATGCTTTACAGATAGGCATATTCAGTACCTGTGAAGAAAAATTGAGACAAGAGAATGCACAATAATGAATGAACAATGAACCATGCTTTGTATGGTTTTAGCTTTGTTTTAAATGTGTTACGGTTTTTAATTACCTTTAGTAAATTGCCTTGAGACAGTTGTTTAGATGGTGATGAATACATTGGTGATGATACTACTTCTACTACTAGCACATTTTTCTTCACAAAAAGCCAGAATAAATTAAATCATGTACTTGGTCTTATTATCTTTGCCCTGGACATACTTACTCAGTGAACCCTTTATAAAACTGATTTTGTTTTTTGTTTTTAATTGGTCCATTCTGGCACTATTTATTTATTTATTTATTTATTTATTATTTTAACGGGCTTCAAGATACTTGTTTCTTTATAATAATTTCTCTTGTGTTCTGGTCCTGTTTGTGGGCTTCTCACGAGCATTTGGTTGGCCAATATGAGAAAAGGATGCTGGATGTCTTGTCTCCTTCCCTAAGCCAGGCAGAAGATTTCTGGGCTTTGGGAAAGAGGCACAAGGGATCTGGCAAGATGATGGAGCCCACTTGCCTCGTTCCCAAAGCTGGAAAGGAGGTGCCAGGGGAACATTTAGGGGACTAGCCTAGCCCCCCATGTCCACTGAACACATGCCACCTGCCTATTAAGCATTCTCACTTGTTTGCGCAAAGTTTTATGACGCCGTGTCTCAAACAATTGTTAATCCCACACTTTCCATTGCAGTTTTCCCAACACTTTGCTCCTTAATTTTTCTTGGGAGTGGGTTTGTTGTGCAAGAGCACCAAATTAATTGCACAACCAGAATTTGTTGGCGCACCACTGAATCCCACCTACAAAATAGTGACTGTTTGTAAGCACCCTTTATGACCAGCGTTTGGGCATGTGCCTTGCTTGGGGTGTTTTTTTGTTTTACTTTGCTGCAGCTCAGAAAGTTTAGATTCTTTTACCAGGATACAGTATTTAACAAGCGCCTGTGATCTGCAGATAAGATATTGTATACTGTCCTGAATTACCCATAAAAGGGATGAGCCTTTCCTCTCAACTAAATAACGCAGACCAATCCCATAATGTGTGGAAACAAACCCATCAATAATACATTGAATAGGTTTTTGTCAAAGACATTATAAGCAGCAGTACTTGAGTCATCTGTAGGGTTTGGAGCTGTCTGGATCAGGACTCTGAAATCAGATATTCTGGATAGCACAATATAAAAATTAATTAGCATGTATCCTGCAAAGAAAGCCTCTCCGTAGGAGACCTGGCATAACCTCCAACCAACTCAGTCGAACACAACCCATCAGTCATGTATTGTGACTTGCCAGGCCCTTGCCAAGTGCCCTGTTTTCGGAGTCCAGACAACTAGGAAAAATAGCAGTCTTCTAGAGGCCTGGTGAGTTGCCATATTTGGGCTGCATTTTGGCATGGGTAGGTCTGCTTTACAGAGTCCAAAGGCAAATTATGAGAAGTACTAATATTAAATGAGCAGGAATTCACTGTGTTTGCTTCCTTAGAGGGCTTTTGCATCCACCCTAGGCTTGGAAATAGGTCATCCCAGTGCACACATTTCTTTCCGAAAGAAAAGCACTTGACGAATAAAAAGCAAGCTCTTCCTCAATTATTTATCCCCCCTCCCCTGCCATCTATTTGGAAAGCTGCTTGCTATCATTGGTGGGCTAGAGTTATTGGAGAAGTAGCCGTTTTAAACGGTGACAGCTATGCTGAGTCATGTCGCTTCTGGGACCAATAGCAACTTCGATTTTTTAGAGAGAGGAGGCTCAAATTGTGTTTTCCAAAACAGCAGTTTTAAAAAATAAAGACACAGCCAAATTTCTTACACTCTCATCCTGTGTAGGAAAGGGCTGTCCCCCTGAACTGTGCCAACGCGAATGGCTTCTCCCTGTGTCAGTGAAAAAACTAGGCTGGCAGGATGCAGGTACCAGGTAACCCATATTCCATTAGGACATTGCTGGCGCATGAGGCGGGAATTTATAGGCAGATCTGGGAGCACAAAAGGAGAGGAAACAGGGTTAGTTGGAATTGTATGCTTTCTCGGGTTTCGGTCCCTCTGCTACACATGACACAATGCAGAGGGGGCACTTGGGAGCCAAGGGCAAAGAGAGCCTGGGGTGTGTGTGTGTTAATGTTAAGAAGCTTGTTCCACACTGTGGCATTGTTTTATAAAGTTTGCAAGCAGCAGATCTTAACAGTTTAACTTAGAACAGGAAAAACCCACTACTGTATACCTATGGAATTACAAATGTGTGATGTACAGTGGTGCCTCGCTAGACGAATTTAATTCGTTCCACGGGTCTTTTCTTATAACGAAAAATTTGTCTAGCGAATTCCATAGGAATGCATTGAATTTTTTTCGATTTTTTTTTTTGCCCATAGGAACGCATTAATTGAATTTCAAATTGGGAAACCGCGATTCGCTAGACGAATTTTTCATAAAACGAATTCGTCTAGCGAGGCAACCTCCGCTCAAAAAATCCTTTCGTTAAGCAGAAATTTCGTTAAGCAGGGCATTCGTTAAGCAAGGCACCACTGTAGACAGTTTACAAAGGGGCACCTCTGTATATACAGTTGTGTGCGTGCATTTGTGCACTGTGTGAGTAGTGTCCCTGCACAATCAGACGGTCTTTTGCAGATGTTGTTCTACTTTATAAACTTTTCTTCAGTGGATGCTCATCTAACTTTTCTAGTCAAGCATCTGTTTGTATTTCCTCCAGTGCTGTTGCTTGGCAACAGACAATTGCAAAGAAATAGTTCCCTGGCATGGTTTATTGCCAACTCTGGCAAAGGAATTTTGATCTGAAAAAAGACTTACATGGAGAAATGCTTGGAAAGATTAATTTGACTACTAAGAAGTAATCAGGTGCTTGGGGTATAAGGAGAAATTATGCTCTTGCTCTAATTAAATCAAAGGGAGGCTCACTTACACAAGCACTTTATAACAGCACAGGCAGGTTTAATTCATTTTGCACTGCTTTTATACCAGCCTGCTTGTTCATAGATTGCAAAGCAAGCTTTTTTCCCCTGAGTGATGGTTTTTTTTGGGGGGGGACGGGGGTCCATATGGTATTTGGTTGTAAGTACCAAGTAGGACAATCTAGCAACAGGAAAGGGCTGGGATCCAAGTGGCTATAACAATAAATGGGAATAGGTAATTAGGTCCTGCAGTATTCCTGCAATGGCTCTTACAACTTTTAAACAAATCTGTTTTTCTATAAAAAAGAGGTTCCAGAATTTGCCATGAAAACCTTCCTTGTTCTCTTAGAATGGCAATAACGTCCACCTGAGAGGTGCCCAAGTTCTGGCGAGTTCTGACTGGGTAAAAATGGCCTGTCTATGAGCGTTTGATAAATTTAATCATTTCAAGGTTCATGTCCCACTTACAACATTGCATACTCAAAGCAGCATAATTTGACAGCAGTTCCATGGGAAAATACGTTGTACAGTGGTACCTTGATTCTTGAACGGCTTAGTTGTTGAACAAATCGGCTCCCGAATGCCGCAAACCCAGAAGTGTTCCGGTTTGCAAACGTTTTTCGGAAGCTGAACATCCGATGCAGCGTCCGATTGAGTCCAGGAAGCTCCTGCAGCCAACTGGAAGTCGCGGCGTGGTTTTTGAACGGTTTTGGGAGTCAAACGCACTCCTGGAACGGATCGAGTTCGAGAACCAAGGTACCACTGTATGCTGTACTAAACAAATGCGGTCAAATTCATAAGGGGGAAAAAACCACTCCCGTAACAGTAGTATGTATACCTGCAGTGCAATCCTATGTAATATGGTATACATGTCTTCCCGGAAATAAGCTCTGTTGAATTTGCTTCCTCAGCAAATAAAATGTCAGGGTGGGATGCAATGACATATCAAGCTGATGTAAAAGTTCACTGAGTCAAGGAACCACCTGGAACATGGTGGAAACACCTGGAACATGGTGTTGACAAGATAGGGCACTATAACACCTCTGTGCTAGCATTGCAGGGGGTTGGACTAGAGCAGGGTTCCCCAAACTAAGGCCCAGGGGCCGGATGTGGCCCAATCGCCTTCTAAATCCGGCCCGCGGACGGTCCAGGAATCAGCATTTTTTACATGAATAGAATGTGTCCTTTTATTTAAAATGCATCTCTGGGTTTATTTGTGGAGCCTCCCTGGTGTTTTTACATGATTATAATGTGTGCTTTTATTTAAAATGCATCTCTGGGTTATTTGTGGGGCATAGGAATTCGTTCATATTTCCCCCAAAAAATATAGTCCGGCCCCCCACAAGGTATGAGGGACAGTGTACCGGCCCCCCTGCTGAAAAAGTTTGCTGACCCCTCGACTAGAGGGTCCCTTCCAACTCTACAATTCTGTGATTCTATAATAATTGGCACTAGCAAGGGCACTGTTACACCAAGTTCATAAACGATGCAAATATGGCTGGAAACAGTGCCTAGAATGAATGAACTTCCTTGCACCATTCCAGACACTACATTGACACAACAGCATGTGCTTATTTCTTTAGCACTGCAGGATCCCCAGCACAGCATTCATAATTTCTAGGGCTGGGCGATATATCAATACATCATGAAAAACCGGTTTCAAGTCCATATTGTGATACCGGTTTCATAGTTTTTGGCCTGGCAATATACTGTGTGTGTGTGTGTGCGCGCGCGCTATTCAAAAATCACAATGGGGGGGGGCACGAAGCCAGCCAATGCCTCTACATAGCTCCATCCTTATTTCAGACATTGTAATATATCAGTATTTTGCAATTTTTCTCTGGTGATACATCACTGTGTTGAAAACCAGGTATCTCCAAGACCTAATAATTCCCACTTGCCAGCTAGGTGCCACTCTGTTGATATCCTACCATGACTCTATGGATCAGTGTTAACATTCTGTGAAGCTAAAAAGCTTATGTGCACCCCCTGGTTGCAGAATATGGCTTAGCAACCAGCTTAACAACTGTTGGTCTAATCACTGTTTCCTGTTCACAGAGATACAAGAAGCCGTCACCGAGATTGTTCTAGCTGATTTATTCACTTGGTATTTTCTCTTAGGTTGAAATCCTTGATTGGAAGACAAAGCAACAATTATGCTTTTTGGAAAAGGTAAACAATCATAACGTTATTACTACAATTTAACCGAATTTTGAGTGATCTGTGTGCTTTAGATATATTTTCTTAGTAATTGTTTAAAGGATCCTGTTTGAGATGGATCAGCATACGGTAATTTTCCTCCATATCACAGATAGGGAAGCTCACCCTTAATTTCCTGTTTCCTAAAATGTAAAAAGGAACCAATGAGCTTGACAATCCTTTTTTTTGAATGCCTGCATGCTTATATATATATATTTTTGCTTCCTAGGTTGAGCCAAATGCTACAATAAGTGATATCAGGCTAATGTTCCATAAATTATGTAAGTATATGTATTTTTCAAAAGAATCCATGTTTAAAAAGTGAGGGAAGCTTTCCAGAAATGCTTGAATTATATGTCATTGCATGGAGCCTGAGTGCCACTGATATCCTCTGTCATACAAGCCCTGTATCTTCTTCTATGTACTTTGAAACAATTATAGTAAACCTGTTAAAAAAGTAGTTATACCCCCCCTTCCTTGGTTGCCCTTCCACCAATTTGGTAATTTGGTAATATTTGTAAATTCAAAAGTTCTTTGTTTGTGGCACAGACACTCCTGCCCCAGTGCTAGGAAACTGAGCAGACATTATTATTATTATTATTATTATTATTATTATTATTAATTGTGCCATTTTTTTGTCCCTACAGATCCTCAGTGGTATCCCTCAAGGCAGTCTATAAGGCTTGATCCCAGTAAGTATTATATAGTGAAGTATTATTATTTCATTTAAGTACAACTTTTCTTATCTTGGAGCAGTTTATAGTGAAATGCAAAACCCCATTACGTACACTATTGCTGTATCATCCAAAAGATGTATTAATGTTAACTGGTAGCCACAGAAACTATAAAACTCCAATAACATTAAAGGATCTGTCAATCAAGAGAGGTCTATAATCCTGCAGTCGTAGATAGACCAATGGCTGCCTCCATGTTTATCGTGTGTATGCTTGGGTAAAACAGAGCTCAAGGGATGGAGCGAGGACTTAACATGGAAGATGTGGGCCATGCAAGCTGAGAATGTCTCTTGCTGTCTTTCCAAGTGAGAATGACGATGCTGTCAGGCCAGCGGGTCCTTTTCTGGTCTTGGGATTTTGGGAGATGCCCAACTTTACTACCATCTGCAGCTGGCCTTGGACAGGACACTGGAGAAGGAGTGGTGCTACAAAACCATGTGTGGATATATAAAACAGTTGCCATGCAACACTTACTGCTACACTTTTTATCTCTTCGGCTATTCAAGCTACTCCGAACAATGTGCTTATGGGAGAGGCCATAGTTCCGTTGCTTTGCCTTTCTCAGGATCATTGGTCAACTCTTGACATCTTGTGTTTAGCTTTTTTTTTGGGTATTGGGACTGGGAAATACCCTTGCCTGAGCCAGTGGGGAGCTGCTGCATGATTGTGGGGGGTAGTCAGTTCTACACTAGACAGGTCAGTGGTAGGGCTGATCAGTACAGTATATCCTTGTGTCTTCCCAAACCAGTTTGAAGTCCAAATCATGATACTGGTTCCATAATTTTTGACCTGGCTATATATCACAAATCATGATATGTGTGTCTGTGTGCTATGCAAAAATCAAAATGTGGAGGAAACCATGAAGCCAGCCAGTGCCTCTGCATAGCTCTATCCTTATTTCAGATATCGTGACCTACCACTATATTGCAATGTTTAGCTGGGGGAAAAACACAATGTTGAAAACCGGATATTGCCTAACCCTAGTCAGTAAGGCTGTATATAGTTCTCACACGCCCTCGCCCCACGCTCCGGGTGAACATGGAATTTAATTGGAGAAATAAGCTGCTTTTCAGCCAAGGCTCATTGCCATAAATGCAAAAGTGTTATTAGGTCAGCGGGAAATGCAGGCTTTTTGATTAGGAGTCATATGCTTTAGCGTTCCTTTTCGGCTGTCAAGCACTTAAAATTTTTTCTCTCTTCTTCTCAGAAGGAAAATCACTGAGGGATGAAGAAGCCCTTCAGCTGCTCCCTGTTGGCACAACCGCTACGCTCTATTTTAAAGATTTAGGGCCCCAAATAGGATGGACAATGGTGAGCTTCAAAGCCTCAAATGTTTTAATAACTGTTTGCCTTAATTAATCCTTGCATCACTTTCTCCTTGTGCTGGCGGTCAGGTCCCCAGTTGTGCTTTGGTTTGCCAACTAGCACAATTGGTAGGGGTCTCTCCCCACCCCTGCCATCTTTTTCTTTCTCTCTCGTTTGCTCTCCCGTCCCTTTTGTGTGTGTGTGTCTGATTTATGAGATGGTGGGGTGAAGAATCCAAGGGGGGGGGGAGAATAGAATTGCCACAAATACTTGGCAGGCAAACACATTGCAAAGCAGCAGCAGTTGCTTGGCAACACGACAAAACACAGCTTGTGGAGGCAATGGCAATTAGGGGGTGTAGCAAGAAACAACAACACAGGGATCAAGTTTTCCTAAATTAGGGCGAGAGACCCAGAGGCAGGCCAGCTGCTTGTCCCAGTCCTATTGAACAGGACCGTCAGCAACAGAATAGTGACCCTGGACCCTTCTTTCTTTTATTCTGACTGAGCCACAGTGCCTGCAGAAATTCAACAGGTGAAGTCTCTCCGAGACATAAGGACATAGATATTTTCCCAGTTGACTTCTGTCTGTCACACCTGTTCAAGGCACACATTGGCCTGATTGGAAAAGCTAGCATGAAAGCTTTTACAAAGGCAAAGCTGAAATCTGTGGGAACAGGAGATAAGGAATTTCCTATCCAAAGCTCCCCCCCGCCCCTGCCCCTCCCCCTGCCCCAATGCCTTCCTGCTTCCCCTTTAGTATGCCCTGTTATATTGCTGATAACTTACAAAGCTGAAAGCAGTAGTTTGAAATACGTATATATAAAAAATATTATAATTCACACCCAAGTTCTCTACTGCTGGGCATAACTGTTTCTCATCCTCCAAGCTTCTCATTTGGACATTCCTGCATAGATGGAGGCGTCCTTGGCTGGGTTCCAACATAAGCACATGCCGTGAAAGGGGACATGGGGAGAGGGGAAGGAGGGGAAGCAAAGGAACTAGCAATGTGTTGGAATCCGTGGCATTAAGAGGAAGTAAGTGGCTCATGCTGAGCCAAATTTAGGACTAGGTGTCTTCTGCCTTTCATCCTGCCAGGATAACCCAAGTTATGCAATCTGTGTGAATTGTGCAGTTTGAGCATTTTTGCATCGTTAGTTGTCTTATTCTGCTTGCACTTTTTAGAGGAAGGATGAGGCACCAAAGGCCTGATGACTAGATACTCTGCTCTGGTTTCTGAATTTTCACCAGAACTTGCAATTCATGTCTTCAGAAACACGAAGGCTGCAGACTTCCTAAAGCAGCAGCTTAGATTACTCGCATGCCAAGTTGTGTTCTCAGTCCCAACTGCACCCCACCAAAAATAATGCATGGACCTTGTAAAGTTGCCTGATCCATGCTATATGCCCTCTTCAATGGGGTCTTGCATGGATAGGGATAAAATGCTGGCACAAACTGTGTGTATATGAAATAGCAAATGCTTATTGAACATCTGTAGTGATTGGAATAACAGCACACAGTGTTGGCATAAGGAACCAAACCATGGCCAATGTCTTGACTAAAGCACACACCCTCCCCATTTTTTAATTGTTTGCCCACTTGAAAATCTTTTGATGCTCAGGACCCTTTCCCCCCAATAAACACAGACAAAAATGCCTATTCCTCCCCCCAAAAAAACAGACAAAACCAACTTTATACCCACCCATGAAAAACAACAGACAAGAAAGCAAGACAGCAACCTCCCTCAAAACAGGCAACCCTCCCACCAACACACACCTAAATAAAGGGGCAAAGGGCCTTGTCAGGTGTCATGTCTGAGGGTGCCCACAGGTGCCGTATTGGGGACCTCAGTTTCCTTTTCTCTGGCATTCAGTGCCGCTGAGAATTGCCGTGGTAACCACCTAACAATCTCTCTCTTTTTTGCAGGTATTCTTAATAGAATATACGGGCCCATTGTTCATCTATTTTGCGTTTTATTTCCGTATGCCTTTTATCTATGGCCTGGATGACAGGTTTTCCTCGAGCCGGCATCCCGTAGTTAAGTAAGTCGCACTTCTAAGGCCGGAGGATTTAATTCTTGGGTTTGCCCGCAACTTTATTCCGAAATGTCTTGCCGTATTTGTGTCTCTCTAGCTTTCTGAAACGCTTTTATCTTGCTGTTTCTAGCTTGGCATGTATCTGCCATTCTTTCCACTACATCAAAAGGTTGATTGAAACAATATTTGTTCATCGGTTCTCCCATGGGACTATGCCACTGAGGAATATTGTTAAGGTAAATTTGCCACACAATCTACTCACAGCCCTTCTGTAAAATTCAGATCTGGCCGCCACCTTCAGCACGGCAGTAACCAAATCCTTGGCACGGCTTTCGGGGTACGGTGCTGCCTTCTGCCACTCACAATGTTAACATCGATGTAACCTGTTAACATGAACACCTCACTACTGAAGCTTGTTTTTTCCACATTACCATTTTTATTTCTTCCATAGTTTTTTCTCTGACTGTTGCTCTATAGCCACTTAATCCCTTCTAGCCAAGCGCAAAGGCCCTCCTTGACAGTGTGAGTTTTCCCAGCTCAGTGCTTTGCATAGCAAAGGTCCCGGGTTCAATCCTTGGCATCTCCAGCTAGGGCTGGGAAATCAGGGGAAGCCTCTGCCAGTCCTTGTATACAGTTCTAAGCTAGATGGACCAATGGCCTGGTGCCATACAAGGCAGCTTCCTATGCTTCTGAGCTTACTTTTGGCTCCCATCTAGGGAGCTAGTGGGCTTATTGCAGCACACAAGCTGGAACTGGGCTTGTAGGCCTGTTGCTGAAAATGACTGCTGCCTTGTTGGATTCCTAGGGGCCCAGCTCTTTGGGGGGCCCCAATGTTTTTGGGGGAACTGGGACCCCCAATGTTCAAAAGAAATTGGGGCCAAGCATGAAGCTGAGTGTGGTTTCAGTAGTTGTTGACTCTTTCTCCTGCCACTGCCACCCGCCATGAGGGGGAAGAAGAGGCCAATCGTGGAGCCCAGTGTGGTGTGATGTGGCTTTAGTGGCCGGTGGCTACTCTTCCAGCTGTGTAAGGGAAAGACAGGGGAAGCAGCCCCAGGCCAGTGGCAGCAGGAGGAAGTGTTGGCTGAGCGCTAGAGAGGAGGAACCACCGGCCATTGAAGCCACGCTACCACCATGTACAGCTCTGCCCTCCAGCTCCTCTGTTCTGACGTGCACATGCACGCCTTCGAGGCCCTCCATCTCCCTTGCAAAGTTGGCGTCTCTGCAGCCACTGATGGGGATGAGAGCAGAAAAACACACTGCATGCTGATGTCATTGCACAGTTAAACCTATTTGAAAAATTGGCATGGGACTACTGTGTGGTCCTGTTGCATTTCCTAGTTCAGCCCCATTTACTTCCAGGTCACCTTCAATAACCCATAGCGATTGCCACACATATAGCAACCACACCCAGCCACTCTGCCACATTCCTTCCAGCTTTCACTCCTCTCTGTCCCTACATCTCTGCAGTGTTGCCACATGGCCTGAGCCCTTGCACCTATCTCTTACCCATGTTCAGGCTCCCTACACCCCACTCTGTAGAGCTGCTGTTTTCCTTCACAACTTGTTTCCCCAGTAGTCTTGTTTTCTCAGTTGCTTCCTTGTTAGTCTTCTCCACCTGAAAGAGGAGACAGGGCCGTTTTTGAGAATGAGAAATTTGATCTACAGCAATTGTCGGTGAACACTGTACAGTTTGGAAAATTGTTTTCTTTTTTATGTTGGTTATCTCCACACACCTCCTGAGACATGACCCATGTGGTCCTTGCCCAGACTGACAAGTGAGAGGCAACAGGGGTAGAAGCTATTACCGTCTTGCAGTTCCCATTCCCCAATTGGTCCCTTCAGTCCTGATAACGTTAGTGGGAATTGTGATATCATCATGACATGATCTGTGGCTTCCACTGATGTGCTCTGAGGTACCACCCTGTGAAGGAAACGTCTGATATTTTCTAGCCCATAGACATGTCCTGCATTTTCTGCTTTTCTCTGTGAACACACTCTGGGTTTAAGCTCTGACCTATATACGGTAGCATGCTAGGGCCAGTCCTCACGTTAAAATTAAAATAAAATCATGTGGTGTAGCCCTTGGGGAACTGAACCATTCAGAATGCTTATGGGGGATAGAATTGCTCGAATGTTCTCCCATGCTAAAAACTCCTTCAAGGTGGAAATAAAACACACCTGGGAGAAAGTCTGTGTACTACTGTTATGTACTACCATTCCTCATCTAGTGTGGTGCTTTTTAAATTATTAAGTGGAGAGTATATATTATATTTTGCCTGCAGTGTGAAGTGACACTATATCAAAATGGTTGTCCCTTGTGTCCCTAAAACCCTAACCCTAACCCTAACCCTAACCCTCACCCTCCTTGGCTGAAATCTTTGGTAGGTGCAGAGCGCTTCACAGAAAATCCACCTTAGCTATCTTAAACATACACTGGAAGCAGAGTATTATTAAATAATTCCATCTAGATGGCAAATAAGAATGGTTAGACTGTGCATTTGAAATACACTTGATTAAGCTGTTCTCTAAGGTGGCAATTGAAAAAAACTTGCTTTGCGTGAATGCCTGCCTTGTTGGTGTTTCTAGGCCTGTAACCTTTGCATGAATTCAGTTTGACTACTCTTTCCTGCAGTGCCCAGTACCTGTTTTAGAAGTAACTTTTAGAGATCCAGCTTGTAGCACCCACAGGACCTTGGAGATTTCAGGAAACATGGGACCGCTTCTGGGCTCATAATCTGAAACCACTGGCATGGGGGCACTGTTGGTTGACAAGCAGTGCCTACCCTTGGGAGTTCTCTTGTCTTGTCACTACGTTTTGTTTGATGGTGTGGGACATTCAGGGAGGCCATATTTGGAGGTGCTGGTATTCCCAAAGTGCATATCACATGGATGTTGATGTGTCTCTGGTGGCAGCCCAATTCCCAAGGCGCTTTTGTTGTAGACTGGTGTTAACATATGAACTCGGCCGTAGGATCAGCAACGCATAGAGTGCCTTGTTCCAGCAAATCTACCTGTGCTCATAATGAGTAACATTTTCTGACAGCTTGTATAAAACAGCTTGAATAAAATACTTTATTTGGCCTGGCATGTGGGAGATTTTACTGGGGTTGGAGGCGGAGGGAGGAATGGACTCTTAATTGATGGGATAGACTAAAATTCTATTTAGGAAATGCTATTATACATATATGTTGTGTAGAATGGCTGATGGAATTGCATAGTACCGTTGGCAGTTCCTGTTAATATGGCTATATGAAGAGAAAAGTTAGTGGTTTTTAACTAATGAAATGGATCCAAATGTGCTTGCTACGGCAGTGATGAAATGAATATTTTTGGTTTCTTCTTAGATCTTCTGCTTCCTGCCTGTAACCCCACTTAATATTTTAAAGACAAAAAGTAGCAAGGATTATTCATGTTGCACATGAACATGTTCACCTATATGGTACCCAAGATTTCTGTGATCTTTCCACACACTTTTCCTTAGTTTCCACATAAGGCTATAGACCTCCTTGGATAGGATACAACTCTTAAGAGTGCGGTTCTCTGAGATGTTTGCAGAAGTCCTTTCGATGGCGCTTTAAGTGCTTCTAGTAAGCCCTATGCTGAATGACAGTGCATCTGAAGAATAAGTTGGCTAGTGGCAGCTGGCCAGTTATTTTATTACTGCTATCAATTTCAGGTGAAGTGGAGATCACTTACTCTACAGTCTGTTATTCAGACTGGCTTATGTTATTATATAGTTCACATTAATTACAGCATTTACCATTTGATCTGGTCCAGTGCGGATACTGATCCTTAAAAAATATTTTTATTCTGTCTCAGAAGAACATCAAGATTGGGTGAGAACAACCATAGCCACTGATGGCTTGCCTATACAGTAGCTGCTTTGGTTATTGTCAGGACCTAGTCAAAAAAACCCCTCTGTATCATCTTCTAGCATACTCACCTGGGAGATTCCACAGTGTGGAACTGTCTACAGTTACACAATGCAAAGTGAAGACACACACAATATTTTTAAACCAGTAGAGGTCCCTAGGAAAAGGGATTGATTGTTAAACTACTATGGTAATTATACAGTTGTACTTTGGAAATTGAATTGAATCCGTTCCGGAAGTCCATTTGACTTCCAAAATGTTCAGAAACCAAAGCGCTGCTTCTGATTGGCTGCAGAAAGCTCCTGCAGCCAATTGGAAGTCGCAGAGGCCCCATCGGACGTTTGGGTTCCAGAGAATGTTTGCAAACCGGAACACTCACTTCCAGGTTTGCGGTGTTCGGGAGCCAAAACATCCGAGTACCAAGGAGTTCGGGATCCAAGTTACAACTGTAGTTCTGTGAGGGGGGGTTGTTAACCAGTCTCAGCACCTTAACAAAATACAGTTCCCAGGATTCTTTGGCTGTTTAAAGTTGTTTGGTGCTGATTTACCTATAAAGTGCAGATAGGTCCTTAGTTAGGATTTCTTGACCTGGCCTTTCAGATGTTAGAATCATAGAACTGGAAGGAAACCTGAGGGTTATCTAGTCCAACACCGTGCATTGCAGGGCCCCATTGTTGGACAACTCCCACCATCACTGAACGTTGGCAATGTGGCTGATGCAAGTTGCGTTCCAGCAACATTTGGAGAAGAACTTTCCTCTATGCTACAAGCAAATGAACATCAAATCCAGGCTTAGCAAATAACTGTGAAGAAAATGTTCTCATTTTAAGAGCTATTTCCTTAAAATTTCTCCTCTCTTCTAAAATTTATAAAAGTTGGGTTTCTTGGCTGAATGTTGTCAAATAATGGGCATGTCCAGGTCTTTTTTTTCCCCCAGTCAGAACTCACCAGAACCGAGTTCTGGCACCTCTCAAGTGGCTGCCATTGCCATTCTAAGAGAACAATTTTTCTTGAAAAAATAGCACTGGGCAATAATAATTAGAATGGACTTCTGTTTAGTAGTCTGTTTAGTAGAAATAGCTGACAGGAAGTGGGCTTGTCTCAATAAAGGCAGGAGAAACATTAGGAGTTTCCGTATGCTCTGTTCTTGGGCATACATTTTTGTGGGTGTCTCTCCCTCAGGGTAAGAGCAGAGAGAAAGCTTTGTCCCTCCTCTCAACTGTTGCTAATTTAGGGAGCAATTTTGTGTTCCCTGGACTGAGGGGCTGTAGGATTATGATGACCTCCCTCTCTATGGGAGATCCACCTGGACAAATGGTGGAAAGTTAAATGGTAGAGCCAGAAACTGAATTCTTCCAGAGACAGGTTTGGATTTGCCAAAGCTGCTATTTCCCAGAAAGGGTTTTTTTTTAAAAAAAGGGCCAGCCCTGGAACTGGTATACCAGTTCCTCACCTATTAGTGTCAACTCAACAGGAGAGAATTGAAAGTGCTGCCCTCCTCCTGTTCTGGATGGCGCAAACCACATACAGTGGTACCTCTACTTACGAATTTAATGCGTTCTGAATGCACATTTGTAAGTCGAAAAAAATTGCAAGTCGAATCCCATAGGAATGCATTGGGACAAAAAATTCGTAAGTAGAAGCAACCCTATCTAAAAATTCATAAGTAGAAAAAATCCTATCTAAACCGCATCCAAGATGGTGGACGGAGCTCCATTCGTAAGTAGAAACATTCATAAGTAGAGTTATTTGTAAGTAGAGGTACCACTGTAATCACTTTAGGATGGCTCTGTTGGCTTGTTCCATAGAACTTAATAAGAAGCATCGAACGGAGTCATTCCTTGCATAGCCCCTACCTAGGATTTGCTTCTTAGCCACATAAAGGTGTGACAAAGAAATGGAACCCGGGAATTGGTATGGATATGCATCACAAACGTACATGGATTAAATCGTAGCAATAGCCCCGCATAATGTAAAACATGAACACAAATATAAATGGGTTCTCCCCCCTTTTCCTTTTTTCTTTTCTTTTTTTACAGAATTGTTTCTATTACTGGGGATTCACTGCCTGGCTTGCTTATTATATCAACCATCCTCTTTACACACCGCCCTGTAAGTAGCAACATAACACACATTTTACTTTTTATTTCGTTTCAGCATTTCATTAACGGTGCTAATTGAGTGCTAAATTGAACCTTCCGGTAACTTGTTTTTGTCTTGCAGCTTATGGACAAAAGCAGGTCAATCTCGCTTTGATCATGTTCCTGGTGAGTAAGTTGCAAATATAAATAGTATATTGTAAGAAATTTCCTTTGCTGTACTTTAGATGGAACAGGCAAATGCAGATGTACAAATGGCGACTATATTCCTGACTGCAGCTTAAAATGCCAGTTTCAGTAGAGAGGAAGCTCCCTCCCTTTTGTCTGAATGGTTTTATAGAATCTGGGATTCAATTACATATAAACTCATTTACTATGTGCAAGCAAAGGGCAAAGGATTGTAGGAAAATAGATTTATAGAGATATTGGTGACTTGCTTTCTTTTGGATTGACAAATTTAAATAATTTAATAATAATAATAATTTAAATAATTTAAATAATACAATCTGCACCATTTCTTTTGGTTTGAAAAAATAATTTTTTTAAGAAATGTTGCCGCCCCCCTTTTCGTATAATAATAAGTTATAAATACAAAATTAAGTACACTGATTGAAATGGTGCTGAAATCTTCCAATGAATTAAACCACTGGTGCCACTTTAAGGGGGATTTTTATAAGGAACACAGTTGATTCTGGTGCTTAGTGTAGAGTGGGCTAATGAGACCATTGTTGTTGTTTTACTAATCCTCATAATTGCATTTGTTCAGAGCCCTCTTTATTTAAAGCAGTCTTTGTTTTAATTGTCTTTTATTTCTGTCTCATTGCAGACATGTGAAGCTGGAAACTTTTCTATTCATGTTGCACTTAGTAATTTGAGAAGAGATGGTAAAAGTTGAGTGCTTGGTTTCTATTATTATTATTATTATTATTATTATTGAATTGAATTAGGGTGAGCTTTCAAAAGTGTAAACTGACCTCCCCCTCAGAATTTCTTTATTTTGGTAAAAATCATCAATACTTCCGCAAACCTTGGGGTTCCTCCAAGCCTGCTGATACCTACCAGTCGGTGCTGTTTTGGTTACAAAAGGATTTGCATTGGAGAATTAGTTCATATTAATATACAGTGGTATCTCTGGTTACAAACTTAATTCGTTCCGGAGGTACGTTCTTAACCTGAAACCGTTCTTAACCTGAGGTACCACTTTAGCTAATGGGGCCTCCCGCTGCTGCCACGTGATTTCTGTTCTCAGCCTGAGGTAAAGTTCTTAACCCGAGGTACTACTTCCGGGTTAGTGGAGTCTGTAACCCGAAGTGTTTGTAACCCGAGGTACCATTGTATTTGATTAAAGCTACAATTATTCTGGGCAGACAGTCCACTACAGGAACTGCCTAGAGATAGTTACAGGTAGGTAGCCGTGTTGGTCTGGCGTAGTCGAAACAAAATAAAAAAAAATCTTCCAGTAGCACCTTAAGAGACCCACTAAGCTTGTCATTGGTATATAGAGATAGTCAGCATAGGTTATTGGCTAATGACATTGCCATTTTAGAAAAAAAGATTTCCAAATATTGCAAGGCAAGGGAGGAGGAAACAGGACTTCTGCTCTAAACTGTCTAGTCTTACGGAGAGCGAAAAAGGATTCTTAGCTTAGCTCATGGTAGAATGGTCCTTTTCATCCCATCCCACAGCTGATCATTCTATAATCCAGAGAAGGACAGACTTCAGACCTGCAGGAGCTACTTTGGGTTTTACCAGAACCCCTTTATCTACCAGCATGGTGTAGTAGTTAAGAGCAGTGGACTCGTAATCTGGTGAACCGGGTTCGCGTCCCTGCTCCTCCTCATGCAGCTGCTGGGTGACCTTGGGCTAGTCATACTTCTCTGAAATCTCACAGCCCCACTCACCTCACAGAGTGTTTGTTGTGGGGGAGGAAGGGAAAGGAGATTGTTAGCTGCTTTGAGACTCCTTAGGGTAGTGATAAAGCAGGATATCAAATCCAAACTCTTCTACCAACTAGAGCCATGCTGCCAAATCATATATTATAGGGGAAATATATCTGTATACAGAAAGTACCACTAGTTTTACATTTCTGTGGATCTTTTAAATCAATAGGATCCAAGACCAGTAAGATCCCTTATCCGACGAAGAATCCTTTCACATGGCTGTTTTATTTTGTGTCCTGCCCTAACTATACCTATGAGGTATGTATGTTTGACAACTGGATGGCACGGTAATGTTTAGCTTATGCTTAAAGATTGGTTTAAGATTTTGCTTTCGTAGGGGAGTGTAAAGAAATCATCAGGATTCTATGGGGGCAACTTCTGGGATGAGAAACTCAGTAAAATGCATGTATTTTATTATGCCCCCACCTTGGGCACAGAAGCACAGCTGAGTTGCATCTCAAACACATCCGTTGCCTTGAGACAGTTTCACCTCTCAGTGAAACTGACGAAGAAAGGGTAAGATAAAGATTGATTTTAAAAAAAAATTGCCCAGTGAAAGAGCTAAATTAGTCAGATAATGACTTGTGTAAACAGGAGTATTGCAGGAGGTGGTTGGGAGGATTATGCAACTATCCAGGCCCTATTACATTTTCACATTGTGGCAGTGCTGACTCTACCATGAAGTAGGCTGTGTGACACAGCTCACCTTTGCAGTACTAGCAAAGCATAGAAAAATTACCAGTTATTTAGCTGCTTGCATTTTTGTGTGTGTGTGTGTTCTTTGGATTTTGTGTTGGACATCAAAATATTATGAGCTCTGTCTCTACGTCATATTGACTTTTGTGTTTGGAGCATAGGAATTTATCATCTGGCTTCATTGTCTTACTTGAGACTTCATTTGCTGCAAAGGGATGTTGCAGCAGAGGGTCACTTTTGTAGGAATATAGACTTTATGGAGCGAGCAAGAGTGGGGAAATGCATTATGTACCACGAAAACAGATGGTTACCGTGCAGATGGCGGCAGGCAGTATGTGTGCACATATATGAGTTTTCCATGGAGAACTCCCTTCGGAAGCAACCACCTAAAGTTCAGAGAGAGAGGTTTTTAAAGGATGTTGGGAGGACGTTTGTGTACATGTACCTGTTTTAAAAGCTCTCATTCCAAATTCCCAAACTTTTTTTTAAAAAAAAAACTTGAGAAGAGTGTAAAGAAGTGTTAAGGGGCAGCTTCTGAGGCCACTTCCAGATTATTAAGCATTCATCTTCATGGTTTGTGGGGAGATTGTATGACATCATATCAAACCATGGTTATCCCTCAGTTTCCTTAAAACAAAGTCTTCTTTTTTTAAAAAAAACTTTTTTCCGTGCATGAGTGTCTAATCCACTTAAAATGTACAACCTGAATTTGCCCGTGTGCGATTGAATCCCACCCGCAAAATAGTGACTCCCTGGAAAATGCCCCAAACTGGGAAAATTCTTAGGAAGAAAAATATGAAGACAAAGAGTTGGTTAGGATAGGGGTATAGCTGTATAGGCCATAGGTCTTGGAGGTGAGTGAGTGGCTAAGTGGTTGCATTTTTGACTGACCAGGTTTGCAGGTGTGTGAGACTGACACTTGCATTCACTGCCTCCATTCTTTCTCAACAGAAAATAAACACTATGTTCTAGAACAGGGGTCGACAAACTAAGGCCCGGGGGCCGGATGCGGCCCAATCACCTTCTAATTCCAGCCCACAGACGGTCCAGGAATCAGCATGTTTTTACATAAGTAGAATGTGTCCTTTTATTTAAAATGCATCTCTGGGTTATTTGTGGGGCATAGGAATTCGTTCATTTTTTTCCTTCAAAATATAGTCCGGCCCCTCACAAGGTGGACCGGCCTCCTGCTGAAAAAGTTTGCTGACCCCTGTTCTAGACTCAATTTTTTTTTCTTTCAAAATTGAAGTGGTGTAGGTTTGTTGAGGTTGCAAAAACAACACTGCAAGGGGCCTGTGCTTTTGTGGATTCTGGTCCATATATCCAAATGGCTCCAGTTACTTATCTGGTTGTGTGCATGATTGTATTTCAGCTGTTTTATTACTAAGGTTTTTACAAGCTGATATTAAAAAGAGATGCATTTGTATGTATTTTTTAAAAGGGGGACTAGGTTGTTTTAGCAGTTTTCATCGTGTGAAATAGTTTTGCATTTTCTTCACCATTACAGCTGGGGACATGGATTGGTTTTACTATCATGACTCAATGCGTTCCAGGTGAATAAGATTCTTGGTTTGAAAATTTTGGGCTAATATTCCAGCTACAATATTTCATAAATGTTGACATCTCTTTTTCTCTCTCTCTTTCTTTCTTTCTCTCTCTCTCTTGCAGTGGGACTCTTCACCTTTCTTTGTTTCATTCAGATGTCAGTCTGGGCAAAAGATAAACACTGCACCTATATACGAGAGTTTAAGGATTATCCTAGTCTTAGAATGTCTATCATTCCTTTCTTATTGTAAGAACAAGGTTGTTGGGATTTTTTAAAATTGAATTATCAGAAACAAAGCGGGTGAGGCTGTATGGACACAACCACAGGCAAAGAAAATGAGTTACGGTATGAAGATAATTTAGGCAAGGTTTCCCAGTAGCATGCAGAAATTCCTATCTAGTGTGGAATTCCATGGGCTCAAAAGCTACATAGTGGGGTAGGAGAGCTGGGGGTGGACGGGACTTTCACATCTGGCAACCAATGTGCCCTTTTGGTTTCAGATAATACATGGGTAGTACATCTATTCTTCAGGGAAGACCGATCGTTCTATTTACTACGGTGGACAATAAAGTCACTGGATTGGTACCACAGCTATCCCCAAGTGGGCAGGACCCAACTGCAGTCGAACTGATCAAAGTACCCGATGAAGAACTGTGCGACCAAATGCTGCATCAGTTGACAATAATTAGTCCAGTTTGTAATGCCTGGTGAAGGTACTTGAGGAAGACCAAGTAGCTGCCTTACAAATACCAAGCAGTGGAGCATTAGCCAGTATACCTGAAGGAGCATCTCCTCCCCCATTGTTCTGCCCAGACACTGAGGTCCAGCGCTGAGGGCCTTCTGGCGGTTCCCTCACTGCAAGAAGCAAAGCTACAGGGAACCAGGCATAGGGTCTTCTCAGTAGTGGCGCCCACCCTGTGGAACGCCCTCCCATCAGATGTCAAAGAGATAAATAACTACCTGACATTTAGAAGACACCTGAAGGCAGCCCTGTTCAGGGAAGTTTCTAATGTGTGACAGTTTAATGTATTTTAATATTTTGTTGTAAGCCGCCCAGAGTGGCTGGGGAAACCCAGCCGGATGGGCGGAGTACAAATAATAAATTATTATTATTATTATTATTATTATTATTATTGGCGGCGAAGGCCGCCGAAGAGGATGGTGAACCTGGTTGAACAAGCAAATAGATGCGTTGGCTGGGGCAGCTTGAGTGATTCATAAGCTAGGGAAATGCAAGCCCGTATCCATCTGGCAAGGGTGGAACTTGAAACCCTCCTCCGCAGAGATGAAGGGTGGAAGGACACAAATAAGGAGCCCGTTGTTCTACTTTCTTGTGTTCAATGAATGTACAGCTTTTGTGTCTGACGGACGCCTAAGGAATGCCAGGCCTTTCCCCTAGGGTGCTTTGGATTAGGACAGAAAGTTGGAAGAGTCTATTCCTGTTGGACATGGAATTTTGAAAGTACTTTCGGCATGAGGGTACAATCTGAGCGCAGCATTACTTATGGAAGATGCAGAGGTGTTTCACCACTGACAGGGCAGACATCTCAGACACAGCAGACTGAATAGCCACCAAAAAAGAGAATCTAGAAAGACAGATTTCAAAGATATGAGCCACAGAAGTTCAGATGGCGGGCGTTGAAGAGCCGTTAATACAGTGTGCAAATTCCAAGAAGGGAAACAGTGTGCCACAGGAGGATGTTGCAAAACCGTGCCCCTGAGGAAATGCTTCATTTTATTTTAAAAAAATAGATTTTCCGATTTACAAACAATCATCAAGCAAACAAATATGACCATTTCCAGAAGTTCCCTTTGACTTCTCTCCTCCCCTCCCCTTTGGTGGGTCCTTACGTTAACTTTTTCTCCTGCATCTTTTCTGTTAATCCGATTCTACTCCAATAAAACCATAGTCCAACTTTTAACTACAAGTGTCATTCCAATCCTACTAGTAATTTTAATTGTTTACAGTGATTTTTTCATATAAATTACATATTTCCCCCATTCCCATTGTTGAAATTTTGGTCTTTCTGATTCCTAATTCTTCTGGTCAGTTTTGCTATTTCTGCATAGTCCATCAGTTTAATCTGCCATTCTTCTCTAGTTGGGGCTGTGCCTTATTTCCATCTCTGGGCTAATGGTGTCCAGGCAGCAGTAGTTGCGTACGTAAATAGCCTCTTCTTGTCACTTGGAATTTTGGCACCTACAATTCTTAAAAGAAAACCATCTGTTTTATTCATTTCCCCAAAATTCTTTTACTACTTTACAAGTCCAACACATGATAGAAGATGCCCTCTTTCCCCTTACATTTCCAGCATGCATTGCTCTTGCTTTATACATTCTAGCTAACTTGCTAGGGGTTAAATACCAATGATACACCATTTTAACATAATTTTCTTTCAAAGTGTAGCATGCTGTAAACTTTTAAGTCCCAATTCCATAACCTCCCCCATGTTGCCAGTTGTATATTATATCCCAAATCCCTCGCCCAGTGTATCATTACTGATTTGACCTGTTCGTATTTAATATGCCATTCTAATAATAAATTGCACATTTTCGAAGGTAATTTAGTCTTATTTTCTAACAGCTCCTTTTCAAATTTAAAGGTTTCATTAAAGAAACCTTTCTTTTTGTCCATCTTAAATAAGTTAAGTTGATGATAATGTAACCAATTGTTCTGCCAAATGCAGCGGTTCCTTTTAAAGATATCAGGACAAAAGGAATGAGGAGGTGGAAGGTGAACCAAAGAACCTTTATTACAGAAAACAGAACATACATACCCGATGTCCCCAATCTGCTCCCTGGGTAGCGAGGACATGCAACCTATCTCAGTTCTCCTCCAGGCAGGCAGGCTCCCTACCCATCCCAACTGCCTGCCTTTTATAGAGAGCCTTCTCTTAATAGGCAACACCTGTGGTCAACAAGCTCTCTTCCCTTTAAGAAACATCCACACGGAAGCTAAGTTTGGGGCGCGGCGCGGCTATGGTGAGAACTCTTAAGACATGCCATCCTATCTCCTCGTCACAATGTCTTCCGCGTTGTTTCCCATACACCAATCAGTTAATAATACAGTGGTACCTTGGTTTACGAACTTAATCCGTTCCGGAAGTCCGTTCTTAAACCAAAGCGTTCTTAAACCAAGGTGTGCTTTCCCATAGAAGGTAATAGATTTATCCGTTCCAGACGAAAAGCAACCCCTAAAACAGCAATTTCACATGAGTTTTACTATTTAACGAGGCCATTGATCTATAAGATGAAAGCAATAAACAATGTACTGTACTGTAAACATTAGTGGGTTTTTTTAACCTGCACTGATGATAGTCATTGTCTGGATGGGGGGGGGGGTCCGGGTCCTCTTCCAGATTCTCAATCGGTGACTCCTCTCCTGCCATTCCTTCCCTAGCTTTTTTTTTACACCACTGCCACCTGGTTCAAACTTGCTGGATCTTTTCCTTACCCAAATTTTTTTCAATTGAGACTTGCTTTTGCCGATGTTTTAAAATTTGTCTAAAGTAAGACATTACGTTATCATTGTAGGTGTTAGTGGCATGACTTACAGCAGCTTTATCCGGGTGATATTTTTCAGCAATAGTTTGCACTTCAGCCCATTTTGCAAATGTTTCTTTGATTGTTGCTGTAGATAGATTTTTTTCTGCTCTCCGAAAATATTTCCTCAGGTGCTGCCTTTTGCTGCTCCGTCAGTCCTGTGCTGCTCCACTAACTTCTCCGCACTGGGATGTCTTTACCGTTGTGTGTAGTGCCGTGGTGAACCACAGTGCCAAGCTGTGGGGGGCGCCTGGCGGAGAGTCCGGGGAGGGGAAAGCAGGGAGGTGAGCAAGGCGGAGCGGGTGTTGCTGCCTGTGCGCCTTCAGTGCCTGTCGGAGGTGCTAGGACCCTGTTCTGGTCTGCAGCGCCAGGTAAGAAGAGTGAGGTAGGCATGGAAAAAGCAACCGCAAAAACCGCGAGGTGTGGATCCTGTGCACGCTCCTACTTGGTAACATGCCCTTTGAACGCAGCGGCAGCAAGACTAGCTTTTCATGATAATGTTATTAATCAGTGCCTGGTATTACGCTGCCCCCCTGCAGGTTTTTTTTTTGGCAGGCGTAACTTCTTTGGCCGCCTTCCCCGCCGCCTGCACGCAACTTCGGGCTGCAAATGTGACATGCACAGACTTCTCTCACCTCCTCCCCACCCTTCCCGTTCCCCCGCCTGCAGTTAGCTTCTTCCCGCCCCCAGCTCTATTTTTGGGTGGGGAGAGGAAAGGGTGGGGGATGCTTTGTGCTTTCCTAACTAAGGCACCTCTTGAGGCGTCCCAGGAGCTGTAGGGAGGGAGTGCCATGGGGGGGGGTTGGAACATGCGCCCCAGAACCGACTCCACCTCCAGGCTCTTCTGCCACCCTGTTCTCTGTCCCCCACGACCAGCGCTCTCCTTCACAACAACCCTCGCCCCAAACGGGCTCCCCCCAAACTGCCAAGTGAATCGTTGGAACTTTCTGAGCTGCTTCTTAGAATGGTTTTTGTTAGAACCTGTTTTGAAAGGGCACGGAAAGAGCTATGTGAGAACTTGCAGTGGTACAGTTTTGTAATTTAGGCTCAAGGCTCAATAGTCAGTACATCCTGCGTTTTCCACTTTGGGGCTAGTAAAGTTCTTGCCGCAGTTGTGGCATACATGAATAATCTCTGATCCCCTTAGCAATCTCATCACCCATTAGTCCCAATAAAAACGCATTAAACAAATTTATATTCTTTGCTGTCAACCATATTCCCAGATATTTTGCTTCCTTCACTGCCACAATTCCACATTTTTGCTGTAATTCTTTGTCCTCTAACCGCATATTTTTGACCACCATTTTTGTTTTTATTCTATTTAATTTAAATCCAGCCAATTGTCCAAATTCAATTTCCTCCAATGCTTCCGCAACAGTTTCCTCTGGGTTTTCTAGTGTCAAAACCAAATCATCTGCGAAGGCCTTTAAATTCCTCAGCACCTATTTTTATACCTCTAATCTCTGATTTTTCTCTCAATCTATTTAAAAGTACCTCCAGGACCGTGATGAACAATAGTGGAGATAGCGGGCAGCCTTGCCTGGTACCTTTTGTTATATCGAAATAATTTGTTAACACATTATTCACAATCAATTTTGCTTTTTGTTCAGAATATATTGCTTCAATTCCATTCATAAAAGATCCCCCTACTCTCATTGTTTCCAAAGTCGTCTTCATAAACGGCCAAGAAATATTATCAAAAGCTTTTTCTGCGTCAATAAACATTAACACCGCAGGTTTATCGATCCTGGTCTCCAGATACTCTATTGTATTTATAATATGTCTCACATTATCTTTTAACTGTTGACCAGGAAGGAACCCTGCTTGGTCCTTATGTATTATCTGATTTAAAATTGCTTTTATTCAATTTGCCAATATGTCAGCAAAAAGCTTGTCATTATTCAATAATGATATCGGTCTATAATTATTGACATCTAATCCATCTGTATCTTGTTTTGGAATGGAATCAATGTTATATATGCTTCTTTCCATGTACTTGGGATCTTCTCTCCTTTTAAAATATTATTCATCACTTCTACTAGTACTGGTGTTAGCTGTCCGCTCAAAGTCTTATAATATTTCGCCGAAAGCCCATCCGGTCCTGGGGCCTTTCCTTGTTTCAATTGTTTTATGGTGTTTTGTACTTCCTGTATTGTGGCTAATGCATTTAACTTTTTCCTTTTATCTGGAATCTGATTCAATTTATTTTTCTCCAAATAACACTTCAATTTTCCCATATCCTCCTTTTCTTTACTATATAAACTTATATAAAATTTCTGAAAGACTTTCCTTATTTCCTTTTGATCCTCTGTCAATTCTCCATTCATCCTAATTTTATTAATTGCATTTTGATTTTGACGTTTCCTCAATTGCCATGCCAACAGTCTTCCTGTTTTGTTCACTGACTCCAAATTCTTTTGTCTCATTTGCTTTATTTTCCACTCTATCTCTTGATTCACCATCATTGAAAATTGGGATTGGAGCATTTAAATAATATTCTTTATCCTTGAATCCTCTGGTCTCTCGATTAATTTCTTCTCGTTTTCCATAAGGTGTTTCAAGATTTCCTCTTTTTTTCTTTTTCTTCAGGAAGCTGTTTTTTTGTATTAGGAAGCCTCTCATCACAGCTTTACTTGCATCCCAGACTACATACAATCCAGTTTCTTTGTTCAGATTCCATTGAAAATAATCTTTCAGAATTTCCTTTGCCTTCTCTACTACTTTTTCGTCGTTGAACAGGTCTTCATTCTCCCTCCATCTAAAGGAATTTTCCTCTTTTCCTCTCAATTCCATGGATATCGAGTTATGGTCCGACAATGTATGTGGTGAGATTTCATTTCTTATTACCCTGGGTACTAGTTCCTTGGAAATCCACATATAGTCAATTCTACTAGAGCTCTGATTTGGCTCCGAAAAGAACGTAAATTGTTTCATCGTTGGGTGTTTTAATCTCCAAATGTCCACTATACCCAGGTTTTCCACTAAATCAAAGAACGTTTTCGGTAATTTCCCAGCAATCTTTCTCTTATTTGGCTCCTCCCGTATACCTCTCAATTTCAAATTCATCAGTTTTTGCCTCATCTCCAACAGAGCCATATTGTCCCAAATTTGCTCTTGCGCCTTATCCAAATCTGATATTTTCTCTTTCACTTGGTCTGTATCTTTTTTTGCTTCACGCACCTCTTTGTGTTTTCTTCATTGTATCCTCCATTGTTTTAGATCTTTCTGTCAAATCTTTTACTTCCGTTGTGAGTTCACCCACTGCTCCTTCAATCTTTTTGTCAATTGTCTCTTGCACTTCCCCCAATTTTTTCTCCATACGTTGTTCATTTTGCTTGAATTCTTCTTTTATTTTCTGCCATAATACCTCCAGGTCTTTGACTTCTTCCTGTTTCGATCCTCTCCTATCTGCAGGTGTTCCTAACCCACCTGTTTTTTCCCATTCTTTCCATTTTCCAAATTTTTATTTGTAATAACTTTCTTCCGCCACAAGAGGGAGTTCTCACCTGAAAATAAAATTTTTCAATCCCTTGTAGTACCAGATTGGCCCCTAGATGGAGCTCTAATGACCAAACAATACAAAACAAGCAATCTCTATATCCCCCACTGGGTGGCGCCAATCTCGTTCTTCCCTCCCTCAGTGACTCTCCACTCTTAAATCTCTATAAACAACAACAACACTTGTCCCGTTCCGCCAGTCTTTTGTACTTAAATTTTCAGCCCCTTGATTAGCCTAATTCCAATATGTCAAACCGGCCAAAAGAAGCCAAGTCCCACAACTCTTCGGTCACTTTTTGATCTAATCCTCATATGAAGAAAAAACAAGGGGAAATCCCAAAGTTGGCTTAATCCATACAGGCTTTCTCCCAATCTCTTCTGAAAACCCAGGGAACTTATCTAAAATGGGTTGGATAAGCCTTGCTCAGACGTCTGTATAATACTTGCAATAAAGGAGGGCATGTTCTAGTGTTTCCTGCTGCCCCACACCAGGGTAAAAGCCCTTCGCTGCTTTAGAATTTCAAGATTAGCCATGTATGGCATTTGGGCAGTCAAGTATCGTCTATTTTCACTAATCAGGAATTTTGGGGAGCTGGCCAGATCTACTTGTCATTGAGTGTCCGCCACTCGCTGTTTAATGGTGTTTTTTGCTCCTTCATACCCCATGGCAAGCAAGATTTGTGGATTAAATCCCAGGGTTGCTATTATATTTCCCACTGCTCCTTTCCATGTTGTTTGGAAATCATCTTTGATGGTCAAAGGGAGCCAGGCCACTCGGAAAGAAAACTAGTCTCAGCCAGTAATTTAGAATGGCAAGCCACACTCTAGCCTCGATTCTTAGAAATACGGTTTCAAGGCGTATGGTGGCATTAGTAACATATCTAGGTACTTGTAAAGCAGATCTTAGAAATTTGGATTGCACCGATTCTAACGGGGCATAGTTGGTAAATGGGCCTAATTGAGCACCATACAGCAATTGTGCAATCGATTTGGCCTCAAACAGCTTTAGGGCTGTTGGTATGTAATTCCTACCTTTGGACCTAAGGTACCTAAGGATGGCATTGGCACTTCTCTGGGCGTTCCCTGCAGCATATACGCCATGGGTTTTCCTACTTCCTGATGAGTGCAGGGCTATAACCAGATATTTAAAGCAGGTAACCTGCTCAATCTTGTGCCCGTCAATAAACCACACATATGCTTTGGGCCAGTGTGGTGGTGTGGTTAAGAGAGGTGGACTCGTAATCTGGGGAACTGGGTTCGCGTCTCAGCTCCTCCACATGCAGCTGCTGGGTGACCTTGGGCTAGTCACACTTCTTTGAAGTCTCTCAGCCCCACTCACCTCACAGAGTGTTTGTTGTGGAGAAGGAAGGGAAAGGAGAATGTTAGCCGCTTTGAGACTCCTTCGGGTAGTGATAAAGCGGGATATCAAATCCAAACTCCTCTTCTTCTTCTCTTAGCGAAGACCATAATTTTGGTTTTTTGATAGTTGAGGTCTAGTTTGCTCTCTGCACAGTATGCAGCAAGTGTTTTCATGGCTCTTTTAAGGCCAATTGGTGTTCTAGAGAGGATCGCAGCGTCATCTGCATAGAGCAGCACCAAAACATGCTTTCCTGCAAGTTTTGGAGGATGGAAATTTATATTACAAAGATGAGGAATCATATTATTTATGTAATTAAACAGGGATGGGGCTAGTATACATCCCTGTTTAACTCCCTTCTCAGTTTCTATTGATTTGGATATGTGGCCATGGGACGTATAGCACACTTTTAATGAGGTCCCTTCATATAGCATGCGTATTAGATATAGCAGACTTCTATCTATTGTGGTGGTCTCCAATTTTCCCCATAGTTTTGTTCTGGAGATAGAATCGAAAGCTGCTCTAAAATTGATGAAGGCCACGTAAAGAGAAGCAATTTTACTAGATGAGTACTTCTCTATCAGATGTTGAAGGGCTAGGCATTGGTCTATGGTCGTACGACCTTCTCCGAATCCTCCTTGCTCATCTGCCAGAATATTGTCTTCTTGTAGCCAGTCTTCAAATTTCCACTGCAAGTGTCTTGCATACAGTTTACTTATTGTATTAAGTAAGACTTAAGACTGATTGGTCTGTAGTTGGTACGGTCATCTTTCCCCCCTTTTTAATATATTGGGACGATGATTGATAGCCCCCAGTCTTCAGGGGTATATCCATAAGTATCTATGCCATTGAAAAGTGAGGCTAAAGTTGGGGCCCCAAAGTCCAGATTATTTTTGATGGCCTCTGCAGGTATTAAGTCTGCACCTGGTGCTTTCCCCAATTTCGGTTGGGCTACCAGACTTTCGATTTCTGACATTGTTACAGGGGCCCATTTTGGGAGAGCCAGAATATTTTCTGGGGGTTGGCCTCTCCCTCCTGCTCTGTCCTTGTAGAGTGACTCCCAAATCTCTGGAGTTATGTGGGTTTCTTCCATTGGTGGTTTGTTTGGTTGGGAGAGTTTTATGACCTTCCAAAAAAAGGGCTGAGTTGTTAGATTTAGCTGCCTGTATGACCTGTGTCCAGTTATTTATTACTGCTTCCTTTCCCCCCCTCTGCCAGCACTTGCTTATAATGCCTTTTTTGATAGAGGACAGCTAATGCAGCTGAGTGAGTTGCATTTGAAACAAATGCTTGGTGTGCATTTGTAAGGGCTTTTTCCGCACTAATGCAGTCCTTGTCGAACCATGGTTTAGAATGATGTTGATGTTACTTCTATTTTTTTTTTATTCTTGATATGAACATAGCGAACTATTTCACACATCTTATCAATGTGTGAGGTGTCTGGTGTACTGTCAAACATAATGCTGTAATATTTTGCTTTCTTAATACCAAACAAAATCTTATTCTTAACACTCTCACTTAGAAGTGTGATAAACTCATTTTGTGTGGTAGGGGACAGATAACTTGTATTTTGCCTGTTGGTGACTGACCTGCTTGCTCTAGTTTGATCAAGTGTTCTCTTAGTACTGGATCATACTTTGATCTCAACTACCGTAGCTGTAGAAAATTTCCTGTTTTCTGATAAGACCTCTCCTCCTTCCAGAGGGGAGGAGTTGCGAGTAGGAGCCATTTCCCGCGCTTGCAGGGGGGCGTGTTCAGCCCCCTGCATCAGCCCCGCTCCGCCGCTGAGCTAAACCCCTCAGCCAATAGGGCTCCATGGGGGCGGAGTCTGGCTGCATTTAAGGAGACAAGGAAATTTGCACATTGTGACTTACTTATTTTTACGAGCAGGTGCTTGTTCTGCATTGGACTCATGCAATGGACTCGTTTAGATCTTACCAGCATCCTCAAAGAGTGATGTCATTTGGGCTGAGCAGGTTGGACCGATTGACTGTGCGCCATAGTTAAAGCAGCAGAACAGTTTAGGTGTTTAGACTTCTGCGTTGCCTTTTTACGTGTTGGTTCCACCTAGGCTTGCACAGACTCCATAGATACCATCACAGGTGGAATTCAAGTTCAGGTAGGACACACTCCGTCACAACATAGAAGCATTTCCTGTGCAGCAGTTAATCGGTGCACAGGAATGGTGGTTAAGAAATGGCTGATGAACTCCAATGGCGGCAACAGCCGCCCCAGAAACAAAAAGAAAAATCAAATGTGCTTAAGTGAAAACAGAAATAAGTGGAGAAAATCAATATGGTGACTATAGCAAAGATGGAAAGAAATCAAGTGGAAAAGGATTTCCTCAGTGGAGGAAAACAAAGCGTAAAGGGCCTAAAACAAAAGTAACCAAAGGCAGCTTAATGCAGTAAAGATAGAAAGGAAGACCAGAAGGAGAAACGATAAAAAGAAAACTCACCTGAATGGAAACAGAGAGAGCTGGAGGGGGTAGGACGAACTGTTCCGTCAAGGCAGGAGGAAAAAAACCTGAGGAGATTCAGCCTACCTCCCACAATTCTTTGTTCCTTCCTCGGTAGCGTGGTGAGGGAATTACCCAATCCAGTGGCTTCATCGTCCACCGTAGTAAATACATTACAAATAAATGAGCCGCCATGGCTCATTGTGTCCCGGGCTTTTAAGACTCTACCCTTGTACTATATGTAGCCAAAGGGGCGCATTGGTTTCCAAATGTGAAATACATTGGCATTATTTTCAGCTTTCCTACTCCACTAACATCTTCGTATATTTTTAAAATTTGTGGGATTCAGTATTGGTTTTATCTTCTCTCCCAATTCCCATGTTGTCATCTTTAGCCATGAAGGGTGTTCAGAGCTAACTGTTCGGCAAAGGTATTATCCACTGTTGCCGAAAGAATATGCTTTCTGTAAAAGTCTGGGCTAGGCCCTGTGGCAAAAAGGAAGCATGAGAATTTGGTGTGAAACAGTCTGGAATTCCACAAACTGATACGTTCTGAGGGAGGGCACTTCCGGATGATATGTTTATTGAACATTCATCCTGATTTGTTTCTAGGGAGGTTAGATGATGTTGCATCAAAGCAATTATTATTGTTATCCCACTCTTTCTGGTGTGTTTCCCTTCACTTTCTTCATTGCAAAAAAAGTCTGACTTTGGGAGAAAGTGGGGTTGTTATGAAAGAGCTCCAAATCAGCTCTGATTGTGCAACCTGATTTCCCCAGTATGTGATTGAATCTAACCTGAAATAGCAACAGCCTGGAACTGCCCAATCTCTGGACGAATTGTGCTTCAAAGCTGAGGCATAGAAAGCTATGTGGGTGGCTTCAAATCAAGCATTTGCTGTGGGAAATACTTTTACAATGTGAATGAAAGTGGTACACACCCACAGAGAGAGAGAGAGAGAGCATTGGGAATGAGAATAACATGATTTATATGTTCAGAATAATCATTTGAAACGGACTTGTTGGGAACGAACCATTTCAGACTGCAAGGTGAGAGTTACCTATTTGAATTTTTCCATTGCAAGAAACTCCCAGATTTGTATAAAGCTTGAACATGAAGGAAAAGGGGTTCTCGTGTGTCTCTTGCCCTATTTAGCATGTTCTTGTTGTCTTAATGGATGGCTGGTAGTTGTATTTTGTATTAGATTTTAATATTTTGGGGCTTGAGGCTATATTTTGAATCAGCTGTTTTTGTATTGGTCTTTATTTAGTAAATTGACTTGTCAGGGTTTTAACCTTAAAAAGTGGTCCAGAAATACCGTACTTTCAATTATTACATTCAGGTTGTCCTGTTAGATGGAAGAAGCATTCAAACATTCACCACCCTGCAGTCTGAAGTGATGCAATACCAACAAGGCTATATCATGTGATTATTCTACTTGCAATTCTCATTCTTGGAACACACTTCATGCTGTACTCTGGTGCATGCTTAGGAATAGCAAATCTGTCAGTCTTTGTTCTCTCAGTTTCTCATGATTGTAGTCTTAAATTCAGTCCTCCACATTTATGCAGCATTTTGTGAATTTTCTGTTAGAAAGTCTCCTCCTGGAAGTTCTTCAGCATTTCAATATGAATTATAGAAAACACATTTTTGTATGCCGTTTTGACTAATGCACACATTTTTGCAAACAATGTTTCCTTAATATTATGCATTTTTAATGTTATTTTCACTAATATTCATTTTTATGTACACTTTTAACTACTATATGCATTTTTGTAAACATTGGTTGGTTGGAGAAGTGCATCGCAAAATTTGGATAAGTGTGAATTTCTAAGGGTGGCTATGTTCTGGTTCTCATAGTTTTGGAAAGTGTAAATTTGGCTTCAAATGCAAAGTGAATTGAATTCGCCCCCATTGTTATATCAGAGTAGGCTCAGGGATGCTTCCTTTCAAGTAGACATATAGGAGTGGGTTGCCCATGTACTTGCAAACATAAGTAGAACAATTGGTACTTAACCTGAAGAGTAGATTTGTGTTGGCAGGACAGGACCACTGGTTGGGCTATGGCTTTGACCCTTTGATGAAGGAAGGAGTGAAAATTTAGGAAGTAGATGGCTCCTTTGTCCTCAGTATTGCAGACTCAATAAGCACAAGTAGTCCATGGAGTCTCATCAGTTAATAAGGAAATAACATACAGTAATAAAGCCACATTCCTATGGAACAAGAACTTTTCCTAACTGTCTGAACTATTAAACAGTGTTGTAGGCCATTATAGGGTGGGGCCCCAATGGTCTCACGCTGGCAACACAAATCTACTATTCAGGTATGTACCAATCATACTATTTCCTTTTGCCAGCATGACACCACTGGTTGGGACATACCAAAGCTCTCCCAACTGGGTATCACTGCAAAAAAAGCACTGTGGGGAGGCCTGCTGGAGGACCTTCTGGCCAATGGTGGTATCAAGCTGATGCCCAGGTGTCTTGTCTTACAGTGTATGATAAAGGTACTGGGAGATGCTCAGGTGGCTGCCCTGCAGATTTCCAGTAGGGAGGTATTTGTGAAGGACGCCAACAGGACGTCTGCTGCCCCAGTAGAGTGTGCTGTCTGTTTGGCAGGGACAGGTAGCCTTTGCGCCTCATACGCTGTGGTAACGCAGGTGAAAATCCATCAGGATAGTGTGTTTGGGGTGACTTTTCCACCTAACATAGAATGGTGGAATGATTGTCAAAGCACTTTGGTATGGGCTATGTAGACTTTAGGTACCCTGCCTACCTACATCTTAAGGCAGAGCTTTCCAAACTCTGTGTCGCAACACGTTAGTGTGTGGGCTGCAGTGTGTAAGTGTGTCATGTGAATGCTCACCTCGCACTTCCCTGGGCTGGAAAGGGAGCAGGCGGCCCACCAATTTGCTAGTAAAACTGAATTACTGTGTTGTGAAATGATGCATGTCTAAAAAGTGTGTCACCAACGTGAAAAGTTTGGAAAGCTCTGGTCTAAGGAACGCCAGGCCTTTTCAAGAGGATGGTATGGATTGGGGAGGGAATCAGTTCCTGCGGTAGGTGGAGTTTGGAAAGGACGTTAGGCAGGGAGGATGGATCAGTATGGAGGATGACTTTGTCGAATATGCAGGGGCGTTGGACCACCAATAGGGTGTTAAGTTCAGATACTCTGCAGGCACAGGTGACAGCCACCAGGAATAAGACCTTGAATGGTAATGTGCAGAGTGGTAGGTCTTGACTGGTGGCTCCAGAGAAAGTCGGTGGGGAGTACAAAAGGTAGCAGGAAAGGGAAAAGGTATTTTTTAAAAGTTGTTTTAAATTTGAAAATGAAGGTAAGCAGATGAAGAATAAAGTAAATCAGAAGAGAAAGGGAAGAAAGTGCCAAGAGAAAAAAAGGAGTAAAATCATGGGAGCCTAAGGAAACTGACTATCTTCATCAAAGGTAGGAACAAAAACTTCCTAAATCTCCACCCCTGCCTTTGTCAAAGGGTCATTGCCTAACCAGTGGTCCCATACTGCCAAAAGGAAATGTGGAGTTACTCTTGTCCTTGAGTTACTCTTCACATATACCAAAATACAAGGAAAATATTTGGAATATGTGGAAAATATTTTTCCATATTGTGTGTTCAATGCATTTTAAGAAGGCTCTGTGCAAATTAAATCAGTAAATGAATAAGACGACATGTTACAAAGTTTTAAGAACTTAATTTTAAGACTATCAGCAAAGGGACTGTCTCTTGATGAAGTTTATTTCTCTAGAAATGTATATAATTTTTTGCAACAATTTGTAAAGAGAATATGCAATAAATTCGAGCTTATATTTTGAATTCTGTCCAATTAATTATAGCAATAGAAGACACTTTGCGACTGGTGAGTGAAGTTTTAATATTTATTTTTAACCCAATCTTTTTCAAGTTAAAAAAATGCATCCATGATAAAAAACCTCTTGTTTCTTTTCACACAGACAATATGTAAATGTTTGTTATACAGCAAATTACATCTGAGATAAATGAAAATCACATTTAATAACTTTCAAGATATGCTTCGTTTGTTTCTTTATTCAGAGTGTTCAAAGTGACTAGCAAAGCAATGTTGGAATCATAGCATTGTCCATCCTGATGCTCAGTGCAGGAAATCCTGAGCTAGACCTTCCCAACAGATAGCAGTCCATTCTCTGCAACTAATTCCATGGTTGAACTGCACTTAATTTTATGTGTCACCTAATATTCAACTGAATACATATTCCCTAGTCCTGCCATCAGAGCAGCTCTTCATTCTCCTCTTCATTCTAGCCCTTCTAGTAGTCGGAGAGAGCTTTTAGGTCTTTGCCTCTTGGGTGTGGTGTGGTTATTGCTGGGAGTGGCAGTCGTTGTGTATAGGTCTGGGTGATATATCTCCCAGGGGCAGAATGGGATGGCAGTTTCACTCACTGGTGAAATCGCCACTACTTCTGAGTTGCTCTGCTACCAACGCCCAGCGTGTCAAGGGAGAAACAAGGTGCAGTAAGTGAAACCGCCATACCGCTACAGAGGCAGAAACAAGTGCCTCAGCCAAGCAGTATTACGGAGCTGGCGATGGTTTGGGGGGCTCTGTTTTAAAATGCTCCCGCTCCCCAGGGAGAGATCTTCAAAGATGGAGGAAACGCTGCAACCTGAGCCTGTCAGGTTGGCAGCGCTTGCTCCACCTGTGGAGAAGGAAGAGGTAGCTAACCCGGGCCGAGCCCTCGCTTCCAGCTTGCATGAGCCAGAGGCGGGGACTCCTTTAAACTTTCCTGTTCAGGGGCACACAGCTGCCTGCCCCGCAACAGAGACATTGAGCTTTCTCAGCTGGGGGGGGTGAGCCTTTCCACCCCCCAGCCATAGCTGCCAAGTCTCCCGTTGAAAAATGTGGGATCATGCAGCGGTGCGGCACCGGAAGTCACTTCTACACATGTCTGGACGTGCGTAGAAGCGATTTCCAGTGCCCAGACACAGGCAGAGCGGCACCCGAAATGGAGCCTCCCTGGCAGGTAGGAAATTCGGGATTTTTTTCTATTTGGGATTAACAGCGGGAAACGGATTAAAATCCGGTGGTTTCCCGTGAAAAACAGGAGACTTGGCAGCTATGGCCCCAGCCCAGCGAAGCACTGGGGTGAAAGTGCCTCAGCTCCCACAGTGAGAGCTGCAGCATTTTCACCCGGCACCTCATGGGCTGGGGCCAATGCAGCTTGTTTCAGCATTGTGGTGCCAAATCATGATGATCGGCTGGTGATACAGTGGTGCCTTGCTAGACCTGCTAGACGAAAATTCCGCTTAACGAAAGGATTTTCTGATCGGAGGTTGCCTCGCTATTCGACGAGGTTTTCTATGGCCACCGCTTCGTCTTGCGAAGCGTGGCCATAAAAACCTCCGATCAGAAAATCAGGGCATTCATCTAGCGAAAGGGGAACCAGCTGTAGCAAGGGAAGAAGGCAAAGGCAGATCAGCTGATCTTCCTTTGCCTTCTTTCCCTGCTGCAACTGGTTCCCCTTTGTGTTCCGCTGGTCTCTGCCCCGGCAGAGACCAGTGGAACACAAAGAGGAACTAGGTGTCCACCCGCTTGCCTTCGCTGAGGCGGCGCTTTCTTGGCGAAGGCAAGCGGGCGGGCTAGGTAGGTGTCCCCTGCTTGCCTTCGCCGAAAAAGCCGGGCGCCTTCTCAAGCCCCCTACGATCCCCGCTGTGTGACAGGCGGGATGCAGTGGAAGCGCAGGAAAGATCCTGTGGTTCCCCCACATCCTGCCTGTCACACAGTGGGGATCCTAGGGGGCTTCTCAAAGCAGGCAAGCAAGGGGTTTCTCAAAGGAGGCAGACAAGACATGGCGGGGCCTAAAGACCTTCCCCCGCCGCCGCGTCTTGCCGCACACAGCCGGCATGGAGCGCGGTTTCGGAGGTCTCCGAAGCCGCGCTCCATGTTGGGGGAGGCAGGCAAGACACGGCGGCGGGGGAAGGTCTTCCCCCGCCGCCGCTTCTCGCCAGCATGGGGCTTGGCAGAGGTGGGGGAAAGGCGCAGGATCGTTCCTTCGCCTTTCCCGACAGTGCCGGATCCGACGAAGCTTCGTCCGATCCAGCTCTGTCGTTGGCAGCAGCGGCGCTTGCTCTCTTGGCTCGGGGAAGCGCCTGCCTGCCTTCCCCAAGCCAAGAGAACAAGCGCCGCCGCCGCCACCAGTTCCCCCCGGAGCCCATAGGGACGCATTAATTGACTTTTAATGCATTCCTATGGGAAATGGTGCCTCGCTAGACGAAATTTTCGTAGGACGAATTGAGTCCTGGAACGAATTAATTTCGTCTAGCGAGGTACCACTGTACATTGTGATGTTGAAAATCTAACATCGCCAGGCCAATTTATGTAAGTTACTTCTCATTGGGGGGGGGTGTATGGTTAGGTTTTTAGTCACTCAAAAAAGAGTGCTGCCTGTGCGGTTGAAAGAGCACCACCACCCAAAACCCACACAAGGAGCCACTTCCTGGCAGCTACTCTCCAATACCATAACTGAATTAAACAAAGATATTTATTTTGAAAGGTTTTACCTTCAACAGAGCCCCACAGTGGTTATAGCACTGAAACATTGAAAACAATACTAAAAGGTTATTGATCTTGAGATTAGAGCAGTTTGAATCGAACCTCAGCTAATGCGACATAAATCCTTTTAAAAAAAAGATGCAACATCAATAGCACCTTGGGGGAATCTCTACTGGACGGTTTCCTGTTGACTTCACTAAGAGCTGCAGACAACTACAAGCTATGATTGGGCTAAATCCAAATCTCCACCTGTTAAGATTTTCATGGTGGGAAAAATGGCACAACTGTGAACTCCCCCATTGTACCTCTTAATTAGGTTTTAAGTGGGAATTAAGTAGTATCAAGAGTTGAAAATGAACTGTCAACAACTGAGGAGAATATTCCAATTTAAAACTAATCTAGTAAAAGTGAGCCACTAATGTAAGGAAGGCCGTGAGAGACCAAATATTTCCTGCTTATCTGTAAAATTTTGTGATTCTGTTGCTGGCAGTGACAGCCCATCTTGTGCTTGACTGCTGTCAAGTCTAGATTTGACCCAGAGCATTAATGCCACAGAACAATAAAGACTTTAAATAAACATGTGTGCTTGCTTCTGTTTTTGATTCAGGATGAAACTAGGAAGCAAAGCACATGCATCCTTGGGCTTAAAAAAAAATTACGAACACACAAGTGATTTTGACTAAACTTTGTATCTACTCATTTGATCCCATCACTGTGCCAGCTACAGTTCCTAATTATTATTTTTTATATATATAGCAAAGCAGAATATAATATTAAGAAATGCACATGCAGCTTCACAGGGCAGAGCCCTCCACAGGCAGCTGTCAATGTTAACGCAATATTTAAAAAATGCTTAAAATACATTCAAAACAACCCATTTATAATACTAAAAACTGTTTTAAAAGCCCAGCACACAACACTTTTAGTAAAAAAAGACTGAAAAGCAAAGGTGGTTTTTTTTGTTCTGTAAAAGCTTAATGAAGATGGATCCTTTGCGGGCAAGTTCCAAGGTACAGGGGAACTACTGAAAGGGGACTAAAACCCATAGCTGCCAAGTTATCCCTTTTTTAAGGGAAATTCCCTTATGCTGAATAGGCTTCCTCATGAGAAAAGGGAAAACTTGGCAGCTATGCTAAAACCTGTGCTGGTGAGAAGCTTAGTCAGGATTTGTAGCGCTCTGCTCTGGCCTGGGCCCCAGCTCTTGGGGAGTTTGCTTCACCTGTTGCAGAACTTCTCTATGCAGTTGTCTTCCGATAGAAAGCAGGGGTCACCTTCACCTCTCTACTAGCTCCCGCTGCACGAGGGTGGAGATGAATTTCCTCATCCTCCATCTGTTGTTTAGCAAAGTTCACAAAAACCTGTGGAAGGAAACCGGGAAATGCATAATCAGAACTGCACTTGCTAGAAGGAAGTAGGGAAATCCAGAATGTCCGTGACAATATCAAGAACAGAGGTGATTCATGACTCCAGTGTTGACCTTGGAAAGATTGCGCCACCCCTCCCCCCCGACATTCATCTCATACATGCAGTTTTCTAGATCAGGACTTGTGGCTGAGCCCAGTATCTCTAAGGACCTGTCTATCCCACATGAACCAATCCATATCCTGCAATCACCATCTGAGGCCCTTCTTTGCGTGCATCCCCAAAGTTAGGAAGATGGCAACACAAGAATTGGCCTTTCCATTGGAAAACAAATAATCTGTGGCCAACCAGATATTGCTTTAGAGCTGGAGTTAAACATAGGGGAAATGTCCTCTCCTCCAATAAAACTGATGCACAGGCTGACCTGGCAGACGTGGCGTGATTGACAAGGCAATTCTCATACAACGTGTGCAGAAATAAGCCTCCTTCGTACTAACAAGAACATTCAAAAAGCACACATTAAATACACGTAAGGGTTTTTGTGAGAAAGAAATGGATCATTTTGTTCCGCAAAGGAAAAGCCATGTCTTGTGAAGCGAAGGCCATTCTTATGACAAGTGCATCACCTTAATTAGTATAATTGGTCTGCAAAGGTTGGTTCTACTGAAAATGACTGACCACCATTATCTCCTCTTTAAATCAACACTTTCCTCACTCAATGCCACTCTCTACTCTCAGATGAATGGATCTAGAAGCACACAGCCTTTTAGAAAGAATTGCCTGTTACTAAAACATACTAGGCATTGGGGGGGTGGGGTTCTAAGTGGCGGAGGGCCTGCATTTGTTGAGTTGGGGATGTCCGTCCATCCCCATTTTCACCATATTTTTTTCTTACCTGATCCAAGGTGGTTTGTGTGACAGAGTATTCTTCAATATTCAGGTTGTCCTTGTTGGAGAGAATCAGCCGGAAGATCTTGGCCAGCGAGTAGGTGCATATTTGGTACTGGAGCATGTTATGGTGCTTTTCCCTCTGTATGCTGCCAGGGAAGTTCACTTCTATGAAGTGTTCAGCTAGGCTCAGGTCTGGAGGCAATCCGGGTTTAGAGGGCTTTATTTTCATGCTGATAATGTAGCCATCTCCGTATCTGTGAAATAATACCCATGGTTTATGAAGTGACGGATTTACTACCCCAGTAAATAATAATCATCCATCAACTACACTGAATTACACTAAATCAATCAATAAACATAAAAAAATGAATCATCAGCTTACTTGTACTTGAGATGTTGGATGGTGCCTAGGCATTTGAAGGTTCCCTTAACCATGATGGCTAGACGTGTGCAGAGCGCCTCACATTCTTCCATGCTTGTAAAGAGAGAAAGCTTGATGTAAAAAAGGCCTGTAGTCCCACTTATTCGTATTGACCCCAGCCAGTAAATGCTCCATTGCGTCACAACTTTGGCTTGTCAGGATGCTCAGCCATTATTGCAGGCTTGCTGCTGATAGGGGTCTAGAGAGAGCCCTTAACATTTGTGGGATAACCAGCCTCATACAGGCAATTCCCCATTTGTGCACATTCACGGCACATGTCCTGGTTTCAGCACTGCAAGGGGGCAGACTGACACGCACGGTGCCTTGGAACGCAACCCCCATGCTAATGGAGAGTGCCTGTATAACCAGCACGCTTAAGTCTAATTAATTCACGAAGAGGTTAATGCCATAGACAGAGTAAGCGGTCCTGCCAGGCTTAGCTAAGTTGCTCTGTCTCCTTGGGAGGAAAGTCTTGTTTCCCTCAGTCTGCCACGTGAACTCCAGTATGTAAAGAGGTCTGAAAAGAGGTTGCTCCAAGCTTAAACTGTATGGTTTTTTGTTTTTTACAAAGCCATCCTTGTATTTCTATACAAATAATTTAGGAACTTTCACCACTTTGGAACTAACCGAAGTTTTGCTACCTGCATTTTCTGACTGCTGTATGAAAAAGCACATGAATCTGACCTTCAGAGAATTTGTAAAGTAAACCATTTTTAACTTTCCAAATGTGTGGTCTTTTTCTATGATAGGGGAAATGGTAGATTTCCACTTGCAAACTGAAGTAGTACATTGCTGTACTGAACTGTATCACATGCTTTCTCTGAAGGTTTACAACAGTGGCAAGTATTTTTTTTTAAAAGAGTGTTAGATTCCCATACTGATTTTACATGGGGAGGTTTGTATTACCTGTGTGATGTAAGGACCACAGCTCTTCCGTCTCTGATCACACTGACAATTGAGTTCCATAAGAAGCGTCGGGACTGAGGGTCCATTCCTGTAGTTGGTTCATCCTGTGAGATGTGGATGATGATAATGATGTGGGTACCCTCAACAAAATATGGCAGCATATGCCCTATACATAACCCAACAGCATTTCCTGCTAAGGGCTCCAGTCAGCCTGGAACAGGAGCTTTGTTAGTGCTATTTGGAGCTCAGTGAGGGAAGGACAAATGCACCTTTTAATTTTATTTTTCATACTCCTGCAAGGCTCAGGTTTGCATTTTAGTATTCTTGCACATTCTAAAAATACACTTTTTCAGGTGTTAGGATGAAACATGCCCCCAAATTTAATTTTGGGGGAAAGTGCAACTTAACTTTCCAAAAATATCAGAAACACCATTTGAGAAGGGTATACTACCGGTGGTTCAGCAGAGGGCAGCAAGAAAAGCAGGGCACTAACTCTTGCAAAGCACCACCCCAGGCAAGAAAACACAATTGGAGTTTGGCACTGTTTGGGGTGTTTCTCAGAGAAATTGGTGTTGTTTTTAATAGTGTGTTGTGCACCGTCCTGATATCTTACAACATGGTGACATAGAAATTAGTTTTAGAAGTAAAATAATTTGCACACCAGTGTGTCCAACTGGAGTTTTCCACAACCTTACAGAATTTCCTTCATCTAAAGAGGCTCATTTGCCAACTACCTGGCCTCCTTGCCACAAAGTGACTTACCAGTAGGACTAAAGGAGGGCAGCCTATCAGCGCAATGGCAGTGGAGAGCTTGCGCTTGTTCCCACCGCTGTATGTGCCTGCCAACTGATCTGCATACACCAGGAGACCAAGCTTCTGAATTCCCCACTCTGCAACCTGTGGAGAAGGAATAAAGGTGGTCAAAGGGCTGATACTTAAAACACAACAGGCTCGATGGGAGCAGAGTCTATTAAGGAATGCAGTTATTGGGTTAATTCTCCAGAACCCACACAAGAACTCTTATTATGCATTGGTAATGCCAGAAAACACTGCAGATTGGCAGAATTATTTGCACATGGAAACAGCGGCAGCAAGGTGGTGTGACTAGCCAGAGTGGCAACTTTCACAGGGGTGAATGCATATCTGTACCGCAACATAGATAAGAATGTGCATGTACATCAAAGAGCCGCCCAGGGATCTAACAACATGCTTAACTCCCTTTTGGGCCTGGATATTTTGGGATGAAGTTCAAAGAATATATAAACAACTCTTGACTGATCAGCAATCATGGTTTGTTTTTGGTTTTTTAAAAGCATCATACTTTTTTTTTAAAAAAAATTGGACGTTGAGGAAGAATTTGTCCTTACCCTCTCAACTTCTGCTGCTGGGACACCACGCAGGTTGGCATAAAGACGCAAGTGCTCTCTCCCTGTGAGCAGGTCATCAATCGCATCGAACTGTGGGCAGTAGCCCATGTTTTGATGAACATCAAATATGTGAGTCAATATGCTGAAGGAAGAAAACCCGCCATTATAAGATAAATTGCACAGAACAGGAGTTGCCATGTAGTTAAGAAGAAACGCATGCTAACATACAGTGAGCTATTCACAATATCTCCAGTTTTATTCCATTTCTGCCATGTAGGATAGGGGAAAGAAACCAAAACAAGCTCAGCTCAGGCCACGTGCATCTTGTAGAAGCCAGAGGTTGGGTGAGCCTACTTCCCTCTCCAGCCACCAAAATCATTTTCTGTGTGTGTGTGTGTCTTTTTCTCCTGCCCTCAGCCATAGAACAGGGAAATATTGCTAACTGACAATTACTCAAAGGGTGTTTTTATTTCTACAATCCAGCAGCATGTAAATTTTACTATGTAAATAAATAATTTCATTGTTCACTGGGCTGGGCTGACCCCTTCTGGCATTTTTCACAACATACCTGTGACCGGCAACTACAGCATCTCCAGATGTTACTTGAGTGTCTCCAGTCAGCATTTTGAATGTTGTTGTCTTGCCAGCTCCATTCACACCCAAGAGACCGAAGCACTGAATTTTAAAGTAATCACACACTTTGTTAATTCCAGAAGGTTGTAAAAGTGAATCGCTTCAAAAGGCCATACAAAGTTGATTCACAACCCACCTCTCCAGGACGAATGCCAACACAGAGTCTGTCCACTGCTGGTGTGTGTCTACCTGCATAAATCTAGAATAAGAGGAGGAATTTTTTAAAATAATAATCTCTCCTATGAAATGTACAGCTGAAGGAATATATCGGAACTTGGCATCTACTGCTTACAGGGACAAGAGGGCACAACAATAGAAATGAACATACCATCAGCAAAGTTAAATAAGATAGGTCTTAGGTAAAAACTGCTAAAAACATAGATATGGTCTCCAAAAATTTAAGAATCTTACTGATGTGGATGTCAAGGTGAATAAGTCTTATCAAGAGAAAAAACAGATTTTTGTGCAAACATCAACTTTTTGTTTGCATAAATATTCTTCACATTTTTCATAGCTAATGAAGTACAGTAAATGGAAGCTGCAAGAAGTGATTCGGAGGCAGTGTCAACAGAAAGCCAGTAAAATGATGCTTTACAGTTATGTGTTAGATCTTCAACAATGGAGTAACAGGAAGGAAAATAATACATTCCAGATGTTCCAAGGGATGCAAGCAACTTCAGACTGATGATCAAATGTCAAGGAAAAGGTCCAGGATGCCACAGCCCCAAACAAAGAGAGGATTCATGCTGGGCATACTGTCTTCCATTTCCAAGATAAAAGTAAAGCAAACACGCATTTTGAAACACTGCCTGGAAGATTACCTTGGTCAGTTCTTGCAATTTCAAAATATCCATTTTGCCGCCTCCATTCATGATTCGTTGCCTTTCCTCTGCAACATCCTCATCTTCATCCATAATGGGCATCATCGTGTTTTGGGCAAACCTGAAGACAGACAGAACAAGTTTACAATTCGGTCCAGGTGTGAAAAGCAGCCTTCATTGAAACACACATCCCACACTCAAAACAGTACAGTGGTACCTCCGGTTACAAACATAATTTGTTCTGGAGATGCGTTGGTAACCTGAAACCGCTCAAAACATGAGGCACGCTTTCGCTAATGGTGCCTGCTGCGCTGCCGGCGCACGACTTCCACTCACATCCTGGGACAAAGTTCGCAACAAGGGGCATCTACTTCCGGGTTAGCAGAGCTCGTAACCTGCAGCATTCACAAGGAGGACGGTACATAACACGAGGTTCCACTGTACTTTTTAAGCCAGACACATCATTAAAACTAACAAATTTCATACATACAAGACCTTTCCAGGCCAAGAGTTTTCCAACATACCATACTGAAGAGAAGAAACTATGTTGCGACAGAAGATTCAGAACAAAATAGACGACGCCCTGTACCGCCATGGCAACCATGTTTTTTCCAGCATAATCCCAGTGAAATGGGTTCAAGACACGTTCTTCCCCTTAGAGATGAAACCAACCAAAATCAAGCTGAATTACTACCAAAATATACAGTGTGCTTCATCGGCAGTAATTGTTTGAAGTAATTGTTTTCAAATACAAAGAAGACTTTACTTTACCATTATCAATGAACTATTTTGCAATTTCTCTAGGTGCTATGAATATGCTATGCTGGTACCTTAAAAAAAAAAATCCCACACAATTCACCTCAGTTATGCTGCTTCAGATAGAGAAATAGAATAATCTATTGTTTTTAGAAGGGCCAATTGCACATCATTTTGTATGCAGTTTGCCTAATAGATGATATAATACATTGTTTTATTTTCACTAAATTCAGAATTTCAAAGTCTGGCTGTGTTTTAATTGGCATTTTCTTTCGGAAAGTGAAAATTAGGTATGCCCTTTAAATGTGGACTAGATCAAAGTTCTGCATCCTCCCTACCCCCTCCAGGGTATATGATAAGTTCTGAAAGGGCCAGCTCAGTGTTCAAAAGCTTACTCGGGCGTAGGGCGAAACAGAATAATTCCACGTTCCATCTGTACTTACCAAACCGAGCATACACATCAGTCACAGCTTGGTTCATGGCTAAGTCAATGAGTCCACGACCCAGGCAGAAATGAGGAAAGACTAACAAGATATTTTTCAGTGTTTTATTGAACTGCAGCAGAACCTGCAAGAAACAGAAATACACAATATGCTAGTGCTATCCAGATTTACTCAAGAGTTATTTATAATTTAAGAAAACGTTGGGAGTTGGGATGAAAAGGCTACACAATTCTTTACTTTACCAGCTTTTATTGGCAAGTGAAATAGGATGCAGTAAGTTCCGGGTAAATGAGGATGTGCAGTTGGGATGTACCAAACAGGAAATTTAGGTGGCAGATGAATGCCCCCACCCCTTTATCCAGTGCTCCTGGATTAAAAGTGGACCCATAATAGTGGATGCTCCTTTTGCCAACCCTCCCTTTAGGATTTCTAAACATCTTACACTGGCCACAGCAGAGAGGCTCATAGTTCGTGGCAGTTTCAGCAACTGTTTCTACCAATATCTGACACGGCACACATAAATACCCTTGCTGGATCATAGGTTAAAAAGCACAGTACTCTTGTCAAATAATGTTTATGACGAAAAGTCACTCACTGGGTTGTTCTCAAAGAGCTCCAGGACAAATGTAATGGCACTACTGTTGATACCAATGAAGAGGTTAATGCAAGACAAGGCAACGTAGGCAGTGCTTGGGATGCTGAAGAAGCAGGACAATGGGTACATCATCGGAATTATGGCCCATCTGCATGCAAAAACAGCAAAAAGTGGGGTAATAAATTATCTGCTTGGTGAACAAATCTTGTCTGACCTTCTCTGCTTTTTTATTTTGCCAGTGGTGAGAGATCCTGGGATAGGGAAGAGGTCATTCCTTGCCCACCCTCTTCCTGGGTGCCCTGCTAGGCAGTTGATTCCAGAGACTGAGTGTATTAACACCTGTAGCTAACTGACTTGCCTTCAGAGAAGACGGCTGGTGCAATGCAGACCTTTTGGGGTCCCTATGAGGGCACTTCCCCTTTAATTTTGTACTGCAGAATGTATTACCTGGTAGGAGGCAGTAAGTGGTGTATTATTGGGTGGTTCTTGGAATTGTGTTTTGGTTGCCTGAGTGAGAGTCTGGGTGGTCACATCCAAGAGCAGGCGATGGAGTTGTAAATTATGCTAGATGCTGCTATGCATTTTTGTAGATCCAACATTTGCTATTTTAATAACTTGTTGGCTTGGGATTAGTCATCTGTATGGTTGAGAGTGAGGCTTTATGTGTAAGATTAGCTAAGGATATACATGCAGATTCCCCACTATCTACCCACTTGACATGCAAAAAAATCACTTATTCACACATAGGAATATACTCCTTATTCCATTGGAAATAATTGACTTGTGATGCAAACACTTGCCTAACAAAGAATTTCCACATAACATATTGTGTTACTATCACAGTTATTTCTAGTTACTAACAATGCTGTTTTGTGGAAGTTTATTGCATTTTTTCAGGTGATTTTTAAGGGAATACTTTTTTAAAAAATTAGGCCACTTTGAATCTGTATTTTATGTTTGACCATCTGTAATATTTTATCTTGATATTCTGTAATGCTTGTTGCTTTTAATATAGGTTGTAAACCTCCTTGAGACTTTGTTTCTGAAAAATATAAGCTGGTATTTAAATAAATGAAACAAGCACCCACTCAATACAACAGACACCCATATTTTGAATGTGTCTGGCCTTGTTAAGAATTAATGAAATTACTTACCCATATAGAAGCAGCAATGTGATAAGTGCAGGAAGGTTGCTTGGGGATGTGTATGCTTTCTTTTTGAAACCAATGAATATTCCCACTACCAAGCCAGCACTCACTGCATAATTCACCTGGCACAAGGCGAAGAAAATGAAAGCTCATTACAAACAAACAAAACACCTGGAAATCATTTGGATCCATATCCCCAAATTCTGTACCAGCTTTTCCAATATTTTCCAGGATGCTTCTACTGTGTATATTATTCTGGTAAAACAGGGAAGAACAACAACCAATCAGCATATTATATCATGAATACTTGAGTTTGGAATATTTTTGTTGGGTCTTCTTTAAAAATAAGGTGGCAGAAAGAGGCGTATGTGCATATCAGGGTTGGCTAATCATTGTTGCTCTGATGGGCTGCATTCACCCTTGACCAACCTTGAGGTGTGGCAACCCCACACTCCTTCACACATGCACACAGGCCCCCTTCCCAGCTGATCAGCTAACTGAGCTATCACCTCCTTATCAAATGGCTGACTTTAGGAATGAGGAAGAGGGTGATTCGTTTCAGCACTGTGCTTACTTTTATTTCTTCTCCTTTTTGCCACCACCACCAAACTTGGCAGCATCTTAGGGGCATAGAAAAAAAATTGCTTAAGGCTCCCAGGCTGGGGGTTGGCTGCACTGTCCATAATGGGCAAAACATTTTTATATGGATAAGTGCTAGAATGGTTCTGGCACCTACAGTAAAGAATCTTGTGGCATTGCTGGGGATTGCTGCATTGAATCTAGGTGAATCAGTGGTACGAGTTAACATCAGACCACTGCATAAATCACAATGAAGATTTAAATTCACCACTTCAAGGTAAATAATATGACATATGGATTGGGATGATTTTATCTGATTAGAAAGAGCTGGGTGTCTGCTGCAACAATGTTTTGCGGAAAGGCTGCATGACAGTACAGTATTTTACTGCGCTCATTGGAGTCCATTCAACAACATATGTGACATATATATAAGGAACTGTCTTATACCAAGTCAGACAATTGCTCTGTCTAGCTCAGTACTGTCTACACTGGCTGGCAGCAGCTCTCCAGGATTTCAAATAGGGGTATATCTTAGCCCTACCTGGAGATGCTAGGGATTGAACCTACAACATTTTGCATGCACTACCACTGAGCTGTGGACCTCCTCTGTATTATTATTATTTATTATTTATACCCCACCCATCTGGCTGGGTTTCCCCCGCCACTCTGGGCGGCTTCCAACAAATACCAAAATACATTAAAATGTACTTTCTTACATCACGTCCATTGGCTACTTACAATGTCCCAAAGGAAATTGGTAAACCAGTAAACAGAAGGCCTCACACCACTGATGAACTGGAGGTGCTTGGCTTTTGTCATCCGTTCTTGGATAAGGTATAAGACAAAGCTTGCTGGGATGAAAGACATGGCAAAGATCACACAGATGGCAACAACAGCATCTACCGAAGTGGTCAGCCTGCAGTGAGAAAAGTAGACAGGGGGCAGCTAATGATCAAGAGTTGTATTATTATTATTATTGTTTTAAAAACCAACAACAACACCTCGATGTACATACTGTCACCACAGTCTCTGAGGTTCTCTCAAGATCTCACAAGATTACATCTCTAAGCATGTGGCAAATGGTGGATATAAGCCCCCTCACATCATCTGAGCCAGAAACAACATGACTAGGATGCACGCCGTTGAAAAAGCAGAAGTAGAGGTGTAGCGTTCGAGAGCACCTATCAAAACGTCACTACATATGTGACAAACCTGCCCACCCAGAAATAACTTTAAAAATGTGCCATTGGGTTGCCACACCAGCAGTGAATCTAGGTGAAAAACAGATTGCCGTATTTTTAAATAAGAGGAAATATAGATTAAATGTAAAAAGAAGAAGTATGGGCTGGCATTTGATGACACCGGGAGAAACCCCTGCATACATGAGCAACACCAATTCCACAATAAACTCCCACCTGAAAGCACCCTCTGTCTTCTGTTCATCCTAAACCTGTTGCTAAATGAAAGGACAGGTTCTCACTTAGGGTAAATTAAACTAGCTTGATTTCTGTACTATACTTAGTGAAAGTATCATAAATATTTTTATCTTTCATACAGGCACATTCCAAGTCACAGTGTCCATGCTAGCAAGAAGGGAGGGAAACAGATCAGCAAACTTTTCTTGCTTACACAGTGACTTCAGAGAGCTGCTCCTTCGTGAGGTTCAGTGGATGATTGATAGCAGTTATGCCGTACTCCTCGGGATCTTTGCCAGTCTGCAGGTTGGCTCTCAGGATTGCATTGTTGGCTATGTTGAGAAAACTGACCATGGCATGCCAGCCTTTGTTGTTAAACCACACCTGGGCAGAGGAAGTTAGCTCATTAGCAACTTGAGCAATGCAAGTTCTGCCCCTTTTTTATTTCACCACCTGGCTATATAAGTGGAAATGGGTCAAGATTTCAGAACTTTGCTGGGGTGGTACTTCATATGTCTTGAAACATGTAGCATTCGTCCCAAAATATGCTTGCCTTTCCCTCTAAAAAGCAACCCCTTTTTCATATCTTAAATAGGATTTCTTTCCTTCCTTCCTTCCTTCCTTCCTTCCTTCCTTCCTTCCTTCCTTCCTTCCTTCCTTCCTTCCTTCCCTTCCCTTCCCTTCCCTTCCCTTCCCTTCCCTTCCCTTCCCTTCCTTCTTTCTTTTTAGTTAAAGGTAATACAACAAATCCACTGTTCCCTTGGGTGTGAATGTTAAATGCCAGGAAAGGGAAAACTTCTCTCTTTTTGACTAGGGGCTCCTCTTGTCCCGTGCCTAGAAAGCAATGGGTTCAAGTAGTTTTCCACTTGCCACACTCCTTTCCCAGGGAAACCTCACTCTTTAGTGCTCAATTGGAGCAAATGTCTACCTGGAGGAAGCCCAAATTGCCATTTGCTCCGACTGAGCACTAAAGAGCAGTTTCCCCTCGTGGGAAAGCAGTGGGACAAGAGGAAGTGTTGATAAGCTTTAGGTTTTGCAGGATCCCATAGTGCAGGGATGGGAAACCTGTGGCCCTCCAGATGCTGGGACTACAACTCCCATCAGCCACAGGCAGCAGGGCTGGTGGTCAGGGAAAATGGGAGTTGAAATGCAACATCATTGGTAGGGACACAGGTTCCCAATCCCTGATATAGTGCTTCTAAACATTGAAAGGTTTAGTCTTAAATATAAAAAATACCTTAATATTATATTCAGTTTCCATGTACTTAAGAAAATTTGCCATTTCTTTCGAGGCAGTCGTTGTTGCTTCACCCTAAATAGCAGAAAGCAAGCGCTAAATTTTTCTGCAGTGTAAACATACTTTAATGCCTATAGACATGGGGTGGGGGGAGCTTACGATTGCATAAAATCAGAACAATCTTTGCTTACCCCTGTTATGTTCATCATCTGACCAAGATCTCTCAGAAAATCAACAATCTGCTCTCCAGTGACATGCAGTACTGGAAGTTTTCCTCCAATGGAGATTCCACCATACCTAAAACACAAGAGGACATGACCATCAGTTGGTTATGGAGAACCCCATCTTTCTTTGAATAGATTGACATACTGAACATTCCCTTAAGAATAAATGTGTCTTTCTTACAGAAAAGAAGTACATTACTCAATGTTGAGCATGGAATATAATTATAAACCATATAACATATTTTTCTCTAAACCACCCATAGAGCATCTCAGGCGCAACACAACTAGGTTAGTCATATGCTATCTGTTACGCTTTAGCAAAGTCTTTAGGCTTCAAAATTCAACAGAAAACCTACAGTGCCTTCCTACCTTTTCTCATTGACCCAGTATTTGCTCATCAAACTGCAAAAGAAAATGAAAATATTATATTCCACACAGAGCCAGGTTCTTTCAGATTCAGGGAACTGCTGAATAAAACATCTGGGGATAATGGGCTGTACTCAATAAGAGTTTTTTCAAAGCGCAAGGACATTTGGCTGTGTAATGGAATTTCCCCCCCTCCTCTCCCAGCACCAAGCTAAATTTGTTCTGGGTTTCTCCACAACTCTTAGACCAGATTTGGGGAGGACACATGGGCAGGGAGGAGAGGGAGGGGAAGTTCCATTGCGCAAGTGGAAGTACTTCGTTGGATGCTGCTGAATGTGACTTAACAAGAATGTCTAATCTTTACTTGGATGACGAGTGATCTCACCCTCTATCACTGTTCCTGACCACCATTCCTTAAACTGACCTCCTTGTACAAGTACAGATGGATTGCCCAGAGATAGCCTATGCATGTACACCTGTTCTATGCTTTTTCTGTACAGACTTTGGATGGACACCTGTCGACTTAGCTGAGATTCCTGCATTGCAGGGGGATTGCACTAGATGATCCTTGGGTCCATTCCAATTCTAAGTGTGCATAACGAAGCTTGAAAAGCTGTGTTGCTGAACAGGAACAGTGGCAAGAGCAATCACAACACCAAAGCTGTTTTAATAAAAAGCAAAAACAAAGCTGTTGGGGCTTCATTAAACATATTTGTGTATAACATGGATTGCCCTTACAACCCAATCTTGTGCAGAGTTAGGAGCAGCAAAATTCATTGGAAGCAATGGGTTTGCTGCATGCACACAAACCAGGGATGGTTAAGCTGTGACCCTCCAAATACTGTCGGACTACAACTCCCATCAACCCTGACCACTAGTTGGGGCTGATATTATAAACCACAGTTATTTTATTCAGTGCCCTAATGAATGGAGTATTGAACAGTGGGCTGGGTATTCAAAACACTTCAAACCATTTCAAGGTAATTGTTTAGAGCCTCAGTCTATACAAGCTGCCACGGATTTGTAAAAAAAGAAGTTTCCAACCTGCTTCTTATGAGGGTCGGATAGGTTTTCACCAGGAAATCGGAAATATTTCGATGAGTGAGATCCTGAAGAATTTCTGTGCTACGCTGAACTCTCTAAAAGGCAAAGAAAAGGACAAATGGATTAAGGAAGCAGCTCTTAAACCCCTCATGTTTAGAATTTGGCAGATCAGAGAGGCAGGCACGGAAAGGGGTCACACAGCAGTGATTGCTAATTTTGATTTACAGTGAGAAATGGCTCCTCTGCTGAAATTAGAACTGCCCTGACTCTACTTGAAATTTCAAGAGGAACTTCTGGTCTTTTTCTATATCTTGATTTCAGATCAGATAAAATACCAGCGATTTGCAATCAAAAGCCAGGCAAGTTTCACTGAAGGCTGCCAAAATATTTGTAAGATTTGATAAACCTCACCCTAAAAATGAATGCAAATGACACTCGATACCCTAGCAATGAATCTTTCTCAATTGTGAACTAGTGTCATTACAGCTTTGGGGGAAATAAAAGACAAGAAACAACTCTGTAGCTAGCAAAAAAAACCCAACCCATTCACGTAGTATATGAATTTAACCACAGAGTGGCAGCACTACCCTTCATTAGAAGACAAATGAGGCTATGCATGAGGGTTTTTCCAAAGTAACAAAATATGACCAACAAGCTATTTCAAGAAGAGCGTTGTGAAAAAAAAATTCTGCACAGCCCTGTTTTCTGGGGGGAAAGCAGATAATGAAACCTCCATGTTCAGTTTGGCAGTTGCCGAACAAGATTATTAACAAATGAATCTCTTGCAGCTTAACTATTAAAAGTAATATTACTTATCTAAATTATCTTTACAACCACCGTGAGAGGCAAACCTCTGTTTTAACAGATCAGGGCATTGAGGTAGAAAGCTTGGGACATACTCCAAAGGTGAGCCTACAAAAGCTGAACAGGATTTGAGCTCGGGTCTCCCAGATCCAAGCTGCATTTCACAAGCACATTGGATCAACTCCACAAAAAGCAAATCCATAATAAGCTTGTTACAAAAGGTGTAACTGAATTACATAAGAAGAGCTAGCTGGATACAGACCCGAGGCTCACAATGGCTTGTTGACAACCATGGCTTAATGTTACATTTGAACCAGAATTATATAAGGATACTAAACTCCCTTAACATCCATGTACAATTTACTTGTGAATCACTCCTTCATGTATTAAAAGGGTTTTCTCTATATGTTTTCAATATATGCTATGTAGCGTACTGTAGAATTTGGTGCAAAACTGGGTTCTTTGGGGAATCAGCTTTGGGTTACAGAAAAGTGGCCGAAAGAAACCTGCATGTTCCCAAAAGGAGTGTCTCAAACTTTTTAAAATCTCATAGCTGCTGCCCTTCTACTGTGGTTCCCCATATCCCCACATGCTCATTTCCACTATAGCAATCCTTCCAAGATGGCCAAATACTACAACTGACAAACTGAGTAAGTGAAGCAAATTATGGAAAGTAACACAAATGTATTGCAAATGTATGTGTGTGTGTTTTAGCACACTTTCAATCCACCTGAAAGCAATTCAGTGGCAACCACAGTGCTTCAAACAGGCAAATGGCAACCAAGCAGTCTTTCTTACCTGTGGGGGAGGAAGTCCTCCAGCTCCCAAAGGGCACTCAGGTAGCATGGTGAGTTTCTTCCGAGTACTGCATTTGCAGGATGGTGAGGGGTTCTGGGGATGCCACATATTAGTTTGGAAAAGGGCATCTATGTTATAAGGGACCGCTGGTGTCCTCCAGGCAGTTGATGTATTAACGCAAGGGTAGTTCCTAGGAGACAAGAACACAGATGATCTCATTAGCAATGTTAATACCAAACGGGCCATGCTAGATCTTGGAAAACTTGCAATTATATATCTCGCCTTTACAGTACCAACCATTAAAAAGGAGCAGTTTCCTTAAACACATTACAAACCCAACTCCATGTATCAGGTATAGGGCTGAGCGATGTCAGGTTTTCAACTTCAACACCAGCTAAACATCGCAGTACAGTATACCACGATGTCTGAAACAAGGATGGAGTTACATAGAGATGAATGGGGTAATGTTCTGGCAACTGCTACTACTTAGGAGTCTAAAACGGATCCATTTTTTACTTTTAAAATATTGTTGCAACTGTTATTGTATAGAATCATGAGAGAAGTGATGACTGGCTTCACGATTTTTCCCATATCATGATTTTTTACATAGTACACGCACACATTGTGATTTGCGATACATCGCCATGTCCAGTGTTACGAAACCATTACCACAATGTGGACTTCAAACCAATTTTGGACGGTGTATCAATACATCGCCCAGTCCTAATCACCTATCCTGTAACTAAAGGGCTATTTATACTACAAGCCCATACTTGTCACTAGTAAACCCATTTGGGGCACATCTAGGCCAGGGATTCTCAAGCTTTTTGAGCAAAGGACACATTTTGACATTAATGGAGCTATTGTGGACACCAATAGATATTGTCGAGGCAACCCATGTGTGGAGCACCCCCTGACACAGAACCTTTACTTTCTTTGTATTTCATATTTTTATTCTCTTAAATTTGGGGTGCTTTGCTGTGTTTCTCTACACAGCACAGGAGACATGCATTCAATTGTGGGCCTGACTGTGGAACTCCCTTACAGCTGAGATCAGAAAGGCCCCTCTTTGACATCTGATGGGAGGGTGTTCCACAGGGCAGGAGCCACTACCAAGAAGGCCCTCTGACTAGTTCCCTGTAACCTCATTTGATTGATGAATTTATTTCGTGATTGTTCTGTAAACCACTTTGTGACCTTCTATGGTGAAAAGCAGTTTACAAATTTGGAAATAGAATAATTAAACCAACAGACACAATCCCCAGTTTTGTCACTGGTGACAACAGCATTCTCGGAGATTTTCACTGGCTAGGAAACTTCTGAAGCCAGTTCACTACTGTTTCAAGCACTACTGATGCCACCCTGCAATAGAATGGATTAGATTAGTAGAGAGAACAAAGTGACTTACTGAAGGGTCTCTCTCTTTAAGCAGCGATTTCCAAATCCCGGTTTATTTAAGAAGGCGTCAATAAGAGGAACCATCTGCTCGCTGCCAGGCTGCTCATTGCTAATGAGATTGGATGAGATTTAAGGTTATAAAAAGATGCTGACTGCAGAAGCAAGAAGACAGTGGTGAATGAAAATCTGCTGATCACACAGGTAGGGTCAAGCCACAGGATATGTTAATGATCAATCACCCATTATAGGATAAGGCATACTAAGTGTAAAAGGATTACAGAAAGGACAAGGGCATTTTTGACCCATGACCAAGGCATTGATTTCTAAATGCAAGGTGAAAACCACACACACATGCATTCCTTGCTAACAAGAAGGCAATAGTTTTTGTGTCGGAGAGATAATTCCCTGTGCTGTACCTTGTCCATCTGTATCTCCTAGTTATCCACACATTTTCCATATAGTCTAATGTCTCAAACCTGAAAATACTATGTACATGTCATTGTGTGATACAAGCATTTAAAAATTGTATGTATTTTGTGTCGGTTTTATGCAATCTTTCCATCCTGCTTTCCAGGTTGGAAAATTATGGAAATGGAGCACACACATGTATACAAATGACATACATCAATATGGTGTGTGTGCCCACAGGTTTTTCCATGTTTGAGGTTATACAAACCGGCCATAAGTGACAAGCATCCACATTCACCCAGACATCACCTATCTGCATATTTTTGACACTGCACCACTTAGCTATTTAGAGCAATATGGATGGACAGAAAAAGAAAAATACCGAGCAGCAAACCTAGTGTCTTGTTTTCATTACACAGAAGCCAAAGTATCTCAAACAAAGCAGAAGTTGTACACACGGCATTTTAATGGGTCTACTGAATTAGCTAGCATCAATCCTAGAAGGTAGTGCAGTGCAATATTGTTATGCCATAAACATGACACTAGCTAGCCAGGAAGAAAATGCAAAATATAGGCTGGGAGAAAAGATAAGTCATGATCTGAAAAAGTCTGAGAACGACTTCAGCAGCTAACTACAGACTACATTTGCATGATTTAAACCGGAATGAAGCAGCAGGGAACTAGAATCCACTCAGCAACAAGGCACCACAAGTGCTATCTAGGAACGAGCGAGGAAGGTCTTCTCTGACCTGAAGAAAGTGAACTGGTGCCCATAGATCCAAGGGTGGAGAGTTAAACTGGGGTATTCACCAAATGGAGGAATGATTACTGTAAGTATCAGAGCCAGCAGCACAAAGCTAGCAGGTAGAACAATCTGCAGGCAATATGGAAAATGTCAGTGGTATTTTAAGTACCGTGTTTCTCATATTATAAGACATGTCTTATATTAATTTTTTTCTCAAAAAAAAAACACCATGTCTTATTTTCAAGGGATGTCTTATTTTTTAATTAAGTATGGTAAAGCAAACTACATTTATTCAGTTATAATTAAGTTGTCTTCTTCTGGAACATCTTCATAGCTCTCCAAACCCAAACTCTACAGCAAACTACATTTATTCAGTTATAATTAAGTTGTCTTCTTCTGGAACATCTTCATAGCTCTCCAAACCCAAACTCTACTGCAAACTACATTTATTCAGTTATAATTAAGTTGTCTTCTTCTGAAACATCCTCATAACTCTCCAAACCCAAACTCTACAGCAAACTACTGGTACATTTATTCAAGTATAATAAAGTCGTCTTCTTCTGGAATATCGTCATAACTCCATATCCGGAATTCCATCCTGAATGTCTTGCGACTCCAGTTCCTTTAGAACCATTGGCCCCAATCTTTCATGTCGAGCAATACAGCTCTCAGTAAATGAGCAGCTCTTATCCAGGTAACCTGCTCGGAGTGCCTTGGCAACAACACTGTCACTGATTTTATCCCATGATTTCCTCACCCAATTCACAACCTCTTGCAGGCCAGGTTTCACAAAGTTTCCACGCTGATTTCTTGTCATTCTATTTTCAATGTAGTCGTTAATTTCTACACGCAAATTGTCTTTGAATGGCTTGTTTATTGCAATATCAAGAGTCTGCAGATAAGCAGTCATTCCTGCAGGAATCATTATTTGATCTATTCTTCTCTGTGCAAGGAACTTCTTCATGTCTTTAGCACGATGAGTGCTGGCTGAATCCCAGACTAGCAGACCTCTTTGGCCACCTCGCGTAACAAGTGGCAGCATTAATTCAAGCCACCTCCTTATAACTGCTTGTGTGCACCAGGCTTTTTCAGATTCAAGAACATAAATGCCAGAAACACGTTCAATCTTATTTTTCTTGCCCTTACTGATGATAACAGGTGTGACTTTCTGTCCATCCAGACGAATTGCCAAAACACAGGTAACGCGTGTACTCTCGTGACCAGTGGAGGGAACGTAGATTGAGGAGGCACCCCTCTGATCAATTGTCGTTTGGGCTCCTTGACCCATAAACACTGCAGTTTCATCCATAGCAATCACGTTGCAAGGTTGGTATTTAGAAAAGTCAATTCCATCAACAAAGGACTTGAATGCAAGTGCTCGCTTAACAACTTCAGCGTCCTCCAACTTAAACAATGTTGTTGATTTTCTGAGAGACATGTCGTATCGCTGAAGGAAGCCATCCAGCCAGCGATGTGATGCTTTGAATTCTGGGGAGATTTCAAATTGTGGTGCCATTTCAAGGGCAAATGCTCTAATATCAGCCCTGCGCACAACCAAAGCCTTTGCTCTCCTGTCAGCGATCCACTCACTGATCATGTCTTCCAGCTCAGGAAGTAAAGGTTGCCGTCCAGAACCACACTTGCGCTTCTTAGAATTTCCCATGAGCACCTGTAGACTGAGTTTATCATAATCTGCCCGCCATTTTTGGACCAGTCGCATATCTATTTTCTTCTCCAGGCAGAAAGCTGCAAGATTCTTGCCCTTGGAGTCCTCTACAATTCTTTTCTTGTAATCCACAGAATAACTCCTTTTTCCACTCATCTTGTCTGGGGGATTGTTGCTGGGGGAGAGACACAAACAGTGATGAGTAAAATGGCAGACTTTTACGGTACTTTCGTGCATGCAATTACAGCTTGCACCAACCATGCATAAATATTGTACTTTTGCACCAAGCAAAAGCACACTGGGGGTGGTGGTGGTGGAGCAATTGCATGCAATTAAAGCGTGCACCAACCATGCATAAATATTGTACTTTTGCACCAAGCAAAAGCACACTGAGGGGGAGCAATTGCATGCAATTAAATGGTTTGCCAGAAGTGGCTTTGTCATGCTGGCCACATGACCTGGAAGCTATACGCCGGCTCCCTCAGCCAATAATGCAAGATGAGCGCGCAACCCCAGAGAAGGTTGGCTGTTTGAATCACCGTGACCGGGTGAGCTCCCGTTGCTCAGTCCCAGCTCCTGCCAACCTAGCCGTTCGAAAGCATACCAAAAAGTGCAAGTAGATAAATAGGTACCGGTACCACTCTGGCAGGAAGGTAAACAGTGTTTCCATGTGCTGCTCTGGTTTCAGTGTTCCGTTGCGCCAGTCATCCTGGCCACATGACCCGGAAAAACTGTCTGCGGACAACTGCCGGCTCCCTCAGCCTGTAAAGCAAGATGAGCGACGCAACCCCAGAGTCATCTGTGATTGGACTTAACTGTCAGGGGTTCTTTACCTTTACCTTTTAGTGCTGGCATAGTGGTATAGGCAAAATAGGCATTGTATGCATGCAGCATCATAGAGTCGTCACTCTGGGGCACAGTGCCATTCTGAAGATTTCAATACCCTGCCACTGTTGTGTACTCTTACTCACTCTCTCTTTGCAAATAACCTCAACTTGTTAAGGAAGTTACTCAAAAGAGCAAAACTCATCTGAAAGCATTTGCATAGCCAGCCTTATAGAAAATGAAGCTTTGCTTTTGAGAATGTGTGTGGTGTTTTTTTAAGAGGTTGCTTTTAAAAAAAGAAAGAAGCAGAATAGCATCAGGATGGATTATGAGATAATCCCTTGTACTGCTGATGTTGCAGAACAATTTATGATTTGCAGCTAAGCTAAAACAAGAAGGGGAGAATCTGTTCCAAAGGCAGCGTAGCTGCAATATTACTGGGTTATGTTCTCTGTTTCTTGCATCTTTAAAAACACCACAGCAATTTAATTTGGCAAACGTCTTCATGAAAGTTCATTCTTAAACGAGAATCACAAACCAACAGTTTTGATCTTAAGGAGAAATGGTGCTTACATTGTCCCCCCCCCCCCAAAAAAAACCCCACCTGGTATGCTAGGCTGAGAGTGTGGTGTGATTGTGTTCTGATTTATACGGTAGCTATTCTAGAAGCAACAGTTGGACACCCAGATTTTGACAGCAGTCATTAGCTGCTAATGATCTAGAATGTGTAATGTGTGTGTGTGAGAGAGAGTTCATTGTATGTCTAGCATGTCTTAAGCAGAAATATCCATAAGGCAGTTTAGAAAGGAAAAAAACCCACACACACAACCGTGTTAGAGTTAGTAATTAAAGAGAATTGTAGAGCAGATCAAATTGCAAAAACTGCCGGGGCTTATCAGATCGCGCGCTTTGAGCTGCGGCTCCAGCCAGCTCCCGGGCTTCGCGCGCTGCCCGCTAAGGCTCCTGCTGGCTGCCGGGGCTTATCAGATCGCGCGCTTTGAGCTGCGGCTGCAGCCAGCTCCCGGGCTTCACGCGCTGCCCGCTAAGGCTCCTGCTGGCTGCTGGGGCTTACCGATCGCGCGCTTTGAGCTGCGCCTCCAGCCAGCTCCCGGGCTTCGCGCGCTGCGCACTAAGGCTCCTGCCGGCTGCTTAGCAGGGTCCCGATCCTTTCTTCTTTGCCCGCCGCGGCTCCTGCTGAGCCTTCGCTGAGGCTCTACCTTAGCCGGGCTTCGCACTGAGGCTCCTGCTGCAGCTCTTGCTGTGCGTGCTGCAGCTCTTGCTGGCTCCCACTCGGACGGAGCTCCACGTGGCAGCGGCATCCGGTTCCGAGGAGGCATCTTCCTTTTCTTACGGTACCATACCGGTATTTTGCACAGACCTGCTCCCACCACAACCTGGTACTGGTACGTCTTATTTTCGGGGTATGCCTTATATTTCGCCAGGTCATGAAAATACTGCCATGCCTTATTTTTTAGGGATGCCTTAAAATATGAGAAACACGGTACCACTCGGATAACACACAAGCATACCGACAGTGGACATTTGTGCTGGAAATCCACAAAGGTCTGATAACACTACACATCATACATCAAAGAATAAGAGTTTTTCTTTAATCCTCCCAAATTTAAAGAGAATAACAGCATATGTGAATAGCTCAGAAACTAGAGATTATAATAATGTAGGAACATAGGAAGACCCCTCTTCACAAGTCAGACCACTGCTCCATCAAGCTCAGTATGGTTTACAATGGGACCTTTTGCACCCAAATCAATGTGATCTGCCAGAGCTACAGCCTCTCCGCATATATGGATTACTTGGAGTTTTCAGTACTACTTGTTCTCAGTTTTTGTCTCTATTTGGATACCTTGTTCCCCAGAATCCCCACCCAAATCGAACTTGCAAAATTGGGTTTCTCTTACAGAAGTGTATTGTTTTCTTAATTGTATGGGATGCATCATTGACAATAAAGGACAATAGGCCACCTACTCAGGTGGATAGCTCTGTTCTAAGATCTCATCGTTTAATGCAGCTTTAGCTAACCTTGTGTGCCTTCCAGCTGCTTCGGACTACAAGTGTGTGGAGTGGGGATGATAGTTGTGGTACAAAACATCTGGAAAGCACCAAGTTGGCAAAGGCTGCTTTAATCTCAGTTCTATAAGTTTGGGATTACTTTTATTGCAATCGTATTCTACCTGGAAGGGCTGCTCTCCTGTTTATATGAGCCTGAACGTTTCTCCTTCCTTATTTCTAGTACCTTGTTTACAAAACTTGGTGACAAGGATTTGCATTCACTAGATTTAGAGCCTTATCAAGACCCAATACATCAGCTGCGTGGCAGCGATTCCTGCTGCTACAGTGGTTTATGAGAAGCACTTGTTTAGTGCTTTGTTTAAGCCTTAAATCTTACTTGGGAATGCCAATTTTCTATTAGCAGACACCAGACCTTAATATTAAAAACAAAAGCAGCTACATTCTTGGCTGCTGTTATTAAAATATACAGCAAGTTGATAGCAGAATTTATATCATCACTCTGATGTCAATAGCAAATTATTGGAAGTACATATGTATGCTGCTCTGGGTAATTCTGAAGACCTGGTATAATTTGTTGTAGACTGTATACACCCAATGAAATTAATTGACAGAAGCCAGCCTTAATTTGATTTGTATTTGGATAGAACGTGTTGGGATCTGGTTCATTAGGTTGCATTTTTTTAAGTACAGCCAGTGATAAGCTTATAAAATGTAGTGCGGTGTTTTTACGATAAGATTGTACTTCTCCCCCCCCCCTTAAGCCTGTTATAAATGCAGGTGTGTATAATTGTGAATGCCATATGGAAGAAATCGGGCATGTGCAGAGCTTTTCTGAGGCCTGGAGCGGGAGTCTTGTTAGAATAAAGTTATAAACTCAAACAAAAAAACCGGGGGGGGGGGGCAGGGCCCTTTGTCAGCTTAGCCCTCTGAAAAATGGGGGCTGTATACTGGGCTGCCCCCCCACCCCACACGGGCCTGGAAGAAGCCATTGTGACTGTAATGGAGGAGCACATACCTGAGCAAGGAAGTCTTTTAAGCTACGTGTACTGTGGTGGAATCGTTTGATGAAAAGTGCTTTGATCTGCTGAAAGGCAAGTTGGCAACCTTTGTTCTGCCTCAATCCTTTCCCGCCGCTCCCATCCCCTTCCTGTGCCACAGGCATCCGAGAAGCGCCATTGGCCGCTGGAGCAGTCTGGTGGGCTCCCTCTTCTTGTCCAGCAGCACCGTTCTCCTGTGCAGCTCCTAAAGTTTGCAGATCAAAGTTGCCATGCCAATTCCTTCATTTACATTTTTTTGCCTTGCCATTCATGAAACTGTTGAGTTTCTCCAGGGTTTGATCTTTTAGAAAACACCATTTCCAAAGTTGCATGATAATAGCGCAACTACACTTACAGCAGGAAATGTTTACAGATCTAATAGAAAATAAACTAAGCAAATGCTTACTGTACTGGTCCAGGTCTCCCATTTCCCATCAGTTTGTGAGCTGATGAGCTACATCTATTTGATTCTGGATTTGCGTTGCTATGGCTAAATTAAAAGTATGGCCGCACTGGGCCTAGAACTGATGCTCAAATAGGTTCCCTAACCCTTCCATTGTTGAAGAATGCCCCCACCCTGGGAACCTCCAGAAAAACATACCTATAGCTTGAGATAATAGCAGTTCCCTATTCTCACCCTACCAATGGCTAGGGATGTAAGAAGGCATCCTTCTAGGGAATGGAGCTGGGACTTTCTACAGTTGCTCTGCCACTGAGCTACAGCCCTTTCCCCACACTAGTGGCTCTTGTTTTCAAATCAGTAGTCTATTAAGATGTGGAAGATATTTAAATCAACTTTTTAGCATGACCCTCAGGTACTAGATGACAAGAGAGTTTACCTGTATTCTGTATTCCAGGATCAGCCTCTGCTGTAACCTTCAAGAAAACCTGCAAGAGAGATGCATAAATATGTTCTGTGGGGGCATGAGGGTCTTTGAGCATCCTCTTCCCTCTGCCCCACAGTAACATCGGTGAAAAGCTTGAATTTACTGGAATACAGTAGAACCTACTGTACCATTAGCTCCCTATAAATCCAGATAGGATTCTTGTCCTCTTAAGAACTCGGAGACACACTTAATATTTACAAAAATCTTACTACTGATGGGGTATAAACATCCACCCAAAATTATGAAAGAAAATATGTGAGGGACAGAGAGAGACAACACCCCACAAAGTTAACAACCTCTTCAAGGGGCGTGTCGGAGATCCCAAAACTGCTGAGTCCCACATCCGCCAGGGTTTCCTCCAATTCCCTGAAGAGACTTGCATACGCTCGCTGTTTGAAATTCTTACTGGGTAGAAGATAGATAAGTTCCTGACCAATACTTTCTATTAACTTGGCTTCCGGAACATGGTGGTGGATCAGTTCATTTAGTTCATTCACGTCACCTGCAAAAAGGCAGAACACAGTTTGGAAAAAATGAATGGCGAATTGCTTGTTTGTTTATGTATTTACTTGCTTCCAACCTATATAACCCATCTTTCCCCAAAGGAGTTGAAGGTGCCTTCCATGGTTCTTCTCCCCCTTCCCATTTTATCCTCGTAATAACCATGTGATGCAGGTTAGTCCTTGAAGGTATGGCTGGAATATGGTCATCCAGTAAGCTTCATAAATGAGTGAAGATTTGAGCCCTGGTCTGACCCTCTGATCACTACACCATACTGGATCAACGGTTGTTTGAATTTCAACAAGCCAGTTAGGAAGGGCTGTCCTCCCAAGATACACAGTACATGTAGAGGCTTACTAGAGACTGTAATCACCATAGGAGCTAACTCCTTGGAGCCAAGGTCCCTTTGCCCCCCTCAATAAAATATTTGAGGGCGCCAGGGCCCCCCAGAGTTGATGGGCATTGCCATTTGAATGGTGTGTGCATGCTGCATCTTGTGGTTTATTATGTGAGGCAGGACTTACCTGCCCCCCCCCCAATATTTTATTCTTTGGCACCCCTGCACAGTATAAAGAAAAACACAGGAAGATCTCTCCTGGGTCAGAAGTAGGATCCACCTAGAATCCTGTTTCCGAGGATGACATCTCAGAGAGGCCTCTTAAGGGGGGCACAAGCAAGGGATGAATGCCCTTCCTGGTTTGTTTGTCCCAGCTGCCTCTGAACATGGATGCTCCATTTAGTTAACATAGTTATGGCCCATGAAGGTATAAGTAATCCAATAAACATTATCATAATGTTGTGCAACGAACAAGTCAGCCAAACCCTGTTCTCACCATCCAGTTCCTGTTCCACAGTTTCGGCTTTGTTTGTGGGCACACAGCTGGAGCAGGAACATGAGCATTTGGATCCCAGGCTGCAAGAGGTCTAAAATCAGATAAGCAAGAGGAAGGTGAACAAGGGACAAGTCATATCAGCTTCAATGTGGTCATAATACACGCTAAGTACAGTGTTTATCAGGAATGATTGCTGATCAGGCTTCCCAAATAATTTTTTTCAACCTTTGTTGAACCAGCTATTTTTGGGAGCTGCTTGATACTTCTGTTGGGAGTTCCTGGGAGTTGGCAATTTCGTAGGCATGCCTTTTATAGTGTTCCTTGTATTTTGCATTTCAAGGCTGCCCTATCGTAAGTCACATGCAATCGTTAAGGTTACCTCGCGGACAATGGTGGAAAGGTGAGCTGTAAACCTTAAGAGGGAAAAACAAATACATACAGAGAATAACAAGGGCTTGTGTAACCCTTGCCTTCAAGTGGTACTGCATTGTATGCTGTTCTTGATTATGAGTGAGGACATGAGAACATAAGACAAGCCGGCTGGATCAGGCCAATGGCCCATTTTGCCCAACCACTGATAGCTTTATCCTCCATGAATTCATCTTATCATTTTTTTTAAAGCCATCCAAATTCCTGGCCACCCCTGTTACCTGTGGCACTCTTTAATTAAGTGCTCTCCTTATTTCTGTCCTGGATCTTTCAACCTTCCTCTTCACCGCATGTCCATGACTTCTAGTGTCATAAGTGGCAGAGAAAAACTTTTCTCTATCCAATTCATCTATGGCATGCATAATCTTATAAATATCTCTTGCAGTGGTACCTCGGTTTATGAACTTAATCTGTTCCTGAAGTCCGTTCTTAAACCAAATCTGTTCTTAAACCAAGGCATGCTTTCCCTAATGAGGCTTCCCACTACAGGTGCCCTTCCACCATTTGGCTTCCGTTCGTAGACCAAGGTAAAGTTCGCAAACCGGGACACTACTTCCGGTTTTGCAGAGTTCGTAAACCAAACAGTTCGTAAACAGGGCTGTTCGAAAACCGAGGTACCACTGCACTTGCCTTTCTCTAAACTAAAAAAATATCAAATGCTGCAACCTTTCCTCATACAGGAAACCCCCACCCCCCTTATCATTTTGGGCATGCAAAATTATTTGAGGAGATGCAGGCTGGCATTCACTGCCGGGTCTAACTAACGTGAATGAGATTTCTTTATATGATATATTAAACCAGCTAACACAGTCGATTAATTAATCACCGTTAACAACCAAAAGATTACAAAGAAAAGTAAGTTGTTTTATTGCTCAGAAACAGCTTCTGGTTTACACATAGGCACTTTCAGATTATGGACCTGTTTCATCATAGCATTTCTTGTTCTTTATTTTAGACTTTTAGGTTTTGAAAACTCTGAGTTAGAGTTCCATGGTCATTTTCAGTATATTCTCAACTCCTTATTTTCAGTTTCCCCACTCCACCCAATTTGTTACCCATTTTTTCTGTCCCAACATTAGAGGCCCTTCCACTCAACTGCCCTGCGTTCTATGGTGTCAATGGAGTAGGAATTACAGAAGCTCACTGGCAAACCTTAAAGGGTGCGGAGCTGGAGAGAATTCTGAACAATCGCAGACAGGAAAGGTCAGTTACCTGTCCCTGATTAATCAAGGTGCCTCTTGTTCTCCCCCCCCCTTAAGTAGAATGTATACAAATAAAATGCCACTCACAATGTACTGTATTTGTATTTGAATATTGGAGGATGAATAATGCTTACAAGGTTACTTGTGCAAAATGGTGCCAAACACTTACAGCCTCCTTTCCTCCAGTGTCTTGGATGTTTTTCATCTTACGGACTAAGGTGAGATAGAAGCCTGTACCAAAGGAATTCTTTAGGAAAACAGGGGATCCTGAGCAGTGTAGCCTTCCCTGGGAAATGATAGCAACCCGGTCGCCAAGGATGTCTGCCTCATCCATGTGGTGAGTAGACAGAATGATGGTTCTCCCTAAATTGGACCAAAAAATAGTAAATTACCTGTGAAAACACTGGCTGCAGGCCTCTTGTCTATTATATAACCAGACATTACTTAATAACCTTAGGGAGTTTAGCATGACAGTCAATAACATGGGACAACTTGTGTAAAGCTTGGGTAAATTCCGCCCACCCAAGGCGGAACCCCCCCCCCCCATCTAAGCATTGTCACCGCTACTCACAATCAACTAATCTGCTGAATTTAGCCAAAACAGATACTCAGTGCACCACATATGCAGAGCCTATAATCTGTCAATCTTTGCTGCCTTTTCATTTGAATGGGAAGATTACTTCATAGGTCTTCAGAAAGAATGTATAATTATTAACAGGTAGATGGAGCACAAATTGCAACCTTAGACAGTGAGAGATCAAGCACAGTCTGCTTCGTCTGAAATCCACGGTCGTTTTCCGTGTATACACACGCAGAGAGACTGCTATCTTTACATCATCAAGAAGCTTTGAAACAAGGGAATGGTATTAAAAGATTTTAAAGAAAAAAACGAAACCAAGTTTTCTTAGGACAAATTACCTGAACGATACTTCAGCAGGAGGTCCCAAATGGATCGTCTGGAATACGGATCAACTCCTGAAGTGGGTTCATCTAGGACAACCACTTTTGCTTCGCCTACAAATGCAATGGCGACGGACAGCTTTCGCTGCATGCCACCTAAGAAAAACAAGAGAGAGCAGCTAGAGTCAGCTAGAGGAAAGAGACTGCTCCTCAACAACCAACAATCAAATATTTAATGTAACAGATGATTTAGCACTTTAAGGCTAACATGTTAAATGTGGGATAAGCTTTTTGTAGTCCAGAGACCACTTAAAAGCTTATGCCGCGATAAATGCGTTAAGACTGCGAGGTGCCACAAGACTCCTGGCTGATTCTGATACAACAGGCAAAGCACTGCTGTTGCTCTAGGATTTCTTTAAAAGCTATATTCTGCTTTACCATATAAAATAACTCAAAGCAACTGACAAAGAAAACAACAAAGAACATCAAAATGCAAAACAGGTTCAAAGCAAAAGCACATTTCTTCAATCCTTCAGATACATTAGATATCTGAGTATAGAATATCCCAGTCTCAGGAATGGCTTGAACTGTGTGAGCATCACATCCTTTTCAGCCTTAGGATAAGCAAACAACATGCAGTCACAGAGGGAGATTACTCCTTTATTATGTATCAGTGAACAAACCATATGAGGGGAAGATCCTGTTGTAAAATAAAGTGATGTAGCTTCATCAGGTAGTGGGCTTCTCATGCCACTAAAAGGTGCAAAAATATCAGCTATTTAATCATACATTGTTCTACTTTTTACTGTACTTTTACTACAATTTTGCCAATATGTGCTGGGATGAACATGGGTGAGGTTAAACAGAGCATCTAACTCTGCCCACAGAGGCAGCAGTGAATGGTTAATGTTCAGGAGCTAAAAAGGCACACAGGACTTTGAGGGTTCAAACCTTTGGATACCTGATAAGTTTTGAGCCTCTTCATTCCTTTTATGTGGAAGGCCTATGTCTTCCAGCATCATTTCCATTTCCAGTTCTGCCTCCTCTCTGGTTCTCCCTTTTAGCTGGGCATAAAACAGGATGTGTTCTGCAACTGTAAGGCTATAGAAAAGAAACAGTGCTGTTTTAAGTTGGCCAAAAGAGACAAAGCATGTTGCACTATTATACTGTAGAAACGACGCAAAAGCTTTCACCCACAGAGAACTGAAGCCAGTTTGACAGAGAGGCCTCTGCTGTAAGCTCATCTGGTGCAAAGAAGAAGGAGGAAGAGAATGGATTTGATATCCTGCTTTATCACTACCCGAAGGACTCTTAAAGCAGCTAACATTCTCCTTTCCCTTCCTCCCCCACAACAAACACTCTTTGAGGTGAGTGAGGCTGAGAGACCAAAGAAGTGTGACTAGCCCAACGTCACCCAGTAGCTGCATGTGGAGGAGCGGAGATGCAAACCCGGTTCACCAGATTACAAGTCTACCGCTCTTAACCACTACACCACACTGGCTCTCTGAAGGTTTCTGAAGCGTTTCAGAAGCCTGCAAACCTTGTTTATCCAGAGGTAACATAAGAGAAAAGGGAATACAGTACTATAATGTCAGAGCTATGCTTTTCTCCAACCACTTACTTCTGTCTACAACATGCATCCCCAAACTTGGGCCCTCCAGATGTTTTGACTACAATTCCCAACTTCTCCAACCACTGGTCCTGTTAGCTAGGGATCATGGGAGTTGTAGGCCAAAACATCTGTAGGGCCGCAGTTTGGGGATGCCTGGTCTACAACCTAGAAGATTTTGTGAAGGGGAGAAGAAGTAACAGTCTGCTAGAAATGCAACATCATCATAGAAAAAGTTTTGCAGGTTCAAAAGGGATTGGCTGTTCTCTTCTCTCAAAATGGTAACAAACACCCACAAACTTGACTCTGAGTTGCAGAATGATGTAATCCTTTTGAGTGTCAGTGTTGACATTTTGCCTAAGTTCATTCCCACGAGTGTGAATTATGGTCCTAACTAAAGCCTAAATAATCATTACAGAGCAAAACTAACACAAGCACACTTTCATGTTGGGGTTGCTTGTAGCAATGTGTGTCTGCTAGGAGAACAGAAAACTTGCATCAGGTAGTCAGAACAATTACAGCCTTTCAGTTGGGAAACACATTACTTTGAAGCACGTTTGGAGCAAATCCCTGGCAGCACTTACTGATTGAACAAGATGTTGTACTGAGGGCACATGCCTAGACTCTGCTGTATGGAGTCCAAGTGTGTCTGGATGTCTTTCCCACCAACCAGTATTGTTCCAGATGTAGGTGGAAACAGGCCTGTGAGGATAGACCTAGCCAAACAACATGAGAAACAGGTAGTGCTTAACAATAATTATACAGCTGTTATTTACAAAATAATAAAAACAAAGCAATATCAGATAAAGTTGAGATAATGTCCTGGGGCACCACTAGGTGGCGCTTTTGTCTATAGACACGTTTTGGGGAAAATGCAATGCAAATCTAAAGGCAGCTTTACAGATCTGCTTGCTGGATCTAAACTTAAGAATGATCAAGAAGAAGTCATACACACATGTATACATTTATATAGGGGGAGAACAGCATTAAGTCATTATTCTGCTCAGCTATATTATCAAAGAGATACTGAAAGAAAAATGGTTTTTAAAGTTTTATTTTTGATCGGAACGTAAATCAGAACGTAACTATTTTTCTTTCACAACAGACTTTACATGAGATCTGAGGAGGCTGTAGGCAGAACCTGAAATACTTGTAATACTGAGACGGTTTTAGTCAAAAATTAAATAACTTGCATTTTCAAATGGAAGTTTATCTGTTCCTTGCAAATGCAACCCTTGGAACATGAAAACAAAAACATTACATCCTGGCTGTGCAACTGGAAGTAAGACTGAGTGGGCCTAGGAAAGGAATAGACCTGTTCAATTTTGTTTTCTTTCAGTTTTTTGCACCAGTCTGCAATTTTTTAAAATGAAAGGTCATCAGTGAATATCTTCTAATATGCACACATTTGTGTGCAATTTTGCCTACTACAGAAACCTGCAATTTACACGGTTGTTATGTTTTGGGTATTGCACCTAAAGCCAAAATCGCATATAGTCAAAACACACTGGATTTCCAAAGTCACTTTTCCTGGAACCCTGCCCCCTTTTGAATTATTATTATTTTTTGTCACGCACATAAAACTGAATGCTAACATGTTGCTAACATGCACATTTTATGCGCTCTTTGATCTAGAATAAAAATATATATTTTTGGCACACATTGCTTGGTTGAATAACTACAATGCAAAATTCAGAGAAGTGTGAATTTTGAAGGATGGCTGTGTTTCAGTTCCTGCATTGTTTGGAAAGGGCAAATTGGGTTGTTTCACCTTAAAATGTGAACCGCATCTAATTTCTCCCCCATCTCTACCCTTGGAGTGGTGCGGCACTCCGATGGTGGGGGGGGGGGACAACAAGCAGCCACAGCATAGGGGAAGCAGCCTTCTTCTTGCTGATCCTCCCCCATTTCAGCACTTCCCACCCCTGATTTCCCCATTGATTTTGTTAAACATGGGATGGGGCACACACATTTGCAAAGATAATGTCTGTTTTAGCCCAAGAACAGAACCCAAGAGAACATAATGTGCAGCTCATATTGCAGAAAACCCCCAAAGTGCAAGCCAAGTGACAAGAAAGGAAAGATGGAGCAGATCTGCAATGTCCACAGTTTTTGAAAAATTGACCTGGCCACAGCATATAATAGCTACTCAGGAAGAAACCCAGGGGCAGTAGAAACCGAAAGCCAAGGAAATGTTTGTCCAGACCCCTGAGAAACAATGCACCTGGAACTCGCCTAGGCTCAGGGGCATATCAACTTTGCTGACTTCATTGCTTTTTCAATTCTTTCAGACTAAAGACTCCCCGTCTCTCTGAGCATATTTAAGAAGACCTGACCCCAAGGAAAAAATGCTGCTCTTCCAGAGAGACATCTGCTTTTGTTTCTCCTATTACTTCCACTTTTATAAGATAGGCATTTCCTTCTCCCGAGGTCTTGGAATTATCCCCCCACCCCCGCACAAGCCAATGGGATCACCGATAAGGGTAATCCATGTTTATAATTCACACTAGTTAAGATGGGAGAGTCAGAGCAAACCTCTGTAGGAAACAAGACGATTACCTTCATTTTAAACAATATTTACTGCTGTATCTAAAACCAGAACTGCCCCAGGAAACAAAATATATGGCTATGTAAATTTACAGTACATGCAGAAATTAAAGTAAATCCCAATACCTAACTATGTGCCTGAGCTGCAAAGCAGGTTATTAGGAGATTTGATTAAATGGACCGAATCACTATGACAATGACCATTTGCATGCAATTTAGAGGCAAACACACACACATATGCACATCCTCCATATAGTTGACGTGATGCTCATTATTTTGTTCTTAGCTATGCATACCCAAGTATAATTGTCAGCAGCAATAAGCATTTAAGGTTGTTGTGCCTATCTTTTGAGTAACATACATTAGAGAATTTTGTTTGTGAAATGAAGAACCATTCAGTGAAATTAGCAGGAACTACCTAGCAGTTCGAAAGCACGTCAAAATGCAAGTAGATAAATAGGAACTGCTACAGAGGGAAGGTAAACGGCATTTCCATGTGCTGCTCTGGTTTGCCAGAAGCGGCTTTGTCATGCTGGCCACATGACCTGGAAGCTATACGCCGGCTCCCTTGGCCAATAATGCGAGATGAGCGCGCAACCCCAGAGTCGGTCACGACTGGACCTAATGGTCAGGGGTCCCTTTACCTTTTTACCATCAGAGTAGAGAGATAAATGCAAGCTCAGCCTACTGTCATCTCTAGTGATGTTACTGAATTTTGTAACTACTTGGCTCATTTTAGAATTTTAGCTTGTTTTTTAAGAAAGAAATTAATAAAGTTTTCAAAATCTTTTTTTAAAAAAGAATTTTAGCTTGCCCATTTTAGAATGATCAGCTTTAGTATGAATTGAATACCATTTTCCTGAGAAGTTCTTCTCCAGCTCAGAATGTTAAATGAGATTCTGCTGACCAGGCGCCCCAAACCTACTACTTTGCAGGTTTATGCACTTTTTTAAAAAAAAAATTATGTTCATTGCTTACTCTTCACTAATCATGTGACGATTACTGCAAACTACCAAATCACCTGATACACAAAGAGCAGTTTTTTTATTGAGAATCTTTGAGGTTCAATCATTTTTCTTGATTGTTCTTTACATGCATTTGGTTGTGGTTAGTGTCCCGTATCTAGATTGAAACCCCTCTCTTGTTCTCAGGTGTGTTTGTTGGGGATGATAGTGGCAGTGGTTGAACTTTCCATCATGGCTGATTCTCCATTGGGACACAGGGAACTAAATTAAGGTCTCAAGGCCAAAATGATCACACCTGCATACACACCAATGCCAACATGACAAGTCTGGAGAGAACACTAAAAAAAAATACACAGATATTTTCTGAATACAGAGACCACTCTGAACTGCCGGGAGCTCACTTATCAGCAGGTTTACCCTCCTCCTTCATCCCACACATACTACCTGCAGCACTTCATTTCAGAAAGTGTTTGCTGAGGTTACAGGTGTGAAATGTATATTCACTCTTCAACTCTTATCTGCAACTGGAGTTTTACAAGTCACACCTTTTCCCTCCCTCGCTTTTAAAAAAGGGTATTAAAACCTAGTTTTGTCTTATCGTCCGTGAACTAAAATTATGAATGTAACTTAAGAACAATAACAAAGGTGGCTATGTATAAAACCTGTACCTATGCAAGTGTGTGTGTATTTGTGTGTGTGCGTATGTGTGTGCAACGTTAGTATGTAGCATAAGAGGCCAGCATCTTGATGAAACTAAGCTGGTCTGGGTCTGGTAAGTGCCCAGATGGGTGGCCACCTGGAAACCATGTCTGCCACCTTGGGTTCCATGATGGAAGGAAGGCAGAATATCAAATGCAAGGGAAAAAATGGAATTAGCAGCATGATAATCTTATCTCAGACTGACTCACATAGTGGTTGTCTTCCCAGCTCCGTTGTGGCCAAGAAAAGCAGTGATTTGACCCTCATAGAACGTAATAGTCATTCCGTCAACAGCTGGCTTAGAGCAACCGGGGAAGATCTTCACCAGGTTCTGAATACACACGCCTGGGACCAGATCAGAAGGCTCCTCTTCAAAGTGCAAATTTGCTTGAAACAAAAGATTTTTTAAGATAAATAATAATAATTAATGAAACAACTGCAGAGGTGAGCTGTAGAGGTGTGTGACTACAGCTCTAAGACAACACAGCATATTGTAATTGTTACATTGCAACACATTCTGGTTCAGCATCCCCCTAACAGTACACTTTTTTTTCCTGAGCTGCATCATGGTTAGCCCACAAAGAATTGGACCTGCAGTGATTTTTGTAGAAACTGTCAGGTCAGAGCTAACAATAATGGTCATGGGCATTTGTTGCCGACAAGCTTTTGCGGACCTTCTACCACACTGAGGACCGCACTTCGCCATTATGAATATTCATATTAGGACTACTTTAAATTGCTCCACTTTCCTGTATAGCCAACTATGTGGTAAGCTGAGAGCCAAGTCAAAATTTCTGATAAGAGACTTATGAGAAGGTAATTTCTGAGAACGCCCCCCCCCCAAACACACAAAAAGGGCATTTTTTTCAGCCACCAATTGAACCTCCAACCTCCCTGTTGGTGCAGGGGAGCCCAATCTGCAAACTGATCAGCAACTGCACACAATAGTTCACTAAAAAGTCACAGCCATGGTACAGAGCAATTTAAAGTGGCCTCTTATGGTGCACGGGAGAAAGCAGCAGGAGGCCTTTATCAGCAGTGACAACAAAATATGGCATGTAAATAATCCATCTGTCCACTTGAACAACTTTTTTTTTTCTTATTCCACTCCTCCCCACAAAAAAAGGGAACAGAATGAGGTCACCACAGTTTAGAATAACATTGTTTTCTTTTTGTCTTGGTGGGAGAAACTCACCCTTGTGCAGGAGGCAAGATCAAGGCCTGGGTTTCCCACTGAATACAGACCATCCAGAAGACTGAGCTCATAAGACTGCCATTTTAAATTCCACCATGGGGACTGTTTTATTTTGCTTAATTCTGGGCCAAAGAAACAGCCTTTGAAGTAAATGACCCCCTTGGGCATTTGAGATGATGTAAATCAAGAGCCTTTTGACTTGTGTTTATCCAAGTTACCTTAAGATTTGTCGGGGGAGTTTCCATAAGGGTTTGCTTACTTAACTTTTCAGGATCAGAAGAGTTATGTTAGGGTGCAGTCAACTCAGTCTAGGCATGTCCCTTTCTACTAATAAGGTACTGTCGAGAAATGTATGTGACTCTCCTACTCTATTTGTTTTTTGTAAAAAAAAACCTTCCTTCCACACTTGCAGTCAGAAGTGACCTAACAGGGCACAGGTATACTACCATGAGGGCTTCTGATGGCATATTCAGCATTCAGGTTTGATGGGCAAAACTTGGAAGAGAAGAGGCTTGGATCCATCCTATGCTCCAAGACTCAGGCTGGCATAGCAAGGCACCAGAGTGCCTTTTCAATCATGTATGATGGGCTGGAGACATGAGAACACAAGATGTTTTTTGCATACACTTTCAACGCAGGCATTTGTGTTGGTGGGACAGCAGTATATTTTTTATTTAAAATTCATTTTTTTTCTAGCAATAAAACATGGAGCACTGCAACATGGATACGGTAGCTAGTTTTAGTCATCAGACATCTCTGCAGGATATTTTTTAAGTTTCCTGATACTACTGCTGCATAAAGTCCTTGGATTTAATACTACTGTACAAAGATATATGAAAGTTTCTAGGACATGGATTTAGCTTTTCCCATTCCAAATACAATAAAGGAAGCTGAGAAGAAATTCAATTCAATGGATCCTGAATTATGTTCTTTTCAAAACTGTGTTTTTGAAAAACACATTCATCACACAAGCTGCCTAAAGGTCACAGGTTAGAAAAGGGAATGTCAGTTATTTATTCTAAGGCAGGCCAACTTCTGCAGAGTTTGGGGACTTGCAGCAATCTGGTGAATAAGCCAACAAGGTGCTAGGAGGAGATATGGTAAAGAGATCTTTGCTTCTTGACAGGCTAGATCTTTCTGAAGGAAGACGCCTGCTTTCATTCACCTATCATCACACAGGATGAACCCAAAAGACCTGAGGTTTCATTCAATAAGTTTGAAAGAATGTGTGCTTGTGCTCAGTGCTTGAATCACCAACTTTTCACCAAATGCAAAAGCTCCAGTTCTGCAGAAGGTGACTCCCTGTGCGCCCAAATATTGCTTCAGAGGGTCAGTTTGCACAGCAAAAAGAATCAAGCAGAAGTGTTTTTTCCCTGGTCTGTATCACAGCAGTGTGCATACCATTTTTGAATGATGACCCATTTAAAAAGGTTTATAGATGTCTGAGAGGAAGCTAGACCGAACTGTTCACCCTGATTGTGCTAGTTTTGTATGCCAACCTCCAACAAAGAGTTCTTCAGCCTGTTTTGTTGGAATTGGACCTCCTGGGACAATAAAGTGAGATGCCTCTACTTTGCTACACCCACCTGGAGCTATTCACACACCACCATATAGGCAGACAAACGAACTGGTGACAAAGAAGCACATCAAAGTTCAAATGTATAACACAAAAAGAGTTGCGATTACTCCGCTTCTCTCTCTCCTTACTAGTCATTTCATCTTTGCCTTTTGCCTCTGCCTCAGGCTTCCCCTGCTCGATGTACTCTGGTTTCCTTTTGTGTTTACATTTGTTTTCTTTACCATCCTTCTTCAACGGGCTGTCTGCCTGGTTTTTCCCCCTGTCGGGTTCATCAGCCATGGTCTTTCTCATCTCTTCTTCTTCGGCCTTCATGTTGGCGCTGCCTTCCTTCTCTGAACCTTTGTCTAGGTTAATCAGAAATCAAGTCATTTTTAAAGGCAACCATTGCTGTCAGTATAGTACATTTGAAACATATTTTCCCCCTCAAAAAATTCTGGGCATTGTAACTTGTTAAGAGCTGCTAGGCATCGTACCTTTGTGAGAGGTAAACTACCATACTCGTAATTCTGAGAGGGGGTGGAAAGGTAGCTTTGTGAGGGGTAAACTACAGTTCCCAGGATTCTTTGGTGGAAGTACCATGATTTAAATGTGCTTTCAATGCATGGTGCGGATGTGATCTTAAGTTTTATTTAAACAGCAACATTTAACAGGAGACAGGGTTTGTGTGTGGGTGTGTGAGTGTGTCACAACCACAAGAAGGCAAATGCCTAAATAGTGAAGGCCACATTTGGTTGGGTATAGGTCTTTTAAAATACATAGAATTGTTAAGTAAACCACAAAACGCCAGGAACTTCTTACCCCCTGTCGAACAAAACTTGAGAAGCATTCTATGTGGTTTAAAACTCTTCTTTACAGCTCTTCTAGAGGACTAGGACCTTAAACGAGAGGTTTTAAAACTTCCCACTAAGAAGTTTTGTTCCTAAATCACAATGATTGCAAGTGAGACTCTGAAAACTATATTAAACTAAGATGCGATTCTTACTACTACAGAGCGAGTGTTTCCTATTTCACTGCCTCAGTGATCAGGGTGTGCTTTGCATTCCTGTGATGTTCAATTCCTTGCTCTGTTAGCTTGTTACACACAAGTGGCAAGGTGAGCTAAGCCCTTACCTCATCTCCCAGTGAGCCAGTGTCACAGCACTTCTTGCCTTTTCCCTATCGGTGTATTTGTGGCCACTGTCCCATGGTAGGAGGGGGCACCTGCACTGATACAGGTTTAACCCACGTGTTTTATTGGCCGCCAGCACATGTGTCGAATAACCAGGTGAGGCCGTAAAACACCAGCCAGATAGTGATCCTAAGGACATGACATGGATGTGCTAGTCTGTTGTTAAAAGATTTAAAGCAGCCTTTCTCTGCCTCGGGTCCCCCAATGTCGTTGGACTACAACTCCCATCACCCCTAGCTAGCAGGAGCAGTGGTCAAAGATGAAGGGAGTTGTCGTCCATCATTATTCGGGGACCGAAGGTGGACAAAGGCTGAACTGAAGCTGGTAACATTTATAAAATAATGTCTTTCAGTGGGCTTTGCTGATGCTCTGAACATGAAGATACATGCTGCTACTGCTGATTACTTATTTCATTTAGGAATTGCTTCCTAAGACAGATACCAGAGCAATTTACAGAAAAAACATATGAGCAATTGCATATATAAAAGCAATGATATATATATATATGGAAACACAATTTAACAACAAGAGAAATGCTGAAAGGACAAAAGAGAGGATCAAATGGTTGTGCGCTATTTCTAAGCCAGGACTGTGGGCTGGATGTGGCCCTCCAGGCCTCTCCACCTGGCCTATGGAACTCTCCTTATTAGGCCTGTCTCACACCCTCCTGAAGTGTTTTTGCCTTACTGCATTATGTCCTCTAACTCTGATAATGGCTCCTCCTTGCCTGGATGGAGGAGAGTTTGTTGTGTAAATGCATGTAGCCTACTGCACAAAGGTAGCATTTGCATTAATTGTTTTGCCCACCTCCCCCCCTAAGGCATCAGTGCCTTAAAAAGCTTTTCCTAAATCTTCCTCGGTAGTATATAGCCTTGCAAGGCTGCTTTGATATGTGGCATCCTGGAAGCTGGAAAACAGAAGCAATGCCAATAGTAACAAACAGATGCATCCTCTGTCCTTCTGAATTCCTCTTGCAGGACATCCAGTGGGAAAGCTGTACTTTCAGCTGTGAATGCAACAAAAGCAAATCCGCTTCCAAGCAGGGCAATGTTGCTGCCCTTTTTCCCTCTCTGACCCTAGCATGTGCCATGATTGGGATGGTGCTGGTGGGACAGATTTCAGGTTCTTTGCAGAGGGGATTAGCCTCCTGCTGGCCCAGAAGTACCTTCATCTGCTGAGAACCAGATTCAAACAGCCTGTCATAGCCTATGAAGTACTATGGCAGCGAGAAACAGAACAGCCATGCAAATAACTGATTTTCTCCTCCCTTCTCTGTAGTATAGCCACTGTTTGTCACTGTGGTTTTGTGGATTCTGGAATGAGCAGTTTGTTTATGCATCCATTCCAGGCACTTGGACTCACAGAAGTTATTCAACATCATTGATAATTCAATGGAGTTGGGTGACTGGAGGTTTTTCCTAATGGAAACTAGTTAAGCATCCTTAACATGCATGCTGATCCGGCCAGTTCACACAATTCAGCGTATCCTTCATATGACCATTCCCAGGGACCCAATGGAGGACATAAAATCTGACCCGGTTCCTCCTTGGATGTATCAGAAACCTGAAGAGGTGCTGTATCAATGAGATGTTGCTAGCAAGTTAAGCCCAAGCCAGGAATGCAGATGTATCAGCACCTTAAAAGTTATCAAATTTATCATGGCATATGCTTTGTGGCCATGCTAAGGCTTGAAATTTTCACACTGGCTTTTGAATATCGCGGTTTCTGATGTCAGACTTCTGCTCATTTATTCTTTTGCACTGAGGCTGGCATGTTGCAGAAGGTCTTTCTGGCATATATCACAATGGAAGATGATCACATGAATGAACTTGGTATTGTTACCAGAGTAGACAATGGGCAGAGTTGGCATATAGGTCTGGTGCCTGTGCCTGCAGCTCTATTTTGTGACCTGTTGTTGCTGTTTTCGGGAGGGAGGTTCTTTGTAAGCAAGTACATGCCCACATCCAATGGTATGTAAGAAAAAAAATTCAATTGTCCAGCATGGGCTCTACGTAGATCAACAATGATACACTTGAAACTACCAGGGCCGTCTTAAGCACATCCAGTGCCATGGCGCAAAGGTCCCTCCGGCGCCCCCTCCATTTCCCAAAATTTAGAACTTGGGGCCCCCTCCTTTCTCACAGCTCTCCGGATCTCATGCAACGGCTTTGTTGCTGGGCTGGGCTGATTTTGGCCAACGTCCTGCTCCGCTTTGGGAAGGGAGACAAGCAAGAAGCGGCGCAGACAAAAGAGGAGAAATGCAGAGAGCGCCTCTTCCATCATCCCCTTTGCAGAGGGAGATGGGCGGGCCAAACAACGCCACACTCCTCATGCTTCTTCCTCGGGGCAAATGTGGGTTTTTGCAACCGGAGGCATTGCAACAAGGCTCCTCGCGCCTACGACCCCACGAGCACCTTCACCTACCGGGATGTTGCAAGCCCTTTGCCCACACAGCTTGGGCTGCAAAGAGGAGGAAGGTCCCCTCGTGTCCACCCTCCTCTGGCAGGGCGCAGCTCAGCTTGGCCAAAGGGCAGGGCGAGTGGAGCTTCTCCTTTTCTTTCTTTTTCAGGCGCAGCATCCCTCTCCCTCGGCCAGCTGGCTGGTTGGTCTGCCCCTGCCTCCGCGCGCCCGCGGAGCGCCCAGGCGGCGAGGGAAACTGGATTTTGCGCTCATGGCCGAGCGGATTCCCGCAGCCGAGGGAGAGGCAGCAGCGGTGGAGAAGCCATAGCGCTTAGTGGCTCGTTGCACCCCGCCAATGCTGGGGCGCCCTTGAGAGGCCGGCGCCCTGGTGCAACGAGCCACTAGCCCCTATGGGAAAGACGCCTCTGGAAACGACATGTACAAATACTCAGGTTCACACTTCATGCATCTGATGAAGTTGGGCTGTAGTCCATGAACGCTTATGTCATAACAAATGGTTAGCTTTTAAGATGCTGTTAAGTCTCTTGAAGGCTTTTGCTAAAAATGCAGGGAACAAATCTGCCTCTTTGTATCTTGGATGTGTGCACCAGTTCCCAAATGGTCAGGATGCAAGAACACGCCTGTCTCAAATGGGCTGAAGCACATTGCCTTTCTATTAAGCATCTCTTGGTAGATGTGAGAGCATCCTTCTCCATGTCTGTAGAAGTCTGCTCCAGTCTCAGGTTGCTGCTGAAAAAGGCAGCATCAGAAAGAGAGGACCTGGATCTTCCAACATATTTGCGTTGAGCAAATAGATACCGTAAGACTAAAGGGAACATGGGTCGTCTTTGAGTATCAGGCTTAGTTCAGACCACTTGGAAAAGCGTTGGTCACATCTATGTGTTGGACCAGAAGTATGGTTTCACTTGGGGTGGGGGGGCAGGAGGGAAGGGAGATTACAGAATATTTCCAGGAACAGTGAAATGCTATACCTGATGTTCAGAGTCACTCCAGTGCCAGCTCAGTTAACATCAGAATCATGCTACTTCCTTCAGCAGTTGTCATAATAGTCCTTGTCAACTATCTCCAGACAGATCAGTAAGAGAGACATGATTTGCAGGCCGCCAGCTAATCTCAGCATAATTTAGAAAGATTTCAGACAGAACCCCGACTCGCTCTCTGGCAACACTTTTAATAACAGTGGGCCACTCAGAGTTCAAAGCCACCTGCTAAGATTCCCACTGTAAGCCTATGTCTAATCTTTACAATGGCTCCCATAATGAATGCAAGAGCGCATTCGCCTCTAAACGGATCAGCGGTTCTCAAGTTATTTCTGAACACCAGTTTTTCCACATAACTCACCATCCACAGTTGTTGTTTTCTCAGCCTTTGGGTGCCCTGACCCTAGCCAGTAAGACTGCTGGAAAGGGAAATACCAAGGCCGTGGTATCCCATAGTCTCCTGAAACAAAAACAAGTTGGTAGGGTGCATAAACCTCTTTGTGTTTTGCCATGGGGAAGAACCCATCTATGCAAATCTTATGCTGCAATAATTACTTGGTGTTTCATTAGCAGCAAACATTGCTATGCGCTAGAAGTTCAAACAAAGCACAGCCACCCACCACCGTCTTAGCTGTAAACTTTTTTTACAGAGGGAAAGGGACAGAGGGAGAATAACCACATTCCCGATTGCTTTTGTTTTCAAAACTGAAACTCAATTTAATTAAGGAATTAAGCTATTCCCCAGACCAGGGATTGGTTGAATCTTTAATAAGCAGGCAGTGAAAGCCTGTATGTGTTCTGCCTAAGGCAAGGTTTGAAACAGGGATTTCCTAGCTCACTTTCTTAGCCACTACATCATCAGTTGCACTAACTATTACTCTGCATTCCATTACACTATGAAGTGACTTGATTCCTGTGGGCAAATCCTACCCTCAAAGTTAATTTCCAAATTCCAGAGATTAAGGGGCCACTGCAGACGAAACTGTCCAGCTGCCTTAAAAGATTTCATTCTATCTCCCTTTCTGCGGTGTCGGTGGCTCTTGAGAGAACTATCCTCCTGGTGTACTGAGTAGCAGGGCAGCAGGGCAAGAATAGGGGGAACCGACCTCCTTTTTGTGCTGCTACTGCTTCCAGTCAGTACGTTTTTAATGGGAAGGGATGATGTTTTGTGGATCAGGTGGGAATTCTTCTCCAGCTCAGATTTTAATGCCTAGGCTCAAATTCACCTCTTCTTTCGGGCTAGCTTTAATTGCTCCTGAAGCTCATATCCAAATCAAGACATAGCAAGCTGGATCCGTGTCTGTACTAAGGATGTTTTATTTGATGACCTCACATAGGGGTGGGAAACTCCCCGCCTTCCACCACAAGCCATCACAATGATGCTACGTGATCTATTTTTGCCTGTGCAGATGGTCAGCTAACTGTAGCTCTGTGTGCGGTGCTTTGCAAGTCCCAAGAACCAGATTACAAAGCACTCTACACACAGATTTGCAGGTGCAGACAGTCAACCCCTCTTCAGCCCAGTGGTGTCTTTATCTTCCCTGCACCTTGTGTCATCTATGTGGGTGTGGTTTTTTTAAAAAAATTACCTTGTGGGACAAATAGAGAGGGTTTCCTCATCCCTGGCCTTATGGGTAAACGAGGCAAATGCAAGCATATATCTGCTTCCACCATGGATAGATACGGTATGAAAATGCTATTTTGACGTTCCTTAAATTCGAGTACAGTAGATTAAAAGTCTTTTACAGAAGGGGGAAGAATCCAAAACAATTGATGGTAACTAGCACCCTTTCTAGAAACCCGCATAGGGACGAAATCACTGGTAAAGTGTGAGATTGCCTTCTACAGATAAGATATTTTGTGGTGCTTTGTTTTAGCTTTTCAACACATAATATGTGGCAGGACAAGTTTATTAAAATGCCTTATACTCTTCTGAACAAAAGCAAAAGAATATAAGATCATATGATATGTACTCCTAGGACCAGAAAACAAAAGTGTTTTCTTAATCTGGCAAATTGCAAATAGTGGCCTGAGACTTCCTTTGCTCTTGTGCATAATTTGCCAAAGGTCCTTTGCTCTTTGACTCTTGTGCATAATTTGCCATAATGTAAGGGACATGGACCCAAACTTTATGGTCAAGGCTATAATCATGTTTATTAATTGCCTTTTTGCAGTGGTAGTTACACAGAGCCACATGACCTAGTGTTTGCAATCAGCCTTTAAAAATGATCAGTCTATATTCAACATTTTAGCTTATTATAGAAATTTTCACGAGAATGTGGGAGGTGAATTTGGAAGGGGATGCAGAAATGCATCATTCCATGAACAGAAGTATGATCAAAGTCTACAATCCTTAAAGTTTTTGAAAATCAGGATAATCTCACATTTGAAAATATTAATAGGAATTACCCTTTGACTCCATCTATTTACTTCCTCTTTCCAATAGCAAAAATTAAAAGAAGAAAATAGTCAAGATTGAATGCAAAAAAATAATGTTGAAATGGCAAGGATACTGAAAATAAGACTTCTCAGTCGTGAGCACAATTCAGAGAATTGTGATCTCAACAGAGACAAGCTTACTTTTCCTGTGCAATTTAAGTTGCATTGATTCTGATGCGCGATTTAATCTCAACGAGTGGGCATTGAACATTCTGAAATGTTATTGATTTAATTTATTTTAATGTTTGATTAGGCAAGCTCTAACTTTAAAATCCAATTCTATTAAAATCACTCTTTAGCAGCAACAGTGTCCAAAAGGCTATCTCTATTTAAAATGGGCAGGGAAGACATTATCCAACATTATATATGGCCATACCTGGGAAGACATTATCCAAGTACCAAGCAAGCAATCCATAGATAAAACCATCCAAAATCATCATCTCCATAGAGAACAAGAAACTGTATTGATCGCCTTCTAGTGGGCTGGTTCGAATATTATCCCACTGGAGCCCAAGGCCTTGCTCTTCATAGCGTGACAAGTATTCTGTACCAAACCCAAATGCCACAGGTGAAAGGAAACTCTAGAAGAGGAAGAGAGAGGAGGGATGTCAAATTACCTTGATCTGAGTGTGTGTGGGGGGGGGGAAATCTTAGTAATGAACATATGGCAGACAAAGGAATGAAAAGGAAATGGATAGATTTGCTTTATTAGTTTTTTCTGGATGTTCCATCATTCCCATCTTTTTTTTAATTCCATTTTTTTTAAATTTCAGAATGTCTGTATTTGCATTACTCCCCCACCCCCTTACAGATAAGCATCTACAACTGTGTAAAACACTAGTTACAGGTAGGTAGCCGTGTTGGTCTGACGCAGTCAAAACAAAATAAAAAAATCCTTCCAGTAGCACCTTAGAGACCAACTAAGTTGTCATAGGTATGAGCTTTCGAGTGCATGTACACTTCTTCAGATATCTGAAGAAGTGTGCATGCACATGAAAGCTCATACCTATGACAACTTAGTTGGTCTCTAAGGTGCTACTGGAAGGATTTTTTTATTTTGTGTAAAACACTGTTGTTGTTTTCAAGGAAACACTAAATTTTGTACACATATTTCTCCCCTTATAGGGTGGTGCCAAGCAGGGTTATGAAAATTACAAGGAAGGAAAGCACCAGGCCCTTAGTGACTACTCACGCAGAAAAATGTAAAGATGGAACATGCTTTGGAGCACAACAAAATAATGAAATATAGAAGTTATAAATCACACAATTTAGAGGGCACTGGTTTCTATTGAGGTTGGGTGGAGGTAGGGGTGGGTAAGATTTCTTACCGCCATAATCTTTATCTTAACAGTCAGCCAGTCCTGCCAGGCAAAGCAAACGATGTGAGGCAAATATAGGGTAAAGTAGATGACTCCACTGCAGGCAGCTGCCAGATTAGCCTTGGAGAAAAAGGTGCTAAGCAAGAAGCACTGCATGATGCTGGCCGTGGTGAAGGTCAACAGGAACAGGAAGAGGAGGTAGGGGTTGCTGTAATGAAGCACTCTCCCATACTGCATTGAAAGAAAGAAAGAAAGAAAGAAAGAAAGAAAGAAAGAAAGAAAGAAAGAAAGAAAGAAAGATCCAGTTAATCACAGTCTCCTTGACGGCATGACAGAGACCAGAACTCATCTCTGTTCATTCATTGCTATTCATCCTCTCTGCCTAGGCATTTACGTCAGAGTCTATTGGAAAAAGAAGGGCCGGGGAGAAACTCAAGTCAGTAGGTCTGATATCCTACCTTCTTCCAGGTAATAAGATACCTGAAGGGTATTCCTAGCTCTGTTCAACAACTGTTTGTGTGTTTTGTGGAAGGATCCACCTGTATGAGAATTTCTTTAAGTATCCTATGGGGTCTTGCAACATACCCAATCCTTGTAAATGCCACATCATAGCGACAGGCAGCTTAAGCTGTGCTGTTTGTTCTGTGCTGTGCATGTCATCAGTGTGGCTTCATCATACTTCTCCTTTCACACAAGGTGTTGCAATATTGCTGCAGCTGGTTGCTCAATGTCATAAAGTTGCTAGTAAAACCTTAGTTTCAAGATCAGGGATTTTGGGTAATGCAGCCTCCTTTAAGATCAGGGCATGGTTACCAGTAGCTATCTTGCAGGGAAGGTAGCCTGCCATGGATTAAAAGAAGACAGGATGACCCTGCACACTCCTAGATAGGCACCTTCTTTCCAGGTGTTGTTGGATTCCAACTCCCATTAGCCCCAGCCAGCAGGACCAATGCTCAGGGATGATGGGAGTTGTAGTTCAACATCAGAAGGGCCACAGTTCCTCATCCCTGTACTGAACATTGAGTGATAACAAGGCAGAAGTACCACCATCACAGCGTAGAGTCCAAACACGGCAGTTCAGAAGACTAGTCTCCAGATTTCTGGCTCATCACTAAGGAAGCACCCTCACTTGCTCTAAGTGCAGTTCAAAGGCACAGGTCTAGTTTAGCATGTGGGTGTCTCTTGGACTGAATCATGACCAGCAAAAGCAGCTGCCTTTCAGTAATCATTAGGCCATTGTGTGGATTGTTGCTATTGAAAAAATATCAGGTTATCATTGCTCCTCCCAGCATAAATTGTGCAGCTGCCCTCTGTTGGTCAAGGGACAATCACTTTGCTATGACTGCAACTCTATGCATGCCTACTCAGACATCCCATTGAGTTCAATGTGGATGTTTCTCAGATAAGCATGTACAGCATTACATCCTATATCAGCCAAACAGATAGTTCAACTGGACTAAAAAATTATGAAACGTGAAAAGTAAGAGATTTGGAATGGGGCTAAAAACATGTTCCTCCACCTTCCTAGTTTGCTTGAAGTGTTATTATACAAATTCACACACTGCACCTTTGCCTGGAAGCAGGTGCTTAAAAATAAATAAACCAAAAAGCCAAAATACTGAATTCTCAGAGCATATTCTGATTATGCATGTCATCTCTTCTCCCCAGATTACAGTCCTCTGAAAAATAGGTTCCATCAACTGTCTTTTTAAAAGTTGCTGTCTTAAAAAAAAAAAAGCTGAAATAGTATTTTGCTGCTAAATGACATTCAAATACCCAGGACCAGGGAGATCTCATGAGGGTGGCTAAGATCTACCAGGATCCTTTGCACTGCCAAGTAAACCAAGGATGACCATTATGAATATTTAAGGACTCCATTACAGTGAACAGTTGGACCTCAACCTTATCTAATCAAGTGGGACAAATAATTGTTCTGTACTTTTAGGCCTTGCATATCTACAGCTATTTTTTTGACAAAAGTTTCAAATGCCAATTGACCACCATTGTTGTTTTCTCCCACACAGGAAGTGTGCTTGTTCATGTGCAGCAATAATTATTAGCATTAAGTATAATTATGCTTGTGCAAGGAAGAATGACACACGAAAAGTGGCAGTAATGGAACAGCACAATATACAGTATGAATTACTACTGGTATGATATCACTGCTGGCATAAACTCCTATAGAGGAATGTGTCGGCCTCTAGCATATCTGATTATATCACCAGGGGTCTATTGCCAACAACCAGCTCATAGTTTGCCAATATGTCAGATGTCAGATCCCCTAATGTACTCTTCAAAAGATACTGCCAAAGCCATTCTCTTAACATTAGTATTTGGCAACGTACATGTGGCACGTAAGACATTAACTATATTCTAGAGAAGAAGAAAAAGATATATTGGATACACTGATCTGAACTTGAAGTGGGAAACAACCTCAGTCCAGGGGGGAAACACCAGATATAAATAACATCAGCCCTGCTGGTGAACTCAAACAAACAATAAGTACCAAATTAATGTGGTGTCAAAGTGAAGTGCTAACTATAGGACTGCATACCTAAGCCAAGCTACAATGTCAAAGCTGACACATCATATCAGTTCAGGAAGGCCTGGCAGAGGAATAATTGAACAGGGGCAGGCTTTTCTCATAAAAGTCAACTGTGCTTTAGCAATGGTTGTTTACAAATATTTGTTCTTTAGTAAGTGCTAAGATTCTGGCATCCAGAGTTATCTTTATCAGAAAGGCTTTGTCTTTTGTTTTAGAATGCAGCAGATCACAAAGCAATCAAAATAACATAGAACCCTTATAATAAACAAACAGCAAGAGGAAGCAGAACATTAAATAAAGAAAAAGAAATCACCAGGAAAAAACAAGAGTGCCACACCCAACAAGAAGAAACAGAACAAAAAAGCCAAGCCAATGGGTATACAGAGGTATGTTTTCATGCTGTTAAGTAGTTCTCAATATGACAGAATAGTTCCCACTGCATTTTTTGGCTTTGCCTTTGTCAGGAGAAATTTCCCAGGCATTATTTACTCAGAGGCATGAAAGGTGCACTCCTCCCACCAGCTGCCAAGATGACCCATGACTTAAAAGCAAGAGATCCATCTTCTAATGAACTTAAGAATAGCTCTGCTGGATCAGGCAATGGCCCATCTAGTCCAGTATCCTGTTCTCACAGTGGCCAACCTGATGCCTATGGGAAACCCACAAACAGAACCTGAGCACAACAGCACTCTCCCTTCTTGTGTACTGCCTCCAAGCATGAAGGCGGAATGTAGCCATCATGGCTTGTAACCATTGATAACTTTATCCTCCGTGAATTTGTCTAATCCTCTTTTAAATCCACCCAGGTTGGTGGCCAACACTGCCTCCTGCGGCAGTGAGTTCCAACGTTCCACTTCACCGGATGTCCATGAGTGTTTCGAGCAAGGGAGAATCCATTGGGAACTATCCTAGAATGCTCATTAGATAACATTCAGCATTTATATAAAACTTTTGGAGAATTAAAAATTTTTCTTGTTGTGCAACAGGTCCCCCAGGTTAAATCCACACACCACCTCTAAATAGGTCTGGCAAAACAACTGCAGAAGTTTGGCACAGCTTTGGAGGTTTTCCAGAATTTGGAGTGTGTGGGTGTGTGTGTGGTTAATTTTCCTGAGCAAAACCCCTGTCTGAAACCACTGCCAGTCACTGCAGACGACATTGAGTGAGATGCACCAGTGGTCTGATCTGGCAGCTTCCTATGTAAAACTTTGCAGACCAAATACAGGAATGTGGAGAAGCTTATTGAAAAGATCAAAGCAAATGCCGAGGGACACACTTGAGTGGTATGACTCTGTGTGCCCCCTCCCAGAAGCAACATATTTTTTTGAACCAAGCAAACAGCTGGTGGTTGGGACAAATGAGTTAGAGGGTGGATGCCTAACAGTAAGGTTTAAAAAGAAGTGTGTGAGAGAGAGACTTTGTGAGAGAGAAAGAGAGAGAGAAATTCCTGCTTTCTGAGGCCTCCTTGAAGTGAGCAGCAATGTTTAGAACGTGACCTGTCAAACCTAATCCAACCTGAGGCACTGTCATGAAGGCAATCTTGCGAGTCTCTCAGGAGTAAACATATCTATCTCTGTCAAGTGCTGATGCTGCCTTTGGGGGCTACCTAAAAGAATGTGCCTGCTGCTACGTGCTCAGGAGACTGATCCTTCCAGCATAAGTCTGTCTGTTTGTCTGTCTGTCTCTTTTTCGTATAGCTCCCATTATTCCTTGGTAGTACCGGCAGCGCGAGTGCAAAATGGCACGTCGGGGCCTTGAAAAAGAAAAATGCTCCTCGCCTGGAGGTGATGCTCTTACCGTAATGAGAGTCGTCAGGAGAAACGTGCTCAAAGCCATCATGATGAAGCTGTCTAGGAACCAGGTGAACCAGACAGCCCCGTTAGTGACCCCCCGGTTCTTCATGGCCTCTTTCAGCCTCATTTCTTTTTCCAGCACAATACTCTTTACTGTCATGGAGACAGAGTAGATCCAAGCAAGCACCATGAAGATGGGGAAGGCACGATTCAGAGTAACCATGAAGCTGCCCAGGAAAGAAATAAAACAAAGGTTAAAATCATACAGTCTCCAAGAGGCAGTGCGAAAGGGATGCACGGATTGAAACTGGTCTAACAGCTGTTCCTTCTCTCTAGGGAACCTCCCGATGTTTTACATGAGAATTCAGAGCACCCTCAAACTATGTTTTCCAGTTTTATTCAGGGGAAGTTGTGAAAGTTAAGTTGGCATAAAACTGGTGTGAGTGCACAGCGTCACAGCATCCCTAAGACAGTGCAGTTTCGTTATTAGGAAAGTGGATTTAAAAAATTGGATTTCGCTTGAACAGGAAATGTTGCCCCATGAGGATTTATGGGTTCTTCCTTTTTGAAAATTGCCTTCCTCTGTTATTGCAGACAATTCATAACCCATATAAACCCCCAATATATTTAAGATTTGGTAGAGCTGGCAACAGTGCCTTTCCCCAGTCTGCTCGCTGCTATTTCCACTTGGTGGTAGATTTATCTTTGTCTAAGGTTTTTCATTATGGGGACAGAAAACACCTTCTGATTGTGTGAGCTCTGTGTTAATGGCAATCTCAATTCAATGGAACAAATAAAATTAAAAATGGGCGGGAATTGCTCACAGGTGTATCAACGTCTGCTGGAATATTCTTTCCCTGCCATGCACAGGTGCTGAACCCACACTTACTGCGCCAAAGCCCTGTGATCAATTACCCTTCTCAAATACCTGATCGAGAGGCAGATCCTGCCCTTCTGCACAGCCATGCCTTCTCCTTAAGGATACGATCAAGTCAGGACATGGAGATGTAGCAATTAAAGAGGGGGGGGAATAAACCTGCATCATATGTTTATGGGATTATGTGCATCTGTTTTGTCTGTGCTGCTAGGAGAGGGGGTGGCATCTGGAGCCAAAGATAAGATCATGGCAAGACAGATCAAGTCAGAAACAAAAGGAATGCAGAGGCAGAATATTTCTCACCTTGGCTGCTAAGTGAGGTCGCTACTGGACAAATGGAGAAAAAGAGTGTTTTTGAGAATTAATCTAGGCCATGCTATTTGTGGCAGAGAAGGGATATATTTTGCAAGCTGGTGCCTCCCAGACAGACCCTTGTGTTTAGAAAGGAAACAGAAATAGAAACTAGAGACCACAAAATGCTGCCCTTGGGTATTCTGCTGTTATTGCTGCATGATAAGGCTTCCCTGCCAAACTTCATTTTCAAAGTGCCAAGCCACTGTGTATTTCCCCTGTCCCCCTACCAATATCTTGTCAAAGAGCCAGCATGCCACAGCTAGTGTGTTGGGCAAGGAATGGGGAGAGCTGGGTTCAAATTCTCATTTAGCCATGAATCCCATCTTGTGCTATTCACTGACTTTCAGCCTATGTTGTCTAGAGAGAGAAAAAATGAGGGTGGGCCATGAGTTCCTGGTATAATAGATGGGATATCAATATGATAAGTATATAAACAACATACAAATGACACCCAAGTAGAACAATACTTGTGACTTTACTTTCACATACTTCAACCTTACAAGGGAAGTAAGAAATATTGTTATATTTGCAGGGAGATGCTGCTATATAGTGCACCCACTGAGTTGTACTCAGCATTAGTATACTCTGAGTAAACCCATTGAAATCAATAAATATGACTAACTTAGGTCCATTAATTTCAATGGGTCTACTCTGAGTAGAATTTAGTTAGCTTCAACCCATTGCTATCCTGACAATGCAATCCTACGGTACACATGTCTGCTCATAAGTAACTCCCACTGAGTTCAACTCCCAAGTTAGAACTACAACCTAAGGAAGTGGCATTTTTTTCCTACATGGAGCCAGTATATTCACTGGGGAGGGAGCCATGCGAGACTGTATTTCCATAATCCGTCATGGCAACAGATACACGAGAGTGATTTCTCACACGTGATGCTGTGAAATGAGCCCATGTGGTATTTTCCCCAAACTGAGGTGCCTTCTAGGTAGGGAAAATGCCGCATATTAAATATATTTCTTACCTGATGGAAGGTTGTATGCTCAGTGCAGTATTGTCAATGCTTAATTTAATTGATTGATTAGATTTTTTAAAAATGCATGAATATAAAAGAATAGTGTTTACATTCAAGAATTATGCTATTGGGTCTAACCACCAGAGGGCTGTCTTTCATCAGAGGCAGGCACTTCATTCACAGACAAGCAGCTATGGCAGCACATACCCAGCATAGTATGATTTAGAAGAAGAGACAGCCTTGAAGCAACTTTGAAAGCGGAATTATAAAAGACGACATAAGTGGGATCTCGTCTCATTATGTGTTGGGCCTGTGCTATTAATCTAGCTCTCGTTTTACATGAGCATTTCCCCATTGTGAAACCAGTTTTAAAGCGGCATTAAGAGCCCTTCCCTGTATGTAAAGAAGAGACCTGGGGGTTAATGATGATTGATGATAAATCAAAGGAATGTGAAACCTTTAGAAAAAGCTAGACCCTGGGCCTGGTCTCTTACCCTCTGTAATCTGAAAAAGAAAGTTCATTCAGCTTCTAACCTCAGGACCGCTGAACTTAATGGATAGCTGAAGTTGAAGTAAGAGGCTGAAGAATTTGATATTGTTAGGTTTTTGTTAGGGAAGATACACAAAACTCCAATGCTGTATGCATGACTATGACCCCTACCACCCCCCTACCCCATTCCTGCGCATAGCAGCAGAGGCAGCTGAGCCTCCACAAAACTCTGCAAAGGAAGATGCTCAGATACTGTAGCTGCAGAACTATTCACAATGCTGATCTTTCAGAGGTGTGACATTTAAAGCTCTTCATTGTTTGGAGGCTTTGGTATCTGAGGAATGACCTCTTCCCACATGTCCCTACCCAAGCCCTCATCTGAGGCCCTTCTCCAAGTGTCCCCGCCTAGCGAGGGAACATGGGTGGCTATGAGAGAAAAGGCCTTTTTAGTGGCAGATCTCTGTCTTTGTTGGCATATGTCTGTCAATGGAGTGTGCCTCTAAGGGTGAAGTCAAACCGCTGCATTAACTGCAGCAAAGTGACCTCCCTGGGGCACAAGCCTGGACAGTGTGCACGGAGGGTCTGGACTGCCCAGACAACAAGATCCCCCTCTTGGCCTCACTGATGCGACCCAAAAGAAAGTAGAGCAATACATTTAGTACCAGCTTGGCTGCAGGAGTTGCCAGAAGGAGGCATGCAAGGCGCCATCGAACCATCTTAGGGACTCCACACCAAATTTGTGTACGGTTTACACCTTAGCCTTTTCTTCTCCCAAAGATATGCCGCAAGGCAGCAGAGGTTTAGGATCAGTTTTCCTTCTGCTCAATGGGCTACGGTACCTTCCCAGGTTGACGGGCCCCAACTGCAGACCCACCCATTGTGGAATGCCCTGCCTAAAGAGGCCTGCCTGGTGCCTACTCTTATACCTTTCTGGCATGAGGTTTTATTTCTTTGCTTCCTATTTTGAATTGCCTGTTTTTATTTTATTCTTGTATTTTTTTATTTGTTGCTTGTATTGTATTTTTACTGCAACGCGATTATCTTCATGTTTATCTGCTCATAGACTTTTTGTTACAGGGGCAGGGTGCTGATAAGTTATTCAAATTTTGTTTATCATTTATTACGCTTTTTTTACTTTTACGAAGGAGCTCAGGATGGCATATTATCACTCCACACTCAGATACAAAAATTCAAAACAGGCCTGTGGGGTATGTAAGTCTGAAGGGAAAAGGCTGCGAGCTTAATAGTTGATCAGGTGTTTGAACGTGATACGGACAAGGAAGTTTTTTACCCTCTCTCGTACCACTAGAACTCGGGGAAGATCCTGTGAAGCTTAATGTTGGAATATTTGGGACCACAATGGTTAATGTTGGAATATTTGGGACCACAATATCAACCACAATGGTTATGCTTCTGATAGTGTGGGTTCTGAGTGCCAGTTGCTGGGAATCACAAGTGGGGAGGGTACACTTGGGCCCTGTTTTTGAGCTTCCCGCATGCAACTGGTTGGCCACTGGGAGCAGGACGACAGACCAGATGGGCCATCAACCTGATCTAGCAAGCTCTTCTGGTGTTCCTAACATGGGTTTCCCCGATTCTAGTCAGACACGCTGTCGACTTCATCACACTGGAATCCCCAGTGGCTGCTCCACAGCTACGAGAGTCTCTGGCTCCCTGATTTGCAGGGGCATTTCTGGGGCAAAACTGCCCACAATATCTGTGGCTGCATGTGAGAAAAAGAGAACAAAATCCTGCTAGGTTTGTCAGTGTAAAATGTTTTTCCAGAGATAGGGAAAGCCACTGATTGTTTTTGAACACTGTACCATTTCACCAATCCTTCCTTCAAGTCCTTGTTAAAAACCAGGAGTTTTTTTAAAAAAAACCACACAAAAACAAACAAAGAAATAGCTGTTTCCCCTCTCCTTTTGTTTTATGACAAGGTTCAGACAGCTATAAACTCTAACTTCTCCTGTACTTTCCTGCTAATGAATCCATGGATTGTTGTTTTCCCAATGGAAGTTATACCAGACCTAAGGTCTCCTTGCTGTTCTCTATTTTAAAGTTTTAAAATGCTCCAGTGCTTTGGTTGTTGTTGGGTTTTTTTATTTGTTGTTGTTTTGTTTCAGCCTCCTTATCTCAGACTTAACCAGGGCAGCAGCACATCCTGGACTCCTTGGGGGTGGGGAGGAGATTTGCCTAATACCTTCATCCTGGATTTCTCCAGCTTTTCAGCAAGATCAAAGGCAAAAAGCAGCCAAGCCCCCTGTAAAATCCAATCTGCCACCCACCCAGCCACCCAATTAGTTATCAGAAACAGATCACTGTGGCTGCTCTTACTCACACATCATCTACAAAGCATGGATAGGGCATTTGTTGCAGGTAGATCCCTGAAGGCACTTCAATTCCAGTCTGCGTCTTGATGATTCCATGCTCAACCATGTCTTGCAGATATGCAAACCCTCCCCAGATGTAACGCAGATCATCCACTGGGTCAGCTCTTGGGCCAGGATCCCAGTACCTGTGGAGACATAAAAACATTATTATATTCAACCTAGAAAGCTGAGGGTGGTGGAAAGCTGACTAGGGTTAACATTACAATTGCCAGAGCCTCGGACTTGCACTATTCAAGGTTGAAAAAGTGGCAGCTCTACCTTGATGAGAACTACAGATCCCCACCCAGCTAGGTACTTGTGTGTTTAGCTTAAAGGCTGGAGACAGATCTGGGTTACTGTTGGTGCTTTATACTTTCCAAACTGGGTTTCAGCCGTTGCTGCTTTGTCTCAGAATCCTAAGTGTAACCTGAAACCTGCAACACCTACCGTAGCAGAGATTAATTCAGCCAGTCTGCAGCCTCCATTTTGAGACTGAGCCTAAATGCAAACCTTATGGCTACAATACCCAGTCAATTTTTAATACTCTTTGTGTTTTCTTCTACTATCTCTACACACACACACACACACACACACACACACACACACACCGCTTTGTACAGCATTCAACCTGATGAAGAATTCTGGACAAATCTTGCTCACTATTTTGTCACTTTTTTAGTTGGACCTATTCAAGTTATTTCCCAATATCTTGGTTTTTTTTAGCTCTTCCTATGAACTAACACAGCAATTTTTGCTTTTTATGTTACCATAAATTAGGTTCCACTGAGTAAATCAGTCATTCAAGGCTTCTCTTCTGTTACCAGCCTACAAAATGTGGGGTCCAATTCTGGATGTTCATTCCACACTGTACCATCATATAAAGGATGGCTATATATTAAACTAGCTGGCCCCGCCATGCGTTGCTGTGGCTAATCCCTGTGACTGCCCCCACCCTGTGCCGATCCATGACGTATCCCGCTCCCTCTTTCCCCCACCCTGTCCTGACCCATGACGGATCACGCCCCCGTTCCCCCCACCCCCGGCTCATCCCTGTGACTGGTCCCGTGTCCTGACCTATCCCATCCCCTCCTTCCCCCAACCCCTACCCAGGCGAGTCAGTACCTCCATTCGGCCTAGTCTGTAAAGGCTTCGGCCTAGTATGTAAATGGGAGCTGAGGTGCTGTTGAGAGGGAAGGTTCTATAGCAGGCATCCCCAAACTGCGGCCCTCCAGATGTTTTGGCCTACAACTCCCATGATCCCTAGCTAACAGGACCAGTGGTCAAGGATGATAGGAATTGTAGTCCAAAACATCTGGAGGGCCGAAGTTTGGGGATGCCTGTTCTATGGGTGTAGTACCAGTGTAGCCGCCGCTAGAGGGAGCTGGTTTAAAACCTGGTTCTTTTCCCATAATGCATTTTCATCTGAGTGGTGTGTTTTGAAACATGGGGTTTTGGGTTTTTTACCGGGCACAGGTGTGACATCTGTCTTTGAAAACGGTATGGGCTTGCTCTCATATTCGCATGCGGCATTGTGTCAAAATTTGGATGCAATCGGTCAAGCGGTTTTGGTGGTTTTGGTGAAACGTGGATACGTGGGTACATCTGCTTCATAACACCCTCTGGTTTAGAAATTGTCATTAGGCAGAATTTGGGGTGCCAAACCCCCAAAGAGTAGCAAAATTTATCTAGCTTTTTATAATAATATTTTCACCACCAGGGTATTCCATCTTAGCCACTGAAATGTCTTGGCTGCTCTGATTTATATTCTGAGTCCAGCCAACCTGGGCCTAGAGCCATAGCCTAGGCAAAGCTTGGGCCAGGTCTTCAACACGTTGCGAGATGCAAGACTGCCATCACCTGTCTTTGATTTTGTTTGTTTTCTCCACTGAATCTATATCCATGCGAATCTTGAATTTGACATGAGGCGGCAGCAGTCTGGTTTTTGGGTCCAGATCAGGAAAGATGAGAGCAGCCCAGAATTTATTCTCCTCCAGAAGAGCAAGAGCATGGTGAGTCACGTGGGTTTCATCAATGTGGCCTTCAAATTTATCAAGAGCCAAGCACTGCAGAGAGTAAAAAAGGTGGAAGACACATTGAAGTAGGGCAGAAGGACATATGCATTACATGCACTGTTTCCCCTTTTTTAATACGTAGTCATAAAGTAAGCCATGGCAGGGTTTTTAAGCATTTGAGAAATATAAGACATACCGCTAAAATAAGACATACTTCCACGCTGCGGAAACCAACCCCCACAGGCACCTCCACTCACAGAGTCACTCCATGCGGCCGGCACTGCAGGAGCGCGATCAGCTATGAAGCGGCGCTCCAAGAGCTCCGCTTAACAGCTGATCGCGCTCCCGCCTTGCTGGCTGCATCCCCGCGGTCCACCTTCTCGTCCACCGCCGTCCCTGCTGCTTCCGTGCTTGCCGCCACCGCTGGGCTCACTGCTTCTTCCTTGCCTGGCCCGGCCAAGGACGCCTGCCACCCCACCACCCAGAACCAGTGGCTGCTGCAGCGCCGAGCACTCAAGAGAGCCCAGCAGCGCCCTGAGCCAGCACCCTGAACCGTAAAAACCGTACCGGTAATAAAAAAATAAAGACATCCCACCGAAAGTAAGCCACCCTGTGTTTTTTGAGGAAAAAAGTTATAAGACGGTGTCTTAAAAAAGGGGGAACACGGTAAGCACAAATGGGTTCACTATGACTTCTTTGCTTCTTACTCCAAGGCAGAGATAGCGAACATGGCACCCTCTAGGTGTTACTGGACTCCCCATCACCCCTGACCATGGTGTTCGTACTGATTGGAAAAAGTGAATATTTTTTTAAACACACACACACACACACACACACACAACAACAACAACCCCCTGACCATGGGATTTGTATTCTGTGGGTTTGGGTCCTAACTAAGTGACTAATAAATAATTGAATAAAACCAGTACTGTATCTCGAAGTCACCATATTGGTTATCCCTGCTCTAAAACAACATCAACACAACACATTGAAGCCAGTTTGAAACTGGATTGCTGGTACCGTAGTTTCTTGGTTGGGAAACACATGAGACTTGAAACAAATTTAAATTTTTAATGTAGACACGCCTTAAGACTTCTATGCCTATTCTCATGCTAAAGTAATATGTAGAACTGGTGATTAAAAGATACAAGGAAAGACCAAAAAGGCCAACTTAAGAATATTCCACATCTAACATTTGTACTACCATCCTGTAATGTGTGAAGACTACATACGTTTATTCAGAGGAGAGTAGTCCCCCCCCTCCAAGTTCAATGTGGATTACAATGGGTGTAGGATTGCAGGCTGCATGGAGTAATTGTAGGGTGAGAGTTGGGAGCCTGGTCATTAAAGAAATGTCTAGCCAGGAAGAACACCAAAGTGAAACCTTCATCTCAGCAAACAGACAGAGGGAAAAGATAATGTGAGCCCACCACCCGGAAAATAAGACTGGGAGAGCAAACAAAATCACCAGGTAGAGAAAAGAGGAAAGTGTCTTATCAGCACACCCAGCAGAAAGAACACACCACACTGAGGAGGCACCAAGACACAATTATTTATGGGTAAACACTTCACTCAGCCTCCACTTTACTCTGCATGCTTGGAAAAGTGTAGGGGTTGAAATCATGCTGGGAGGCGTTCTTAGCATATACGCCCAGTAGGAATGAGCAGGAGGGCTGAGGATGCACCTGAAAATGTGCCTTTCACAATGAATACACAGAAATGATGGAATCAGAATGGAACCATGGCAACAATCCAAAGGTAGACACAGTTATTGGACGGGAAAATTGTCACAAACTTTTATCATTATATAATGACCAACAGAGTCTATTTAAAAGTGTTAGGGGTGATGAAGGGGTCCCATTCCACACTTTCTATATAGTCCATCCCTGCAGAAGACACAATGTGTACATGGGATATACATAAAACACATTTACCCTGCTAAAAGAATTCTGGGAACTGTAGTCCACCACCCCAACAGAGCTATAATTCCAAACACCCTTCAACTACAGTCAACAACCATTTCACCCAGAGGTTCCATTCCTAGATGCCAACGCATGTTGGCAGAGTACACATAAGTGTGCCCTATCCTGTACCACCCTTTAAGGGACGTGTTTAGTGATGTTTTCTGTCACTTCCGGGTTCAGCGCCAATCGCGCATGAGCAAGCACACATCATTCAGAGACACATTCATTGGTCATTGCCTGTACAGTTCCCAGGATTCCTTTAGGGGTGTGTGCTTTAAATGTATCTTTATACTGTATCTGCAATATATTGAAATTTGACCACACTCCTGTGCATTGTTACAGAAAAAGCAATTGGGAACTGCAAGGGTGGCATGGCAAGTAATTAAAAAAAAACACACATAACCATATATTTGTATTTTTATTGAGCTTCCTAACTCCGAAACCAGGGAGTTATTATTATTGTCTCATCTTGGCAAGTAAGTAGACAGTATTCAGTTCCTAAATGGGACTAGGAAGAAATGTGTTTAATTACCTCACCTCATAGAATGCCACACAAAGCCAACTTGTTTGATCTTATCTTCTATCTAGATGGTCTTTTCGGCAAGCCAACAACCAACAATTACTATACATCAAAGTGCTTGCAGACAACTTGTGATTTAACAGGCAGACTTCTCTGAAATGTAAAGTCTCCTTTGTTTGGCCTTGTCATCTAAAGAAACTTTTCTTATGTTGTTTTAAATGGTGGGGGAGGGTGGGGGGAGCACCTCTGAATAGAAAGGATCCTGCTTTAACTAAGCTGATGATGTTCCAAAATACTGTATGCCTTAAAGCAGTGGTTCCCATGCCAGAGGGGTCCTCAAGATGCTATTAGAATAAAAAAAATATTTCGTATGGTAACAGATTTTTTGTTTTGGCCGCTTCCTGCATGAGCAGAGTCTAGCCTAGCGCAAAACTAGAATTAGATCGAAGCAGTAGTTCTGCTGTATGCCGTTAGGTGGCGCTTTACAAACACTACTGTTTTGCAAAGAGGCAGCGCGTGCATTCTACTAACGCTCACCTCCCCAAGATGCTTTGCGCGCGTCGGCTTCATTTGTGCGCTACTGCGCAGGTACCCTGTCTTCTCCATTCCCCTCCCTCCTCCCTGGCGCGCGCTGCCTCTTTGCAAAACAGTAGTGTTTGTAAACAAAGTGTTGTTTTTCGCGGAAGCTACAGTTCGCGTAGTTAAAAATGGACCGTTGGTTAAAAAGTGGTTCATCTCATTAAGAACTGAAAATTAAAACTAACTGTATACTGATGGAGTACTCTGTTGTAACTGTAAAAAACTTATAAATATAAAATATAAAAAGACTCTTAATTTGGCTCTCACTTTTTAATTTTAGGATTAGGAATTAAGGGGGGTCCTTGTCACAATAGCGGCTCGATGAGGGGTCCTCGAGAAAATTTTGTTGGGAACCCCTGCCTTAAAGAATATGTCAATGCTATATGGGCATTTTAGTGGATGATCAACATAAAGCGATGTATTTAAACCAACTGTATTATAATTATGCTTGTATGTAAAAAGGAACATTGTACAGTTCTATCACTGAAAAGTGGACACTGATAATAAAAAAGATGACAACAAATTCGCCCAAAATTCATCTGTATTGATGCAAATCAGGAAAGTACGTAATAACTATAATATAAACAAAATATCCGCCCTCACCCCTCCCCTCAGGTGGGCGAGGTTTGCGACACCGTGCGGGGCTTACCTGGCTGGTGATGCCTACCTTGCTGCGTTGGCCTATGACCTGCCAAATACATCTCACCATAGTGGGGAAGACTGACCAAGTGACAGCTGTCAGGATCCTGCACAACTGGAAGGCCTCCTTTGAGGAACAGGCACAGGACCTCATGAGGACATGGAAGGACATTAAAAGTCCTAAGGCTGACCAAAGTGCTTTGGCTCACAGATGTCTCACCTGAGCTCCACTGATAACCCATCTGAGCACAACCTTTGTCACCTGCACTTCAAGAGGGAAGGCAGCAGCAGATTCAGTGGGAGCCCAGAGCCTCCAGAAAGTTATGCCACCAGAGGTCTCTTCAAGTAGAGGGTTCTACTAAGAAGGATGGAGAAGACTTCACTGTAAACAATAATGCAGCACATCACCAAGAAGCGGAGTAGCTGGCAGTGAAGATATATGCCTTATAACAGGCATCCCCAAACCACAGCTCTCCAGATGTTTTGGCCCACAACTCCCATGATCCCTAGCTAGCAGGACCAGTGGTCGGGGAAGATGGGAATTGTAGTCCAAAACATCTGGAGGGCCGAAGTTTGGGGATGTCTGGTCTATGCAGTCTTACCAGATGCAACTATGTTTTCCTAAAGCCTTTATTAAAATCCAAAATGGCTGAGAGAAGATACAATCTAGGCCGCAACCTTGAGGGGAAAGGTTGCTTATCTTTCCCTCTGAGGGGGAAAAACCGACTTTCTGGCCCAGAAGGAAACAACACTGTCCTGACCTTAAGACCCCATGCATAACAGTAGTAAAAAGGCAAAGATAAGGTAACTGGACTACAATACCCATAATTCCTGACCATGGGCCATGATGGCTAGGGCTGATGGGAGTTGGAGTCCAACAACATCCAGAAGTTCTCATATTAGACCAGGGGTCCCCAGACTACGGCCCGGGGGCCGGATGCAGCCCAATTGGCCTGCCAATCCGGCCCGCGACGACCCCCGCCACCCCCCGCTCTTACGGTGCGCAGCATGGCAGCGCTCTTCCGGGTCGGGAAAAAAGCGCCGAAAATCCTTTGTGCACATGCGTATGGGCGTCTCCCGACACGGAAGAGGTCATTTCTGGTGCACTTCCGGGTCGGGGGAGGCCCATACGCATGCGCACAACGGATTTTCGGCGCTTTTTCCACCCTGGAAGCGCGCCGCCGCGCCAGTAAGCGCCCGTGCGCATGCGCACGGGCACGCACTCCCCCGCCCGCCGGCCCACACAGGCGCGCGCTCCCCCGTCCTCCGGCCCGCCGCGCGATCGGCGCGGTGGGAACCGGCCCAAACGCCGGTAAGTCTGGGGACCCCTGTATTAGACCCTGCTGCTATAGGCACACCATTAGGGCCTGGGCATGCCCAGTAAATTTTTGACTTTAAACAACAAACAACAACAAACAACAACAACAACAGCAGCACCCTTATTATGCCACAAGCTGGGTTTTTTTGTTTTGTTTAAAGTCTTCTCAGATTCAAAAAATAGCTTGCCTCATTGTGTGGAGAGGCTGCTGTTCAAAAAACAGAAGCTCAAAATCCCCTTGGGCATACTGTATTGGTGGTTTAGTTCAAGGATAACAGCAGCAACCAACAACATGAAGTAATTGTAGGCAACTTATTATTTCACAAAAGCATCCTTCTTCACAAATAAAATTGTACAACACTACTACACTACGGGTTTTTCTTTACTGAACATAAAGGAAACATGGATGAACCCTTCCCTATACAGTATATTTGTCAGTTTTAAATAGAAGTTAACTAAAAAGCCACAAGAATACTTATGTTTTTATAGCGCTTAGCATTTATAATTCGGTAAGGAGAAGCCATCAAGTTAGATGGTCAGTAGGCTCTGGACCCTAGCAGGGTACCACTGCATGCTCAGTTTTGAAATGACCAAACAAAGGTTGATTTAAACTGCTTACAGTAGTTAAACAGCTTAGGTTTTACCTTCTTCAACAACAGACACATACAGGGTGTTTTCTAAATCTCTATCACTTATAAGCTTCAAGGCTCTGCATCATTTTTTGTATGCTGCCCTGAGCTATTCAGAGTGGCAACACAGAAATCCAATAAAATAAGTTTTTTAAACAAAACATAAGTTTGTTGGAACTATCAGAGCTAGCAACAAAAGCTTACAAATAATTGTTCGCATCAAGTTGCTTTCCCCCATTATCCAAGTGAAGTCTGCCTCGCCCAAAGTCATAAGTCAGAAAGATATGGGGCCCATAATTAATGCCTGCCAAGACCTCTCTTTAAAACCCCTGGGGAGGCAATCAAGCCATTGTTCTACTCAACTCTCATCCTGCTCCATGCCAAAAGTTCACCTTTGTAGCATACTTTTTGCTCCGTTAGCAAGACCTCCCTCCTCCCAAACCCAAGCAAGATCAATGCCCAATAACTGCAGACCTCCCCCCACAAAAAAGAGTACTACAGTTTCACACATAAGAAGTGAGCAGTTACACAATTCCAAAATAAGAGAACACTATCAGCAGACTAAAGGGACCCAGGTGGCGCTGTGGTTAAACCACTGAGCCTAGGGCTTGCTGATCAGAAGGTCGGCGGTTCGAATCCCTGTGACAGGGTGAGCTCCCGTTGCTTGGTCCCAGCTCCTGCCAACCTAGCAGTTCGAAAGCACGTCAAAGTGCAAGTAGATAAATAGGAACCGCTACAGCGGGAAGGTAAACGGCGTTTCCATGTGCTGCTCTGGTTTGCCAGAAGCGGCTTTGTCATGCTGGCCACATGACCTGGAAGCTATACGCCGGCTCCCTCGGCCAATAATGCGAGATGAGCGCGCAACCCCAGAGTCGGTCACGACTGGACCTAATGGTCAGGGATCCCTTTACCTTTACCTTTATCAGCAGACTACTGTATTCCTATACAGTGGTAGCTTGGTTCTCAAACGCCTTGGTTCTCAAACGGCAAAAACCCAGAAGTAAGTGTTCCGGCTTTCTAATGTTTTTCGGAAGCCGATTGTCCAGTGTGGCTGTCAGCTATTGTTCCCAGGGCACCTGCACCAATCAGAAGCTGTGCCTTGGATTTTGGAAGTCAAACGGACTTCCAGAACAGATTAAGTTTGGCGCTTTTGTTTTTGCTATTTATTTTGCATTTTTGTTTTCGAGGCTTTTTTGGTTAATTTGTTTTTATGACCATGTGGAACCCAGTTCAGCTACTGATTGATTGATTGATTGTGTGACTGCGGAAATTGATAAAAGTCCCCCTTCCAAATAATGACTATCATCAGTGCAGGTAAGAAAAAAAATTAATTTTAATTTTTATCATCTTCCATACTGTTTTATTCATTTTATAGTACAGTACATTGATTACTGCTTTCATTTTATGGATCAATGGTATCGTGAGATTGAAAAATTCATTTAAATTGCTGTTTTAGGGTTGTTTTTAAAAGTCTGGAATGGATTAATCCGTTTTGCATTACTTTCTATGGGAAAACACACCTTGGTTTTGGAACGCTTTGGTTTTGGAACGGACTTCCAGAACTGATTAAATTCGAGAACCAAGGTACCACTGTACTTGCTTTTAAGCCAACTCTTCCTTCATACATCACATGCAATTCTCCTTGCCACCCCATTTCCTTTTCAAATCTAAACCAGCCTCCCAAGCAGTAAAACTGGGACCCAAGTCTTAACCCTTCCCTCTTAGTTGGTTTTCAATCTCCAAATTGCTTCTTTGGACCCCATGGGAGAAAATGTATGTTTCTGTTTCTTTTTCCCAATGGAACCAAGAAGATGGAATTGGCCTGGGAGCAATAGGATCTGGAAGTTGGAAGACACAGAAAACTAGACCCAGTGAGACAAATTCTAGCCTAGCCTTCCCTTAGACATGCTTGGTTTTTTTGTTTTAGTTTTTGCTTGTGAGCTCTTCTCATGGGGGAGGTTTCCATTAAGTAAGTCCTCAACTGAATTAAAATTGGAGGCATATTATATGCTTATATCCAATGTTTGGTCTCAAGTGTATTACAGTAAGAAAAAGAAAAAGGGAAAGGAACCCTGGACGGTTAAGTCCAGTCAAAGGTGACTATGGGGTTGTGGCGCTCATCTCGCTTCAGGCCAAGGGAACCGGGCATTTGTCTGCAGACAGCTTTCAGGGTCATGTGGCCAGCATGACTAAACTATTTCTGGCACAATGTGACACTGTGATGAGTGCACGGAAACAGCCTTTACCTTCCCGCTGCAGCGGTACCTATTCATCTACTTGCACTGGTGTGCTTTCGAACTGCTAGGTTGGCAGGAGCTGGAACAAAGGAACGGGAGCTCACCCCATCACAGAGATTTGAACCGCCAACCTTCTGATTGGCAAGCCCAAGAGGCTGAGTGGTTTAGACCACAGCGCCACCTGTAAGAATTACCCCTCCCACTGCAGTGGAGTCAACCCACCATGCTTCTGTGTGCATCACTGTTGGATGTACCTCCTGGCTCAAAGGAGCAAGCCTAGGCAGGTAATTCATGCAGACACAATAGTTATTTTCCTCTGAGGTAAGGTAATTTTGCAGCGGCCTTGAGTTAGAAATGATCCAATCACATTCAGTATGGATCTGTGACAGAACTACAAACCCTGATTGCAAGGAAGCAAGACTAGAGCAGTGAATCATGCCAAGAGGGAGTGGGCAGCCTCCTTTCCTAGGGTTCACAGAAGCCCTTAATTCCTGAATTAATTTATTTCTCATGCCCCCATTTCTCTTGCAGAACATGGATCGAAAAATCACTGCAATCGAAAAAAATCCAGAGGTTTTTTTTACTTATGGCTGCATGCTTATTCCTTCTTCGTCTTTTAGACTTTGCATTGTGGACCGTAAACTCCCTAGATTGTGAAAGTTATGACCCTGAACAGCACACACACAGCCTAAAAATGCTGCAGATCATCCATCTGGCTGGAAGGATTGAAAGCTCCTGCTTTACTATAGGAAAGAGATCTTCCAAACATAGTCAGTGTCTCCTATATGCTTTCTATGAATTCTTATTTTCAAAAGGTTTGATGATTGATGTTGTAATACTATCATGACCATGAAGACAACAACAGTAATGGAAAACGTTTCCATCCTCATATTGAAAAAAATACCAGTCTTTACCTGCAGGTACTCGTGGACCATATGCAGAGCCTGGTTGGCAACACTGAAGACATTCCTCCAATCAAAGTTCACCATGCCTTCCCTTCTTCTCTCTGGTGGCCCATTGTAGAGAAAATTGATCACATCTTCTGCAGTGAAACCTTCAGAACCTAGCTGCTCATTTAAGAAGCCTTTTACCGTAGGGTTTTGCAACGTGTCCTAGGGAAGAAACATTAGGTCTAATTTTACATATTATATTTGTACATGCATTTGTATTCTATCACCCCACCTGGGAAACTGCAACCTTGGTAACTCCAAGGGGAGAATTACCTGCCACTAAGCCTACAGGGATAATTCAGCCTGGGGAAAGGTCAGAATCAGACACCAACCTTCCACACAGGTGTAGAGGAACCCAAACTGTAACCCTGCCTAGGTCTGACCCCTTTGCCCTAACCAGCTACTTAGAGGCTAAACCTTAATTGCCCTTGTGTTCACTGGCTTTGAGGTAGATAGAACACATGGGTGTGGCAGCACAGCCCCTTCTCCAGACCAGTCATAACCAAAGATACCCAACATGGGCTGCCATATATCTGGAATTTCCCAGACATATCCAGAATACAGCAGTCGGAAACAGTGTCCAGGCGGAAATCACTGAAATGTCCAAGGGAAAAATGGACATATGGCAACCCATGTTGGAAGTTTAGATTTTGGCAAATTTCCTTAAAGATAGTTCAAAAACTTCATATATGTTTTTTAGCTCAACAACTTTGGCCCCCAGAAAAGCTCAAGAACTTTGGCAACACTATATTAGCCCTTGTAGCTGGGGTTAGCTCAAGACATAGTGCTGCCTGAGGCAAAGGAACAAGATACTTCCTCCCATTTGAAGGACTAACAGTTGACCCTTCAGGTAAGACGGCATCCTCCACTGTACCTGAGGGCAGCAGGATAGCTTGGGAGTCCCTTTAGGAATGGGGGATAGGAGAGATTGCTGCCACCCCAGCATCTGCTGTCTGAAGCAACCACCTCACTCTGCCTAATGGTAGGGCTGATCTGCCTATTTATCAGACTACCAGTAGAGTACCTGAGCCTGGGGACTAATAATGCCCTCCCGTGAGTTGCCAGAGGTATGAGATTAGCTGCTATTGGAAACAGATTGCAAGACTGAACTGGGCAGGCAATCCTGGTGTTCTCTCTAATTCACTCTCTTTCACATATTCCATTTTTAACCATACTTTTGACTACTGACTTCCCATGTGCAACAAGCTCATTCCAGTTCCCTTCCCATACCAAGTAAGGCATCCTTCACATACCCGGATCATGTTCATCTGCACACTGTCTTGAAAGAAGCTCCACACTTGGGGTCCCACTTCCTTCCAGGCTTTAGCCAAGAGTCTGAGGCGCACAAGTTCCTCAAATGTGGAATTTGCCTGAGTTAAGGAGTTGCAGGAGGGAGAGGAAGAAAGCATCAGAGGAAAAACAGAAGATTTGGGGAGAGTCTTAGAGGCCAGCTAGGAAACCCAGAACTACAGCATCCCTAACCAATTACTGAACAGTCGAACACTAAATCCATATTTCAGCAGCCTTCAGAATACAAATGCACCTTGATAATGTGGCAACGTTCATGTGGCAATAATGTGCCGTGGGAACGAGACTGCATGCACCACCCTGGCCCCTAATCACCAGTGGCTTCACCTGAATGTTCACATATTGTGTGGTGAAATATACGTAACAAATGGGAATATCTGAAGTGAGATCTTTTTCATGTGTTTGGCTGAAGGTACTTGTAGCCCTTCTGTAGCCAGGAACCCAGACAGCAGGGAGGAGTCTAAGCACGTTCAGGGGAATGCACAAATAATTCCCCTTTCAGACCACCCTGCCCAATCTGCTAGAGTTGGTGCTGGTGAGGACAAGGTTTTGTGGGGCAGGGGGCGAGGCATGCATTCTGCACCCACATTCTGCACATTATTCCCCCCCCCAATACTTTCAAAGAATGCCTGAACAGGGATAGCAAATTCATGTGAAATTCAAGAACCTGAAAAGTTACTGTGATATAGATTGGCGCTTTGCTATTTAATTACTTCAACTGGTCTCTGGGTGGGCCAAAAACATGGGATATCAGTGCAGCCAAATAAATTAGAAAGTGAATTATTTATACCAATTCTGCTTCATTCCAATTTTTGCAGTCCTGGGGTTGCATCACCAAGCAGAAAAATATCTGATATAGTAGCTACATGGATTTTTTAAAAAAACAAAACCCGAATGATAAGTATTAGAGAACTAAAAAGAGGCTGGGCTTCCCCCTTTCCTCCCCAGTCCTGAGTTCAAAGGCCATGTTACATTTTCTTGAGGGGCGGGGAAGGTCTGTTGTTGCCTGCAACAACAGCTTGGTTGCCACTTGTTCCATGGACCTCTCTTGCAAAGCACTCAAGTTAAAAATACTGCAGGTGCATAGGTGTAGCCGAGAGAAAATATCTTACATTCTTCAGTATCTTGCGAACGGCAGGTGAATCTGGAGCAAAGAGGATTTTCCCCATCAATAATGGTTTCATAGCCCTCCAGGCTATTTTGGTTAAAGGATTTGATTCCATAGTATGGATCAATGTGTTACAAAAGGGAGCTGTTGGAGGAGAGGGAGGGGAAAGGAGATACGTTATATAACACTGGCCCAGTTTTTAATTGTTCACAACATTCTGCAGGCTAGCCTTTCCATCTTACCAACAGAAAATTGCAGCTACACCAGTTTCTATGAACTCAACAAACAGAGCAAAAAAGGTTCAGGTTGCATCTATGCAGCCACTATGCCTTTAGTTAAAAGAGCAGTGTAATACTACTTGACTGAAATCTAAAAGACGGAAATTCCAGGGTTTATTGAGATTATTTTACATCAGTAGAACAGCAGCAGCAGCAGAACTAAGCAGCCTTTTCCAAAACTGGTGCCATTCAGACAATGGTGGTGGCCTCCAGGTCAGCCTTTATCAACCGTTGGTTCCCAGATGTTGTCGGACTACCACTCCCATCATCCCTGGGTGCTGTCCCTGCTGGCTATGGATGATGGGAGTTGTAGTCCAACAACATCTGTGAATCCAACAGTTGAGAAAAGCTACTCCAGATGATGATGGCTGTTCACGAAGAAGAAGAAGAAGAAGAAGAAGAAGAAGAAGAAGAAGAAGAAGAAGAAGAAGAAGAAGAAGAAGAAGAAGAAGAAGAAGAGGAGGAAGAAGAGGAGGAGGAGGAGGAGGAGGAGGAGGAGGAGGAGGAGGAGGAGGAGTTTGGACTTGATAGGGGCCTTTCACTCCCCTTAAGCAGTCTCAAAGCAGCTAACATTCTCCTTTCCCTTCCTGCCCCACAACAAACACTCTGAGGTGAGTGAGGCTGAGAGACTTCAGAGAAGTGTGACTAGCTCAAGGTCACCCAGCAGCTGCATGTGGAGGAGCAGGGAAGTGAACCCGGTTCACTAGATTACGAGTCCATCAGTCTTAACCACTACACCATGCTGGCTCTCAAGGGAATGTGGCGCGCTGGAAAAGATTTCCCACCCTTGTCCTAACGTAGCAGGGGTCGATAACCTTCTTCCACCTTAGGGAAGCACTCCCTTCTGGTCAGCGTTCTGAGGGCCTCACAACAAGGCGAAAGGTCAATTTTACAGTAGCCAAGTTTCTACACACACACACACACACACACACACACACACACACACTTTCTTCCAAACCACAAGGACCTCTGTATTGTCTATTCAGAGAAGCAAGAGGCATGATCAGAGCTCAGGGACACATTCCAGCCTGATGCAAAGCTAATGAGGAGTCTGTTGCTGTGCCCTCAGAAGATTCCTAAGAGCCAGGTCAGGTTTTGGACTACAACTCTCTTCATCCCTAACTATCAACACCAGTGTTCAGGGATGATGGGAACTGTAGTCCAAAAGCAGCTGGAGACCCAAGTTTTTGGGGAAATGGGGCTAGAATTAGATAGACCGGGAGGGCAGCATTGGAGTTCCCCACCCCTGGCCGTAATGCCAATTTTGGAGTCTCTCTCACTGAAGCGCCTGTCTCAGGTAATGTAGGCATATCTTAAAATGGCAGCAACCTTGCATTGCTAGCAAACACACACACAGGTTCCTGCCCTAACGATTCCAGCTGCTTTACGCCTTTGCATGGATTAAGTTGTTAGGCGAAATTCCTGAAACAACTAATGGTGCAACAGTGGCATTATCAATCCTAATCCAATACAAGCCCACATGAGGCACAGCCAATGGAGGGGGGGGCATGACTTACTGGTTGTGTTGTCATAAACATAAATGGATTCCTTCTTTGTGGAGTCAACCCCAAGGAAGGCCTTGTAATTATTGTCTTCGTACCAGTTGAGAGAGATTATTCTGGAACCACCTCCCTCTGGGTAGCCACAGAGAAGATCAGATAAAGAACTCATCAGCTGCCATAAGGACACAGGCTCCCCATCTCGCAGAAGCGGCTGCAGGATCGATAAAAGGTCCTGAACACTTGGCCTACGTGCCAGCTGCAGTGAAACAAAGCATTTTTTAAATGAATGGCTATACTAACTAAGAACAGAAAGGAATAATAAAGCTGAACAATATGCCCACTGCAGCAAACTTGCCCTCTTCTAGGCTTTTTGCTTTTTTTAAAGTAACAAACACTACTCCTGCTCTCTTCTACTCTAATTAAAGACATCCTTGGCTATGCCCCCCTTAAATACAAAAAAGGTGTTGAACTGGTATTATGATGTTTGAAAGAAGTGTCAAGCTGCACTGAAGCAAGATGCAGGTTTGATCAGGAACGTGAAGACTAAAGATAGTCACATCTGAGTGCATTACTAAGGGCATTACTAATGCTACCATAATCATCATCAAGTGGGCATGCAGAGATAAGCAAAGGAATCTGTAGACCAAACCCAAAATGAGATTTGGAAGTCTGGCAAGGTATATAACAGCAGAGAATGAGATGCAACAGCTTCCTCATACATGAAGACAAAGAGCAGCATATTATCAGATGTCCTATATAGGTTCTGGATATATCAGATTAGAGATCACCGTTAGTCAGTATGAAGCTGGATTCAGGCATGAAGGTTGTACAGTGGAAAACCATTTTGGAATTCTACCCCGTGAAAATAATGTGCTCAAATGAAAAGCTAGTGCACATCAGGGGGTAAGAGTCTAGCCTCGTCTTCTTCCTGCTGAGCTAGCTTTTTAGTTGCAGGTTTGTTTTGGCTGTTTAACATAGAGGAATATGCAGTCAGTTACCAGGACACTGAAGCTACAAATCTGTTTAATGCATGGCTTCTTAATACTGCAAGTCACAGGCAGTAGGAAGAAGCATTAAGGAAAATCAGTGGGTGAAATTATTAAACTGCCCAAGCAGTTGGCATGTTTAAATTCACTGCATAAGGATGCCCGCCTGTGCCCAACCCAAATTCCTGACTCTAATTTTATGCCAGTTGCTCTCATTTCCCTACCCCACAATGCTAAAGTGTTACCTCTTGCACGGCTTGGGACACATTAGAAAGCACTCGTCCCCACATTTGTAGATCAGCACCTTGAGCATTGCCATCTAATACGGTGGGAAGCTGTGAAAGAAGAAAAGTGAATGCTGGTGAGACACGACCAGTATCTACCCAAATGCTTTCAGAGTCAGGAGCTAGCTTGTGCTGGCGTCCTAGGCCGTCTTTCCAAACCTTCAATGCCTCAGTCATCTGAGTTGCCCTTTTCCAACTCTCTACAAGAAGACAATGCCATTTCTCTAATCAGACCCCACCTTAGGGCCAGTCCTACTACAAGGAAGCATCCTCAGGCAAAAAATGATGAAGGGTAAGAAATAGATAGATCTGTATGGCCTGCCCTGTGCTTCCTAAGCTAACCTGTTGTACTTGGCCCGAGTGGAGGAAGTTTCAAGGTAAGATGCGATTGTCCATCCCATCAGGTTGTGTACATGGAATGGGGCGTGGCTCCACCTTGTCCTTCATCTCAGGCAGCAAAATGGTTTGGGTTGGTCCTGAACACCCTAACACACCTTGAACACAAAATTCATACAGGCTTAAATAATCATGACTTCTTGTTGTTTAATCTCAACCACAGAATTCCTAGGATCATCACCAGGAAGAACTTTCTGACAGTAAGAGCTGTTCGACAGTGGAATGGACTCCCTCGGAAGGTGTGGACTTTCATTCCCTGGAGGTTTTGAAGCAGAGGTTGGTATGTCAATCTGTCATGGATACTTTAGTTGTGATTCCTGCACTGATGGAGATGATCCTCAGGGTACCTTCCAACTCCACAGTTCTATGATTCTATGAACGATGCAATGCCTAGGGAAAGCACAATGCCTTTCCATGTGTCCTCATGTTTCCTAACTTGGAAACATTTTAGATTTTACTTGGAAAGCTATAGAATTCCTAGGATTTGCATACAATGCCTAGACTGATCAGTTTTCATTTGACCTTGTTCAGTACGTTATCTAATACCATCCATGAATGGACAACATTCTGCAGAGTACATAAAGTTTGTACTTGGTAGCACATGCATATTCATCAAATCTCATGGTTTACAAGCAGGTTACTGATTTCTACAAGGGGCTGCTCTCAGCATAGGGTGCCAACTCATAGCCCTGATTTTGCCACTGTCCCAAAACATGCACCACTACTGCTTCTGTTTATTGACCATTAAGCCAGCAAGCAATATGTGATAAACCCAGGATAACAGCAGCAGGACCATGATCAGATGATTGTGTTTGTTATGGAAAGCAATGGGAACAGACCCGATTCCATGCTTGCCACCCAACGATATAGCTATCCTATTATGAGACAAGCATTTCTAGATGTAGCAAAGTGGATTGGACCCTGTGGTGCTGGCCAAAATCTTGCAACATCTGAAAGACTTCCCCTACTTTTCCTGGATGTGCAAAAAGGAAGCATGAGCAGTGTTGCTTTTGTTCCCACCCTGCAGGCTGTGGGGAATCACATATTCCAAACATGATCCACTCCCTTTTTACCCTGCGGGTATCATCTTTCTGGCTTGCTGAAATTATTTCAGAATGCATCATTATGTGGCATCACGCATACCACAGATTACAAGGGAGGCCTCACTAGTATTCATGGCCTGTCACCTTATGAGAAAGTCCAGTCAGACCAGGAAATTTTGCGGTGAGTGATTTTGCAGGGCGAACAAGGAATTTTAAGAATTCACCTAATCCATATTGCTCTCTGTTCATTTCCTTGCTCTGTCACACACTCCCACACTCCCTCCAGTGACTTGGATTAGTTAAAATATTCAACCATCCTTTAGAACCACTCGGCAGAATTTGATTTTTCATGTGACCACAGCTAGAGGCAGCAACGCTCCTGAATGCCAGTTACTGGAAAACACAGGAGGGGAGAGTGCTCTTGTGCTCGAATCCTGCTTGCTGGACACTGTGAGAACAGGATGCCGGAGTACTTGGGCCATTGGCCTTAATCCAGCAGACTCTTTTTATGTTCATATAATGAGGTATATGGTTATAATGCTTGGTATAAGGCACCTTTCAAAATAACTGAAGAGTTGAGGAGATGGCCAAATCGTGAGCTTATTCTGAGGCCCACCAGTATCTGTGGTCAATTTCTTCACAGTAGCTCTGTCGATGCCCTGCCTATCTTACCTCAGAGGTTAAGGATAGGAAATCAATGCCAGAATTACCTTCAAACCATAACAATGAATTCCCTTTCAAGGGGCAACAATTGTTCACTCGAGTGTAAGCTGAGGTAAACTCTGACACCAGAGTATTTGCTTTGCAGGCAAAGTTCAGATTTCATATCCTTGGGGCAGAGTTGTAAAAAGCCCTAAATCAGATTGCAAGTTGAAAAGGTTTCTGCGGGGACTAGCTATTCTGCTGAAGGCATCATTCCTTCCAGGCAGCAGGCTAACACAGAATGGGAGAAAAGCACTGATCACTCTCAGGCTGTCAGGGACCTGACAAATTGACAGTTTTATGGTGCACACATGGTGGTATTTATAACCTGTCGTGTACAGTGAACAGGAACGCCCATAACCCAAACAGCCCCGAGCTACTGTTGATGTTTTCTCTGTAGCCTCTGAAGGCAGAATGATGGAGAGATCGTTAAGACTCTGCTATGCCTTTCGCTCACCTGAAAGGTTTTGCAACTCACAATGACATCCAACATAAACATGAAAGCGGTCCTGTGGATACGTTTTGCTCTGCCCTCCTCACATTCTGCCTGGGCCTCCACATAGCAGCCTTGGCTGATTCCCACTGCCCACATTTTCCGTCCCTGGTACTAGTCTGCTGAACACTTCTGGAGGAAATCTGAAGAATGTGCTGACTCTGACAATTGTAAACACAGCCTTTCCTCCTTCAGCTCTACCCTTTGCTTTGCCAGAAAGAAAACACGCACACACAAACACACAAAAAACCTGTACTATTCTCTCTCTGTGATTGTGTAGTGAACACTCCAGTCATATAACCTTCTCCCCAAATCTTCCCCTTCAACCCCACATCAATCTGCCGACAAGATCTTGCAAACTTTTCCCAAGGAGAAGATCTAGCAGAAATCCTCCTCCATCCCCCTTCTGACTCCTTACTGACAGGGGCTTTGTATCGCAATTGGGGGGGGGGGCAATTTTTCTCTGTGTGCATTTCATGCATTCACTTCCATTTATTTCTGTTTTTACAGTCATGGATATTCACTGCCAGTCTGCTGCTTGCTGTCCACAAAAGCCCATGCCCAAGTGGGCAAAAGTTAACAGAATGCTTCTGCAGTGTTGTCATTGTTTTGTTCCTCTGCAAAATGGTTAGAGTGTTGAACATGGGAAGACTAGGTTGCACACAGTTGAGGAGCAAACAGAAGTAGGGGCTGCTATCATTAGAGGTCACCGACTGAAACATCATTCACCACACATGTGACAAAGCACTTGCTTAAAAAGAAAAAAGCTCTAACAAGTTTCCATGCCAGAAGTGGCTGCCAAAGTATAACAGGTTATTTTTACTCATTGGATTTTCCACAAAAAGAGGAAATCCGGATTAAAAGTTTTCTAAAGGTATGAGCTGATGTTTTGATGATTACGACAACATCACGCACAGACACTGCAAAAAAACTTGTGTATGTAAGCGGCACCAGTTCCACAATACTCACATCTGGATACACCCTGGCTCTTCCCCAAACCGCAAACCCACCCCAACTACTCATTCCATCAGCCCAACTCTCATTCCTTCTCTGTCTCCCACCTGTAGTTTTGCAGCTCTTGCCCTACCCTGCTCCTTCCTCATCTGCATCTCTCTCTCTCTCTCTTTTAATGTTCAATTCCCCCTCCTTAAGAAAACCCCACAGTTCCTTAAACACATATCATCTTTCAGATACGTGACATACCAAACCTCCTTGAATTCAGGGTATGAAGGAAAGACTGGCAGCAGGGAGGGGCTCATCAACCACAATTACATCAGCAGATATACATGAAGGGGCAATTAAAATATAATGGCGGTGTGCACATATGTATTTTTCAGCAGGCCATCCCATTCACATATAAAGAAGTGGGAAGGGGAGTGTATTATGTTAACTGTAAAAGGATGGGAGGCACTGAACCCTTCCTCCTTCTGTGCCTTACCTCCTCACAGTCTAATGAGTAAAAATATCCCACAGGCACAGTCACTGCTGGCATGGAAGTTTGTTAGTGCATTTTTTGTGCGTAGTTTGTTACATGTGTGGCACTCAATTCCCAGCAATCTGAACAAATCACAGCTCCCAGGATCCTTTGGGGGCAGCCATGTGCATTAACACTATGAGGTGGATGCCTGCACTTCACCTGAGCACAACCCCAGGGCTCATCCATACTTCATTTTGTGCCACAAGTTCTAGGCACAGCTACAGGCTTTCTAGGTCCATGTTCAAGTGGATTTTTTTTCCTCCCGCTGCTTTCCCAGCAAAAACCTAGTATGAGCAAAATTCCGGTTTTCAACCACAAATGCTGCCAAACTGCACCTTGACGGCTCACGAGAGCAAGGCATGCTCAAGGATACTGAAGAGAAAACTCTGGCAGAATCTCAAGTGTAAAATGAAGGGCAAACAAACAAAAAATTGTCATGGAAAGGGACTAAGTGTAAGAGACGTCTTAAATGAATTCAAAATGGCAACAACCTACAATCAAGGAGTCTAGAGTTATGGAAAAGTTTAAGCAATTAAAATGAAATGATAGCAAACCAAGCAGTTCTTATGGAATCCCAGAATGGTAGAGTTGGAAGGGACCACAAGGGTCTTCAAGTCCAACCCCCTGAATTCAGGACTCCTTTCCCCAATGTGGGGCTCAAACCGACTGAGCTATTGATTGCCTGTCCTGCAAGAAAAATGCTGCAGGTTGCCATGCACCTGTTCCTGACTCCAGCCAGTCAGCCATGCCCGCTTCCAAGACAGCCATTCCTTTCCGCAGGAATCCTTAACCAGGATCCCACAGGACGCCCACCATGGCGCTGGGCCACAGGTATCGCGTACCTAAGGTTCCTTTTTCTCAGAGACCAGCAACGTAACAACATCTAATAATTTTACCTCTTCCTCTGGGACAAATACAGCAGCAGCACTACTATCCAAGAAACAAGAATTTTGAAAAACAAGACAAACGTAACCATTTCTAAAAAGGTCAGCCTTTGGCAGCCGGTACTCACCAAATGGAAAAGTTTGAAGAAGTCTGTGTTGGCGTACAAAGAGTCTTCGACCTTCTGCAGGTCCTCCTGGGAAAGGGCACACATTGCCTGGTGCACAGCTTGGAAGCCCCCTGGACTGCTGAAGATAATGAAGCGATTCAGCAGGGCCCGGCTGCAGGCAATATCTTTCAGAGTCAACTCTGGGACGCCAAAGGCAAACTGTAGGCAAAAGACAAACCATACGTATTCTTTATCAATGTGGAGAATCACTGTCAGTTCGCTTCAGTGCACAGCTCAGACCTTTATTTATTTGTGTTTGTTTTCAATACTTATATGCTGCCCAACAGCAAAAGTTCTTCAGGAGGTTCTGTATTGGGACCTGTGATTTGTTTGTTTTTTGCCCTTAAACCAGTGCCATTTTTCTAGGGGAAAAAAGTTGCCGGAACTCAGCATGAACACCTCCCTCATTCTCTTAGAATGGCAATGGCGCCCATCTGAGAACTGAGTTCCAGCGAATTCCAGTTGGGGAAAAAAAGCCCTGCTCTAAACGATATGGATTTAGGAGTGGATGGTGAGGTGGCCAGGTTTGCCGACTATACTAAATTGTTCAGGGCCATCAAAACAAAAAGAGATTGTGAAGAGCTCCAAAAGAACCTCTTCAAACTGAGCAAATGGGTGGGAAAATGGCAGATGCAATTCAATGTAAGCATGTGTTGCATGTTGAGGCAAAAACAAAGTAAAATGATTTCACATATAAGCTCATGGGGTTTGAACTGGCATTGACGGACAAGGAATGAGGCCTTGGGGTTGTGGTGGATAGCTTGATGAGGACCCAGTGTGTGGCAGCTGTGAAAAAGGCAAATTCCATGCCTGGAATCATTAGGAGAAGAACTGAGAATAAAACTGCCAATTTCATAATGCCATTATACAATGTGGTGTATAATGTGGTGTGACCACATTTGGAATACTGTGTGCAGTTCTGGCCACTCCTCACCTCAAAAAGGATATTGCAGTGTTGGAAAGGGCTCAGAATGGCCCTTTGAACAAAATGATTGAGGGGGTGCAGCAACTCTACTATAAAGAAAGGTTGGAACTTTTTAGTTTATATACAAAAGACAAGTAGGAGTCCGAGTGATAGAATTTATAAAAATTATTCATGGCATTGAGAAATCTGCTCCACTTCCCAGTGGGGAGGACTTGCAGTGGATCACATGACCACCCACTCCCCTCCGGGGGAGGAGATGAAGTCCCTCATCACCCGGAGGTCCCAGCCGCATCACAGATCCAGCCAGCCTATACGCTGGCTGGGTGTGTGTGGCTGGAACCCATTTAAACCAGGGCACGAGCCAGAGAACTTCCTTCTGGTGCGCTTCCTTGATCTCCTGCCCACCCTCCCTATTTTCAGGTTCTCAACATTGGCCTTGCTATGGACCTCGGTTGGTCGCCATTGAGGAGCCTGGTAGAAATTTTTCCACTTGGCAAATTGGCACCAGCCACTTGGTTTTCGCCTACCTCATAGCAATCGTCACAACTTTGTAAGGTTTGGTGGTTAGGCATTGGTTGATCTTATGATGGGGAGGGGAGGTGTGGCCATCACCTGTCCCTCCAAGCTAAAGGGTATTCCGTTAAAGGAATCCGGGAGTGTGGATCTTGTCCGAAGCCCGGGGCGGGGCTATGGCCATGCCACAACCCCGTCGGGAACCCAGGGGGAGCTCGAGCTGGTTTGCGCCAACGGGGCTCCCCCTACTGGTGGTTGACCCTTACAGGACTCCCTGCGTAGCATGCAGGAGTCAGATATAGTCAGGTCAATTCAACTGCCTAAGCCAATACCACTCACATTCTGTAACCAATAAAGTTGTGGCCTAAATTTGCCCAATAACATTAACCTAATATCTGTGTCCTTGTGTCTCATTCATCAACAAGGGGGTGGCCTCGGGGTCTCGACACGCAAAGTGCATGGATAACGTTTCATGAAACTGAATGTTTGAATATTCAGGACAGATAAAACAATGTTCTTCTTAATGCAGTGCATAGTTAAACTATGGAACTCACTCACACGGGAGTCAGTAATGGCCATCAACCTAGATGGCTTTCAAAGAGGATTAGGCAAATTCATGGAGGAGAAGACTGTCGAAAGCTACTAGCCATGATGGCTTTTGCTCTGCCTCCACAGTTGGAGGCAGTAATGCTTCTTAATACCAATTCTTTAGGAACCACAGGAGGGGAGAACATTCTTGTGCTTGAATTCTGCTTGTGGGTTTCCCACAGATATCTGGTTGGCCACTGTGGTAACAGGAGGCTGGAGTAGATGGGCCATTGGCTTTATGCAGCAGGCTCTTATGTATGTTTACAAGTAAAAATAGAACAAAAACCTTAAGTACAATATGAAAATAAGCCTAAAACAGAATAAAAACAGCAGCAGAGGGCTGTGCACACACACATTAGCTGCAATCCATATCTAATCCTGTAGTTTCTTAGGAAATGCAGTGTTTTGATACATTTACACACCCACCCCAAAAGCCTTTAAACCAAAACGAGGGGGGGGGGACAACGTAGCTACCATTTAAGCCAATAATGTGCACGCAGTCTGAGAATGACCTACCTGTTGTTAAGGCCTGTACAATGGTACTAAAAATACATTTCAGATTAAGAAGCTTGGGAAAATAAAAGGGTATGGCACCTGGTCCCCCGCCTAAATGATTACTGCAGCCGGTATAAATTATGTAGAATAGCAAACACTGCAGGATAAATGGTGCATAATAAAATAAATGATGCAAGCATGCATAATTTTCAGTGTCCGTACAGGTCATAGACTATTGCTGCAGAATTTGTATTACTTTTGGCTAAGATTTATTATTATTTTTAATGCGTAATTTGGATGAAACCCAAGCGGCTATCTTTTAGATTGCTGGGGGTGGGGGGTGGGGGCGGAATGGCACTAACGATTATTGTTTTACTGTTGGTTTTTCTCTATGATGTTTTTATTTTCTGAAATAATTTGCAGCTGCTGTGATCTGCCACAAATACACTTTGGTGTAGAACAGCAGGAAAAAAAGCACTGAGATCAATAATAAATAACATCTGTGTTCCCCATGATGGATGGGCCAAGGACATCAGAAAACAACCTTGTGTTAAGACACAGAAATGAAAACAAGATTATACATCGGCTTACTGAAATTAACCACAAGCTCCTAAGATGTCCTTTATGTGCAGAAGCTTCATTAAACAGAGGCCCAATTCAGAAAATCTCCCAGAAGAGCAGAGTTAGAAAAACATTACACCTCTCCATATAGTTTTCCTGGTAGTTCTGACTACAGCCAACCTCCCCCCCCCCCCACACACACCATTTTTTCTTCTGGGAGCCAAAAGCTGCCTGTTATCTGCCCTGCAGCCTGAAAGCAGCAGTTGAGAAATACATTCCAGTAATTTTATCAGCGTGCCATTGTTCACCGAGCACTTTCGAGATGAGGAACAAAATATTTTCTCAGTTAGGTGGCCTCTAGATTAGGTTTAGCTTTCATGAGCAAGTGTGTGTCATTTCCTGCACTCCCAGGGTGCTGTGAGGTCAGCGCTTCAGCTGTGCTCAACGCTTTGCAGAGAAAAGAAGTTCAAATGCTCATAAACAGGCCTTAGTTTGACCAGCATCCTCTTTTCATTCTCCAGAATGGCATTTAAACAGGGGGAGGTGGACAGGATATATGATTAACAGTGGCAAAGCAGCATCAAAGCACCCCATGGTAATGACATCCGTTCACAAAGGGCAGCTCCAAGAGTAGCTTCTGGTCAACTGGAAACAGGAAGTTGCTTTGTAACTAGAAATGTGCACTGTACGTTTAAGATACGTTTCCAGATGAACACCAGGCAGTCTTAAAAATTGAATTGTGGATGGCATGGCTTTGCTGCTACAGAATGGGGGTGGAGGCGGGAATATAGGACTGAATGACGGCATGCTCCCTCTTACATGAAAAACACTGCACAAAGAAAGCTAGGCATCAGGGAGAAAGGTTCTAGCCTACCCGCACCCCTGGCATACTAATTTTCTATCTTTGGGGATTTTCATGTGAGACTATTGAAACATACCACCTTCTCACCCCATCTTTAGACTACACTGCAGTCCATGAAAAGGTTTATTACGCGGATGGCTAACTGCATGTAGATGAGCCCTAAGAATCACAATGGAGATCTGCAGACCTGGGTCAGCAACCCAAGGGCCACTTTGACAAGGGAATGGGATGTAGGTTAATGTATATTCTGTATTAATGAGGGTTCACGCTCATTAGTGTGTACAAGCACACTCTAATAAATTATGATCAAGAACTCCACTTCACTATTCAGGTACTGAAATCCGTTTGATTTTTAGGCCATGTAAGATCACCACATTTAATTAAGCACCCTTACAAGAATACATGATGAGATGGCCAACATGCTATTCTTAGGAGAACTCAACTGTGGTTTCTTTAGTGGGGTGTTAAGACTGTCTTGCCATTGAACACACTGGTGTCTTGGTGATTTTCAACACCCATCAAAAGAAGACCGGTGAGTGCCCAAAGTCACCGACACAGGGCCCTGCAGAATTTGTTATTCGTTAAAATAAAAGAGTGGGAGAGATAGGAATTTATTTCACTGAAACCACTTGTGCTGGTAAAGACTGCTGGCTTTCACATCACATAGAACCTAACTTTTTTTCCAGGCTGTCAGGGGTAAAATAAATAAATGCTTTCTTCTGTGCAATTCAGAGAGCTGCCAGGGCGCTTCCTACAGCTCCGGTCAGAACCCAATCAGCTGAAAAATTCAGCGAATGATCATGCAAGCCACCTACAATTTTCAAAACCCCAAAGGAGTGAAAAGTGAAAAGCAAGCTCATTAATTCTATCTCCTGCTGGCCACAAACAGCCACACACATTTCCCAGATTTGGGCATTGTACAGCAAAAATGAAAAAAGGGGGAAATAAAGAAAAAGGGATTGTGCCCAGACAGCTGGAGTCCTTCCCTCCTTCTCCCTGCACTCTCACACGGTCAGAAAGGCTTTCGTTCCAGAGATCTGATTCAGCCGGCTTCATTCATAAGCACAACATTCTTCTCACAGCTCCCAAGCCACAAGGACAGAAGGGGGCAATGACAGCCTGGACTGAATCACACACAAACTATCTGTGAGGAGGAGATGCAGGGAGATAACCTGGGATTGCAATTTTCCACCAAAGGATTTTTTTTTTTTGGCCGAAGTGCTATTATTTTGGTGAGCATTCAAGACAGGAGATCTGTCATCCGAGGGTCCAGTCTATTCACCTGGAACAATGCCCTGACAATGCCCTTCCACCTCTGCCCCCGCTGACATCAGGAGTGGTGGATTTTCAACATTCCTCCAACATGGGCATTGGGGTCTCATTCACACTTCTATTGAGATAAAGTGATGCATAGACAACCACAGAGGGAGCCCAAGCCAGGTCTAGTCATAGATGAAAATTTCCTTACTGGGCATGTATCCATGACTGAGCATCAGCCTCTGCAGGCCTCAAAAGCAATAAAGGCAACTTTTGGTAATACTTGTGCCTTAGTCATGGATTGCTTTGGAAGAATGGCCAAGTATTATGTCTCATTACCAAACCAATGGTTAAAGATTTGCTGCAAAGCAGGATGTGAAACCAATAGGCTAGTTTAAGGTGGCCATGACTATATTCAAGCTAAGTCTATAGCTTTTAAGTTGCTCAGCAGCAGCTGCCATTTGAACTGCAGACTGAGCAGGCATACATGTCACCTACTGCTAAGATGCATTTTACTTTGTTTAAATTACAGCAATTATTTCTGCATTTGCATCCACACATATAAATTAGCATGTGCAAATTTTATACAAGCCTGTACCATCTCTTGTGGGGGACACAGTTCCTTTTTTTTGTGGCAATGCATTTCCTCTTAAATGATCACCTAGAAACTATTGTTTAAACAGCGTTTGCAAACCATAGCTTGCGTTCCCTGTGGCTGTGTAAACATCTGCTCTGACCAGCCACATGACTGAGGCATGGCTAAAACATTTTCTCCACCCACTCAGCTTGCACAGTGAAAAGCAGGTCTCTTACACACACCTTTTTGGGGGTGGGGGACAAAAATTGGCAAGATAAGCTAAACTTTATGGGCTTCTACTATACTTCTGGGATCCTAACCAGAACAGCAAATGGTTAGCACAAACCATGGTTAAACCTTAGAGCAGGCATCCCCAAACTGCGGCCCTCCAGATGTTTTGGCCTACAACTCCCATGATCCCTAGCTAACAGGACCAGTGGTCGGGGAAGATGGGAATTGTAGTCCAAAACATCTGGAGGGCCAAAGTTTGGGGATGCCTGCCTTAGAGTCAACTGATTTATTGGGTGGGCTCTTTTATTCTTGAGGCTACCTATAAAGTGAGATTGGCTGCTTTAGGGACAACATAATACAGTCCTACATATCTTATTAGAAACATTATCCTGCATGCCTTTTTTTGTTGCTGCCTGAAGCCTATAGGAGAAATACTGCTCCATGTACCACCTTTTTCCCAGATGACAGGAGTGATAATCAGGAACGGAGTCTTTTCCATTATGGCATCTGTATAGTTCACTTCCAACGAAGGCCCACCCAGGGTCCCTGTTCCTTCATTTTTGAGGACTGGTGAAGGTATTCTTACTCCAGAAGGCAATTCATTAATGATCGGTAGCTGTTCTTTGAAATTTATAACTTATTCTGCAGTATAAACCATTGCTGGCTGTCAGGATCATGGGAGCATAGGAAGCTGCCTTATACAGTCAGGCCACTGGTCCATCTAGCGCAGTATTTTCTATCCTGACTAGCAGAAGTGCTAAATGGGTTTCAGGTGGGTGTCCTTTGCAGCCCTACCTGGAGATGCCGAAGATTAAGCCTGGAAATTTCTGCATGCAAGGAAGATGCTCAACCACAGAGCCTTTCCCTTCAGAGCTTTTGTTTCTAGTTTTTTTTTTCATTCAAGGTGGTTGGCTTTTAATCAATTTCAATTGCTTTTAAAATTGTGTTATTTTATTGCCTCTCCATTACCTTAAGCACTTTTGGGTACTGACAGCAGAAAAATACTGTAAGAATATTTACATGCAAACAGAGCCTGTTTGCTGCAATATTTACAAGACTCACCTGTTCAGGTCTCACTTGAGCATTCATCAGGTGGTGAACCACCATGTCAGGAAGACGCACACCTTCACGCAGAAACTTAGTTAGGTTCTCCCCATTTTTCAGGATGTCCTGGATTCGTATGCCTCTTCCTGGGTGAAGAAGACAAAAAGGACGAGGGGCCTATTAAGAGTTGGTGCACCATTGTGGCTTTAAGAAAGCCAGTACTGTACAGTGGTTGAGCTAAAGCAAGAACCACAAACCCATTCCATGGCTTTAAGGAAACCACTGTTTCTGACTCTTGGGCCCACATCCAACTCCACTGGCATACCCCACAAGATTGTGGTAAAAAAATTGTGAGATAATGCATGCCAAGGGCCTTGAAGGCTGCGTAGACACTATACCTTTAAAGCACATTCAAAGCACACCCTCAAAGAATTCTGGGAACGGTAGTTTGTTAACGGTTGCTGGGAATTGTAACTCTGGGAAGGGTAAAACTACAGTGCCCAGAATTCTTTTGAGGGGAAAATGTGCTTTAAAGGCAAGGGGTTTTTTGAGCAGGAACTCGGAGTACACTGGGTTCCCTTACCTTTTAAAAATTAATTAATTTTATGTTTGGGGCAGGGGCTGAAATCAATATAACCAGGCATAGGCAAACTCGGCCCTCCAGATGTTTTGGGATTACAACTCCCATCATCCTTAGCTAACAGGACCAATGGTCAGGGATGATGGGAGTTGTAGTTCCAAAACATCTGTAGGGGCGAGTGTGCCTGTGCCTGATATACACCCAATGCCTGAGCCAAAAAATCTGTAATCAATAAAGTTGTGGCCGTTTCTATTCCAAATCATTGTCTGCTTGAGGTTATTAATCACATCTTACATTTAGGCACTGCCTGTGTGTGTGTTTGTGTCTCTGTATGTGTGTGTATGGCACTGCGACTCGGCCTGCAACAAACAAACAAACAACTCTCATGGTGAGCTCCCCCACCTCCCCCCCCGAAAATATTGCCTATTATAATATTATTTAAAGAAGTTACAACTGAGAAGTTACAACTGAGGAGTTGAGACATACACAGAACAAAAGTAATCGAGATAGAGATTAATTTCCCAGAGCTGTTGCTCTATTCCTCTGCCTGCATTAAATATCAGCTTTGTCTAAAAACACTAGTACTCGAACTCATGGGGTTGGGTCCCCTTGGGAGAAAGTGGAACACCCGAAAACGGAGATAAGATGCTGAGACAGGCTTTCTTCTCCCCATCAGCCAAGGCGTGGGTGACACACGCCCTCTAGCAGAGGATCAACACTGAATCATGTGAGGCTTGTGCGGCTGACAGCTCCCTCAATTGCGCCATCATTCTCAGCCAAATGTGGAAGAAACATCCGCTTTGTTCCAACAGTGCTTCCTGATATGCTGTTTTAGGAAGTGGCAGAAACGTTTTGCTCTATTCCGTTGCCTAATGGCAATGCGGGCCCTATCCACATCGAGATCGCTGCACAGCAGGAACCATGTGAGAATTGCTACACACTCATACTAGGCAGTACTGGATTTGGAGAGAGGCAGGAGGTAGAGTAAGTTTGAAATGGAGGGCAGGGGGTGAACTTAAGAAGTTTGGGAAATACTGGCCTAAAAGAAGTGCATTCATTTGAAAACAAACAGCGTTTAAGACTCTTTATTTTATTTTTAAAAAGGTGCCTGAATGTGAAATGACAGTTGTATTGCACATTACACAAGAGACTTGGCATTTGGACCACACTTGTTTATTTTTCTGAATGTTGAATGGGGTTGGCGTGCTCATAAAATGCAGACCTGGGATTTCAAAGAATGGAGAAAAGTTCCCCCCTAAAAAGGCCTGGAGTGTGGCCCTGGAACTGTGAGCTTCAAAGCTCTTGAGTGTTTTGTAGTTTGGTCTCTCTCTCTCTCTCTCTCTCTCTCTCTCTCTCTCTCTCTCTCTCTCTCTCTCTGTGTGTGTGTGTGTGTGTGTGTGTGGTTTCCCGCCCAGTCACTTACTCAAGGAGAAATGGTTTTGTAATCTCTTTCTTCAGTTCACCTCCCAAAGACCTGCGGCCTTGTAGGGAGTCCCGAATTCCTCCAATTAGTTTCTCATGACCAGGGCTGGATTAATCATTATGCTAAGTAAACTACAGAGTAGACTTCTCCCAATCAAGCAGGAGAACCTGCTGTGGCCTAATTTTCTAGGAGCTTTCCTAGGAGCCTACTCCTTGCAATTCTTCAAAAACCTGCAAAAAATGCTCAGAATATCTGCATCTGCTCTCTCATCAGAGTGGACAGAGGTAAGCGGCCACAATCTCTGACAGAACTGAAAGAATAGTAAGAATCCGTTTGCACATTCATATTCACCATTGATCATAAGCCTGCAAGTGGGCCAACAACCTCTTTAACAAGAAAAGCATGTCCTTAGGCAGCGGTCCCAAAACTAAGGCCCGTGGGCCGGATGTGGCCCAATCACCTTCTAAATCCGGCCCACGGACGGTCTGGGAATCAACATGTCTTTACATGAGTAGAATGTGTGCTTTTATTTAAAATGCATCTCTTGGTTATTTGTGGGGCATAGGAATTCGTTCATTTTTTCCCCCAAAATATGTTCCCCCCCCCCAAGGTCTGAGGGACAGTGGAGCAGCCCCCTGCTGAAAATGTTTGCTGACCCCTGTCCTTAGGGAACGGTTGACCAGACATGGACTTGGTGCTGGTGCTCAACCAACTCATGAAGGCCTACGCAATTTGTGACCCACCAAGCAGAATGCAGCTCACCAGCTTAACTTACCCAGGGGCAAAACTAGGCTTTATTTCAGCTGGGTCAAAGACCCAGTTTGTCACACCCTGGATGCACAATTGCTTATACGCATACATACACAAAGGCTGGGAGCCTCAGTGGCTCCCCTCTGGAGGCTTCATCTGGGGCAAAAACACCCAGCTAGCTCCCCACCCTCCGGTGGCTACAACACTGAACTACCTACCCTTTTTTGCAGTCCCTGCAGGCAGCATAACGGTGAGGCTTGCCAAGTGCTCTTTGGCTTGATGAGTTACAATGGGGTCTCCTGTAACCTGCAATGTGACAGCGTGCTGTAGAGTTGTCAGGACTTGATGTGTCACTGACTCAGAAAATCTAACTTGTGGATGAAGGCTGCAATCCAGTGCAACTGGGATGGGGAGCCTGCAGCCCTCCAGACTTCAGTGCCCATCAACCACAGCTAGCATAGCCAAAGTCAGATATCATGGGAGTTGTAGTTGGAGAGCTGGAGAGCCTCAATTTCCCCATCCCTGCTACACACATACACACCAACCTAAGCCCAATAGCCATGTATAGAATTGAACTGAAAAGAAATTACTGTGTCTATTGACCAAATAAGTGAATGGATTACTGCTGTATTTGCACAAGCTTTGGAGCAGAGTTCATGTTGGCACAGATGAAGCCAAGTGGAAGGGTCTCAGGTTAAGAGCACAAAGGGCCAGGAATTGTAGGAAGTGTGGCTCAAAAGCACTGGGGGGACCAGACTTCCCACCACTGACCAAGAGGCAAAGTCAAGCCCAAGTGAAAATCTGAGCCCACGTGAATTGTGGAAGCTGGGAGCTGAGACAGGCAGGATATAATAGCAGATGAGAAGGGAGAAGGGAAGCAGCAGAGACCAGAGGCACCTGGAGTGAAGGATTGGGAGTCCCATTGCTGTGTCACTGGCAAAAACTGCGGGTTAATCAAGCTGAAAATGTGTGGCCACTGCTTATCTTCTGAGCAAGGAAATAGTTAACGGCTTTTCTACAAATGACAGAGAACTATTATTACCTGCAATCCTTTCAGGATTTGTCCTCAAGGTTTCCATAAACTGGGTCATGGAGCGTAGTTCTTCCCAGAGTCGGCCCAGTTCTGTTGCGTGTGCATTCAGCAATAGTTCTTGAGCATCTTTGTACACTCTTGCTAAACTGAAGGAGGTGGGGGAGCAGGAGGAGGAGAAAGGCTGCTTAGCATGGATTGCTACATTTCCCAAAGGAGGTCCCCATATCATGGCGGCAGGCAGCATTGCTGGGCACATGTGCGGAGAAAGTAATCACAGCAGCCAGTTGCCTTTCCCACCAGACTGGAGCCCTCCAACCTGCGGGTGGGCTGTGCTACGCCTTTCTACTTAAGCCCACCAACAGGGCTATGGGAAAAAATGAGGACAAGATAGTACCCCCTCCTTACATTTACAAGCAGGGTGACTGGACAAGCAATTGACTCTTAACTTCAACCCTGGTGATGGGGCTGTGTCCTTCACCTGACCCCATTACTATGATGGTCCCATCCACACCATAAAATCAAAAGAGATTAAAACCACATTCTCCACCAGCCCCAAAGAATCCTGGGGACAGAGCTACAGTCTCAACACCCTTAACAAACTACAGTTCCCAGGATCCTTTGGGGGAGGCCATGTGATTTAAAGGTATGCTGTGTGTGTGTGTGTGTGTGTGTGTGTGTGTGTGTGTGTGTGTGTAACCTGCCCTTCGTCTAAATCACAGAGTGGGCAGCAACAATATTTAAAGTCACTGATTAAATATTTAAAGTCACTGATAAAAAAAAGCAATAAGAGAAATAAGCCTATGTCACATGAGTTCTACCTAGCCTCCTATTTACCAGTTTTTGCACAACACAAAATTGGGCCACACTTTGTGAGCTCATCAGGGGGTTGTTTTTCATGCAGTCCTATATCAGAGGCAACGTTGGGGAGCACAGAAACACAGGAAGGTGCCTTATACAGAATCAGAGCATTTGGCTCATCTAGCTAAGTGCTCCAGGGTTTTAGGCAGGGGACATTCTCTGTCTAATGTTGGGGTTCATAGTTAATTGGTCCATTCCCCTGGAGATGCTGAAGATTGAACCACCAGGAACTTTCTGCAAACGCACTACCACTGAGTTACGGCCCTCAGCTACAATTTCTCAGTAGAACATGGAAGCCTATAATATGGGCAGATTTCTCCCCATCCCCAAGACACAAGAGACACTGTCAGCTTACATAGAATTATTGTAGTTTGATACGACACCTGGAGACTCTCCACGGGTCGGGCTTTTGAAGCAAGGATTGTTCATGTTACAGAAGATGCCCTGTAGCCACGGCAGAGTTCCTGCAGAGGGCATCGCCTTGTTTGGGAAGTGACCTTGATATAAGAAACAAAAAGGGAGGAAATAAACATAGCTAAAACCGCTTACATACATACTAACCAACTGAGCTTGAGCTATCTGGTAGCATATTAGATTAAGGCATATCAGTATTATTAAAAGGTTAATTAGAAGAGCATGACCTTCCCCAACACAGGCCCCTCCAGATGTTTTGGACCAGGCACAGGCAAACTCAGCCCTCCAGATGTTTTGGGACTACAACTCCCATCTTTCCTGACCACTGGTCCTGTTAGCTAGGGATGATGGGAGTTGTAGTCCCAAAACATCTGGAGAGCCGAGTTTGCCTATGCCTGTTCCGGACAATTTCCATCGACTCACTATATTAACTGGGGCTGATGGGAATTGTAGCCCAACACATCTGGAAGGCACCAAGTTGGGGAAGGCTGACCTAGCATTCTTTTATTTATGCATTTATTTATTTAATATATACCCTGCCCCTCCTCTCAAAGGAGCTCATTCTGTGATCACCACCACCACTTAATTCCTGCACATGATAAGCTAGCATGCCAGAGCTAAAGTTTCTGATATGTGCTGTCTCTATAAGCTTGGTGTCTATTTTTGAAGGAGGGGATTTTTCAAAATATGGAGTTCCACACTTACACTCTGAAGCAGGACAGATCAGGCACAATTCTGTGGCATGCTTTTCCTACACATATGAATTTATTTTAACGCAAACGTCAATAAAATTATAGTGAGTGCCCCTTTCATTTCAGCAGGAGCATAGTAAAGTCAATGCTGTACGGTTCTTGGAGCCAAAATGGATTTTGGTGGGAGGGAAAATATTCCAGTGCTTTTCTACATTGTGTTTGATTGCAAAAGTTCAGATTTATATTCTCTAAAGTCTGAATATCTTTGCTTACCATTACCAATTATGAATTCTGTTTGATTTAGGAACTTTGGGGTGGGGGGAGGCATAAAATTTGGTAAGTTGGTATTTAACATTGCTACCTTAACAGCAAGGCAAGATTTAAGTTACTAAAAAGTATTCTGCAAAGTGAAATTTGAAAAGATTTCAAACGCATAAGTGCAAGCTAGAAATGTGTGCAAAACTTCATTTCAGCTCCAGTGGTTTGGAAAATCTTAGCTTTTGAAATGACTAAAGATCTAGACAACACAAATAAGAATACAATGCTTAGGGGGAAGAGTGCTTTCTCTAGAATAGGGAAGTTTTTAATGTCTAATGTTTTATTGTATTTTTAAAATTTTGTTGGAAGCCGTCCAGAGTGGCTAAGGAAACTCAGCCAGATGGGCGGGGTATAAATAATAAATGTATTATTATTATTATTATTATTATTATTATTATTATTATTATTACCTTCCACAAATAGTACATGGTTAAAAAACCAGATTGATATCTCCTCCCCTTTGATAACAAACCAGACTGCATGGTCAAAAACAATAGTCTGGTTAGCAAGCTCAGCTGGCATGTACCGTACTTTGTGCCAATTATGTGGAAGGGAACCCTTTCAGGTGCAAAGAGATGCAGTGACGAGGGTAAAACCACAACAGTAGATTAAATGGGCAGAAAGGGACAAGTATAGGAGTCCAGGGCAAGATGATTCATCCACCTTAATCCCCTAGACCTAGTGTATAGGTGCTTTATTATGGGAGAGCTAGCGAAGTATGTAATTACTTCCATCAGCAAAGCTCAAAAACATTATATCATGCCCATTATACTTTCTAGTAAATATTTGCTATCAAGGCCCAAGCTACAGGCCATGGGAAGATTGAAAGGCTCTATCAACCTCTGTTTCCCCAGTAACAGACAGGCGATGGTAGGGAATCAGAGCAAGCACGGGGCAAATCAAATGCCATCCCAATGATGCCACCTAACATGTTCTTTCAACATGCACAGTGCTGGGGAGCTCCAGGTTGGTGGCACTCAACCCTGTCCCCACAACATGCAGGACTGGCTCAAGACAAACGTTGCTGTATCTGCTTCCTTGCTTACCAGCAGGTAAAACAAGACCCAACTTGTTAGCATGTAACAGAAACCTAGGCCACTTTGATTTACTCAAAGCCTAAGCGAGGAGCGTTGCATGCCAAAAGTTGTTTCCATTACTGATTATGCTCTTACATTCATGTTGGCGGTAGAGTGGGTTGGCGCTCCTCAGCCAGACAAGGATAAGAAACAAGGACATAGGCCACACAAGTTCAACCAGAAGACGAAGCTAGGGGGAAAATGTTGGATGAGTTAATGATGCAATCTGAAGACATTGTGACTTTCACCAATCACAGAAGAGTCTGATAAAACATGACTCTGCAATCCCACTATACAATAAAGCATTAATATGTGGCTGCTTGCAGCTCCTTGGCTCCTACCTAGGTCTTTTTGCTGGTACACTGAGCTAAGTTAAGACAAGGTTTGGGCTTAGCATGTTGTCTGAACCCAGACTCATGGATAAGCTCTCTCTGCAGACTAACCATAAGCTGTAACCAAGGTTTGGTTTTGGTTATAGCTTATATTTATTGTGGAGAGAGCTTAACCACAAACCAGGGTTTAGATGACATGCTAAACCTGGCTCAGATCAGCATGGTGTAACAGCAAAAAGGTCTGGGAAAGAACAAAGCAGCTGCAAGATCCACTCTGGAAGACTGGACACTTGCACTAAGTGATGGTTTCGCTTAGCTTGATGGGAGAACAAAGTCTATGAGACAGCTGGAAATGCTGTTCAATAGCTCAGTCTTGAGTGACAGACCAATCCATGACACTGGAGGCTGCTCCATTAGGACAGATGGGATAGTGCTCCATGAAACTCAGTCTTGATTCCTTCAAGCCCATCTCCCTTCTTACATATAACCAGTGCCTCTCCTTTGTCTTGGTTTTGCCATTGTAGATGTCAAAAGAAAGGAGGATGGGGACAAAAGGTAGAATGGCTTGGCCATGCCTGTCATGGGCTCTGGCTCAACTTCTCACTGGCTCTGGCTCAAGCTACTGTTGGATTGCCTTCTGCCCCATCAATAAGCACCAGCCACCACGGACCCTTGGAATTATAAAACCATTGTGAAAAATACAGGTAGATTCATTATGATGGCTCTTCACAAGCTTCATAATAAATTTTAAGTATACACCTAAAATATAAAACATGAATGGGAGAAACTGGCTGCTGAAAACATGCATATCTCTACAGGGTCACTCATGTTTGTCACTGTATAATGCACAAGATGGCCCTCCATACATCATCACAAAAAGCAGAAATGGCTTTGAGAAGGGCTTTAGCTTACAGCATCCACTTTGCATGCAGAAGGTTTCAGGTTCAATCCCTGTCATCTTTAGGTAGACTGAACAAACTCGTACGTAGTTTGAAACATTGGAAAGCTACTGACAGTGATTTGACAAGATGGATGGATGACCTGACTATAGGTATCATTGATATACGTTTCCTAGCTTCCTACTGTAATATAAAGATGAGAATTTTACCTGCATTTGAAAACTTAGTGTGGAATTTACTATTTTCAATTGCTCATACACAAACTGCATATTGCTTAAAATGTGTAGCTTCTGCCACCCTACCTTCCTACTCTGAGTCACTAGATAAAAGATAGTTAAAGCAGATGAACGATTTGTTGCCCTCATGGTTATGGTTTTCCCAGCCCATCTCTACATCACTGGTTACTGCCTGTGTAGGGTGTGTGCAATGACTTCACACCACTATTCAATTACTGGAAAACATGATCTTATGACACACCGGAAAAGGATGTGCTCTGCATTCCAAGCACTAGCTTGTCAAAGTACAGATGCCTTTCTCACCAGCTTTATATATGTTGAGTTAAGCAAATTCATATTATATTTGCTCACATGTTGATAAGGATGCAGGTGTATAAGCTTTTAGAGCTATACTGGCCTTACATAATCATTTCACCCCCTCATTCTTGAATATTAAAAAGGTTATTATGTTAAGACTAGTCCATTAAGGGTTAGAAGACAAATGAATATTCCACAAAAAGAAAAAAATACTGCAGTGTTTGTCTTTGAATAAAACTAGACATGACACTGAATGTGTGAATGTAGCTGGATCTCACTACAGTTATTTTTGCTCCAGTCAACTCCTGGTTAGACTACTGAAATCTGCTCTGCATGGGACTGCCCTTGAGGCATCCAGAAACTGCAACATGCTGCCGCAAGGTTCTTAACTGGAATAAGGAATTCAGAACATAGTATGCCCATTTTTTGTCTAATCTATATTGTTGCCAACATGGTTTGTTTCTGGTGCTGGTTTTAACCTTTCAAACCCTAATTGACCCAGATATCTTACGGAGCACCCTATGTTTGTCCCCACATGTAGCCTTGCTCCAGATCTGTCTATCTATGTGGAAAGCAGTCACAAGGATCAGGGCCTTCTTCTGGTGGCATCCATCTTGTCAAATGGCATTCCAGGCGAGAGTCACCAAGCTCTGACGCTGAATGGTTTTAAGTGTCTGTTTAAGATCTATTTCTAAAAGAAAGCTTTTAGCTGACTATTTTGTCTTATTGAAGTTGTTCCTTGCCAACATTTTTATTGCCGTTTTATGAACTTTGGGTCTTGCTGTTTGTGGAATTTTTGTAAAATTGGGTCAAGTGCTGTTTCATTAAGACTTCTCCAATGTGTTATTGGTGTGCTTTTGCCTTATACATCATTATATATTCTATTATTTTAAGCAGCAAGGTAAAAGAAAAGAAATGTTCACATTATTTCTTACATGGAAAGAAGCCACAAAGTAGTTTGAGGGAATTAATACACAAAGCTGCCAAGATATTTGGCGAACCATATATTTTCCTCCCCTCCGACAAATAAATGATCATTATTCATGCTGGGGTTATCTTGCTACACTGAATACCCACTAATTACCATCCTATGAGTTCCTTAACCACAACACTGAAAAGTTAGACCAGGCCTTGACAAACAAACCACAGTGTACAACAGGGTTACAATGCCACTGATGTGCTGCCATACATGGCTGGTGGGTGGTGAGGTGAGCTGTCCTAGAATCATGGCCACCTGTCCACATTACTAGAGAGCAAATCTGTGATCTTCTGGATGCAAAGTGTAAACTCCACCACTGAGCTATGGCCCTTTTGCTGTGGATGAAAATCTGGTGGGTTGGCCTAAGGTCTAAGATGCAGCCTCATCCAAGGCATTCTTACACAGAAGTATTTCCTACATAGGCTTAAATCCTATGCATACTTACACGTTCAGCCCAACAGAATTTAGTAGCAATTATTTCCAAGTGCCCATCATATCAATAGCATAAGTATGCACTAGGGTTCTCTTCAATTCAAAACACACTTATTAAGGAGTAGGGCCCATTTAAGAACGTGGGGCTTACTCCCTAGTAATCATGGCAAAAGACTGTGCTGTTAGCCACTGTTTTAAGAACTAGTCAATTCCTGCTGTCATGCTCAGTGAACTTAACAACAATCCTATTATTATTATTATTATTATTATTATTATTATTATTATTATTATTATTTGCACTTCACTTCAAACTATGATGAGATGGGCCCATCAAGTCTCACACATAAATCAGATCTATTTATTTTTTTAAATTGCAGCAATGTTTGCCCGAGGCTTTCTAATCTCCTGCACTCCACCCCCTGGAAATGCCTCAGCAAGTGTTTTGAGTTTGGGGGCTTTGAATGAAAGGACCCAGATGTTCTAACTGGAGACAGAAATCCTTCTTCCCGATGCCTCAGGATGAAAAAAAACAAAAGAGCAGTGTTTCAAATTGCCCCATTCAAAATCACTTCCTCTTCGCTGTGTTTCTCACGTACAGTAATTGGAATGCCCTTATATAATATAAACCTTGGAGGCTCTGGCGCTGTGAAAGGTGCTCTGAGCTTTCCCGCCTGATTCAGCAAAATGCCAGAACCCAGTGATTTTTCTGGATCAGATCCAGTATCTTAAAACATCTCAAGACACACAAAAAAGGTCATCTTGATGAAAAAATAAGGTCAAGGCCCGGAATTTGAAATGTTCTTTTGGAAGAGGGGAAAGGAGGGAGGTTAACAGCTTGAGGCTTCTTAGAAATTCTGCTTGTCAATGCTTTCCACACTGTATCACCAGGAAGCATGATCAGAAATCCTGAGCAGTCTTTACAAGAAAAAAGAAAAGATGGCTCCCTCCCTTCTACATTTTTCAAGTTTCAACTTTGTTAAATATATATATATATATAAAGGTTCATCCATGCCTTCCAAGCCCGTACCCCAGCCCGCTAAATGCCACTCCACAAAATCATAAATCTTTGGTTTAAGATCTCACTAAGCTTGAGACTAAACAATACTAGAAACAATCATTTTGCAGAACTCTAAGCTGCTGTTGGACCCCACTATTAAATGTGTGTTGAGGCCTAAATGAAATTTTGCATGGGAGAGCCATTTTTGCAGAGATGGGCAGAAAGTAGGTGACATCAGCTCTCTGTGTGATTTGTAAGAGATCACAGAATAATAAGAGTTGGAAGGGGCCATGAGTCCCAACTCCCTGCAATGGAGGAATCTTTTATCCAATGTGGGGCTCGAACTCATGACCCTGAGATTAACAGTCTCATGCTCTACTGGCTGAGCCACCTCAGCTGAAGCACCAAGGATTTCTGATGTGCTGTTTTTTAAATGACAGCAGCAACCTTTTCTTTCTATCTTTCCAATTAGGCTGCTGAAACGAAGAACTGTTTTGGGGAGCAGAGGGTGACTAGGAAAGGATCAGTTCTGGTACTGAAATCAAATTCCTGAGCATCTGTTCTGCTAACTTAATTGCAGGCCCTTTCCAAAATAGCCAAGTTTATTGGACATGTGGAGCCGACATACTGAGCCAGAACCTGCACCACCTAGTCCAGGACTGCTCTGCTCTGGCCCTGAGAGCTGCTCCAAGGTCTCAAACAGAGGTCTTTCCAAGCCCTGCTATTTAAGAGCTGTTGAAATTGGTGATGCCAGGGAATGGCTGAATCCGGAATCTGCTATATGTAAAGCAGAGATGGGAAACTTATGGCCCTACGGATGTTGTTGGACTCCCAAGAATAATGGGAGCTGAAGTCTAACAGTATCTGAGAGAAGGGGGGCACAGGAACCCCATCTCTGACGTAAGGCATGTATTTGCTATAAAGTGAACCTCCTTTTAACCCTGGCCTTCCTAGTTTCCTGACAACACCAGCTGTGGGAAGCTCATTATTAGCTGATCGCTCTCAATGGGGATCTGGATGCACATAAAATAATGCCTATAGCTCAGTGACTCCCAAACATTTCTCCCCATGGACCACTTGGAAGTTGCTGAGATTCAATGTGAGGGATCGAATATCTCTCTCACCCCGCCCCCGGTCTTCAGTTACAAATCAATCACAAACACACTGCAGGCCCTCTAAATTAAAATTGTGGACCACCGGTGGTCTGGACCACTGGTGGTCCACATACACCAGTATGGGAACCCCTAAGCTAGCTAGCTCAGTGCTCAGGTGAACACTGTGATGTGGACAGATGTGGTGCATGATTGCACATGCTGTCCCTGTGTGTGTGAATTTCCCTTTCTGGAACAGGGCACATTTGTCTACATTTGCAGTTGAGGGTTCTGTAATTTAGCCCACAGTCTCACAGGATGCCTGCTTTCGAGTTGAGGCACTTTTGTAACAAGTTCCTGACCTTTGAAGAACCAAAGCACAAGAAAAGATTTCAAGTATTTTGGACATTTGAACATTTGCTTCCTGTCCATCCTGTCCAGCAAAAGTCCATTTATTTATATCTTCACAGTACTGTGTGCCACTAGATTCTCATGTAAGCATAGCTGGACCTGAAGGGGAAGTGAATCCTAGTCACCACCTCCTCTGTTGGTGGGGGCTGGTATTCTTCCTCATTGAGACTTTTAGTGACAAAACAGTCCAGTATGTCAAGTTTGTTGTTGTCAGAAAACTCAGTACCATGAACCTGATTCTAAAATGTACTTCGTAAAAATATTCCAGGAACAGAATGGATTAACTAACTCAGCACATCTCAGCAAAAGCCCTGAGCAAATGAACTGAATTTCCCAAAATGATTTTAATTTATCTTGAGCAAATTAACTGCATTTTCTCAAACTAATCTCAGCCTCTCTCTCCTTCCCTCTGGCTTACCTTCTGCCTTTTTCTCAGTATCCAGTTTTTCCATAGCAGAAGCCTGACCTGTCTGAGGAAACTCATTCTTCTTATGCACTGGCAGCATCCCAGACTTGGAGAATAGAAATATTTTGCTGTTATCTTCTTGCAGACAGCTGAATCCTGAAAAAGAAGTGAGCTTATAAGCAGATGTTCCTGAATGGCTGCAGGACTGCAGGCTGGGTTTCATTTTGTTTTGTCAAACTCAGCTATGAACCAAACTCCAGCTGAGCCAGAAGTTGGAAGCTGAAGATCACAATGCAGCAAAATAAGTTGTTGTTGTTGTTGTTGTTGTTGTTGTTGTTGTTGTTGTTGTTGTTGTTGTTGTTGGACTACAACTTCCATCATACCTAGCTAGCAGGATCAATGGTCAGCCATGAAGGGAGTTGTGGCCCAACAACAACTGGAGACCCAAGTTTCAGAAATACTGTATGTCATACCGCTTCTAGGGTTAGAGACTACAAGAATTGCCTTGTTGGATCAGCTGAAGTCTATCTAATCCTACGGTACATACTTTTCCCTATTCTGAAGCTAACCAGATGCCTGTGGATGCTCACAAGCAGCATGCTCTCTGAGTCTAGTCTGACCATAAATCCAGGGGAATATTTTTCAAATGAAAAGGAATGGTGTCCCATGGAGACCTCTGAAGGGATGATGGGAGTTGTAGTCCAGCAATATCTGGAAGGCTACAGGTCGTCATCCCCGGCCCAAGGCTTCCATACACAGTTGACCTAAAGTAGCTACAGAAATCTATTGAGAATACTTGTTTTTGTGGCTGGTCAGGAAGGAATTTGCTAAACTGCTGATCTAGGAAAGTCCCGGGCATCTGGCTGACCAAAAATTGGCTCCTTTGAATTAGAATAGTCAAGTTTCAGCTGTGCGTAGCACTCTGTGCTGGCTCTTAAAAGTGCTATAATACCCACCAGACATTTCTTCTCTCTATTAATAATCACAGAAATTCTGCTTAACGTTTATGTTCATGTTGATCAATAATCATCCCTCCAATTGCTTGTTCTAGGTTTGCAGAGTAAATCTCTGTTCACAACCCTTAAACTGCTAGCTCACCACCCCCTCACTTTTTCACCATTATAGTGTGCCATTCAAGTCGCAAGGGCTGGGTGGTCTCCAACCATCTATATGTCATCTTTATCACCACAGACACGTTGTCTGGCCATCCTAGATGACAAATCTTAAATTGGACGATGGGAAAACGTATTTTCCTCCCGTCTGCTCTTGTGAAACAATGTTGGGCTCCGGAGAGAACAGCGTTCAGATTTGAGGCATGGCAATCTAAATACGTTAACTGCGTCTTCAATGAATCAAATGTAAAGGTAAGTTTAGAAAGTGCGTCTCCTCCTTCAACAGACTGTGGCCGCATCTGACATATGGGATTAGACAAGACAAAGATTAAATTGTAAATCTGATTTGGAGAAGTGGGGGCTGGCTTGTTGGTGTTACCACACACCTAGGCAGTGTCTGTGACCTATTTCTGCTTTGGATAAAACAAGTGGGATTTCTGAGCTCAGCAGTGCCTGGGTTTGTTTGTTTTAAAATGAAGATGTAAATAAAAAAAAATCAACGAGGCACCAAGTATTTGAATTCACTACTTCCTAATTATACTGGGCAGGTGGCCCAGCAACTTACACAAATGCTGATTTCACTTCAGTAGATAGCTTTTATATCTACTTTGTCTTTTGAGGTGTCTCTCCCTCACACGTAGATATATATTATATCCCACTTCCCAAGATGTCTACTGTAAGTATGTGTCATGATTTGCTATGACTAACAGCTGAACCTAGGATATTTCTGACAGAGTTTCATGGGGCAAAATAATTCTAGGTCAGGGGCAGGGACTTTGGAGCCCTCCAGATGTCACTAGATTTCAACTCCCATCAGCCCCAGCCAGCATGACCAATGGCAATTAGGAGAGCTGAAGTCTAAGAATAGATCCTCCATACCCTCCAACATTTTTCCAGTGAAAATAGGGATGTCCTATATAATTATTTATTATTATTATATTATATATTATCCCACGGAGGACCTTAAGGTCCACAAATAACAATATTTTGGAGATCCTGAGCCATAAGGTGGCTAGATTGGCCTCAACTAGGGCCAGGGCCTTTTCAGTATTGGCCCCGACTTGGTGGAATGCTCTCTCACAGGAGACCAGGGCCCTTGCGGACATCTTTCCGCAAGGCCTGCAAGACGGAGCTGTTTCACCTGGCCTTTGGGTTTTGATTTGGGCCATTTTAAAATGAGGCTGCATTTTAAAACAATTTTAAAATCTAAATTGTATTTTAATCTGCATTTTAATCAATTGTTTTTCTTTCATTGTAACTTTATTGATGTCAGCCGCCCTGAACCTGGCTCTCACTGGGGAGAGCGTGGTATAAATAAAAATGTATTATTATTATTAATATTATTATTGCCCCAGCCACTCTGGACACCTTCCAATATCAAACATAATAAAACATTTAAATGGCTGTCTTGAGGGGTCAGGTAACTCCATATCCTCCAACATTTCTCAGATGAAAATAGACTGCTTCTGTAAATCTGGAACCGTCACTGAAAAATAGGGACACCCCTGGGCTAGACACTCAACATTGACATTTTGCACAAACTGCATGCCACAGAGTTCCTGCAATATTTGAAGACCCTCCTCCAGAGCACCCTTAACAAGTGGCATTTTACTAGTAGTATACAGTAGCAAATTAGCATTTAGAAAGCCATTTTTAGAAATTAGATTTGAGCCAAGTCATTCTTGGCTCAAAAGCTTTGTGTGAGGCAGAGTGAGAGTGGCTATTTACACATTTCCTGTTTGGAGGGCAAGTTAGACCACCCAACCCCCCCCCCCCAAAAAAACCCCACAGGTTTTCATAAAATGTGCAGCTGCTCATTTATCTGTAAAGATGAACATTCTGAAACAATTGCCATAATTTAAAGATAACTACAAGATAACTCACCATACTGTGGAAGAACATAAAAATAGCTCTGCTGAACCAGGCCAAAGGCCTAGCAAACCTAGCAGCCTTTTATCACAGTGGCCAACCTCACGCCTGACTGCAATCTATGTACTCTTTCTCTCACTTGTGATTCTCAAGGGAGTGATATTTAAAGGCATAGCTCCTTCAACAGTGGAGGCTATAACATTGTAACCACGTCACCTGTGAGCCTGCTCACTTCACTGCCCAGGTGGTGCTGAGAGGGGTGGCTTCAAGACCACAGCTTATATCTGCTTAGGGTTCTCTTTATCTTTACTCCTCACTTGGGCCAGATAAGCCTTTCAAACAGAATACTCCTTTTTTAGTGCTTTTTTTCTTTTTTAAAAAAAGTTTAGGGGTACTCTTGTTTTGACTAAAAAAACCCCCACCATTTTATAGTTCAAATCAGGGGGGAAATAAATACAGTAAATGGACAAAAGTACAAAGATTCACAAAATGTTTAGGGGTTCCCCCAGGGAAAAAATACTGCTCCTTTCACATAGAAGGCTGTCCTCTGTAAAGGGATCAATTCCAGCTAGTGGGCTGTATGTTAAAGTCTCCTCCTTCCTCACAGATCCTCTTGGGACCTCTTGCTAGTTCCTCTGCCCTCAGAGGCTCAGGGTAGGGGTGGCCTGGGAGAGGGCCTTCTTTGTGGTGGCTTCTTCATAATACAGCTTCCGGAAGATTCCGAAGATGCATCTCTTTACCCTGGCTTTTGACACTTGAGGTGTATATATTTTTAGATCCCACCTTATTTTTTTAATTACTGTAAGTTGTTTCAGAGACCGTTTTTAGCATTGCTTTCATGTTGGAACCCATTGTGGGACCTTAAGGCGAAGGGTGAGAAATAAATCAGTAAATAATCATCTGAACCTGTGCCTTAATTAGGGGCGGGATAGATGTGGCCTTTCTTCCCAACTCTGTGATGACCCCTTAGTTTGTTTTTGGAAATCTATGTAGGCATGATTTGGCTAAAATTGTGGGGAAACAGAGAATGGGGGCTTGTACAGTTACAGTATTTACCTACTTTCCCCAGCTCCCAATATCTAAACATAGTTGGTCAAATGCAACAAATGAAACGTGGTCAAATGCAACATTGCACAAAGATGTAAATTGTTTGATTTGGTTGTGGGTTTTTTATGTTTTATTTTATGACTACTTTTGTTATGCTGTAGTTATGTATTTTTTCATGTTGTAAGCCACCATGAGTGTGGTTGGCCTGTGGAAAGGTACCACACAAATAAAATTATTTATATGTGTGCACGTAAAAGGAGAGTAACCATTGAGAGCTTGTCTTTAGTGGCTAGAACTGAGGAGAGCTTTTTGTTATATCAGATTTGGGCAGCAGAAGCAGCAGCTAAAACGTTTGTGGCATTCATGAATTGGAACAAATTCACAACTGAAGACAGGGGTGGGACACTTGCGGCCTTCCAGTTGTTGCTGGGCTCCAATTCCCATCAGTCCCAGCCAGAATGGCCAATAGACAAGGATGATGGGAGTTGCAGTCCAACAACACCCACAACTTTCCTCACCTTAACCTACGGGTAGCATTTTGCAGTAGGTTCATGTTATCACTCACATGTAGCTAGCCAGCCAAATGGGCCTGAGGGCATGTCTGCATTCAGCCATGTCTGCACCCCATTTTGGCATAGGGAAGCTATCACACATTTTTAAATGATTGACATATAAGGCTAAATGTGGTTCGGAGGGTAATCTGTACAGTACTGCTCTAGGCCACACATGGTTTTTAGGAACAATGGGGTGAACTTATCCAGTACCATAGGCATCTTCCAACATAATGCATCCTTTTCAGATGAAGGAATACTGGCATTGGAAACTTTTCAAACAACTGTAACACAGTGACATGGTGACCTGTAACTACTAACATCTTTTATTCTAAAGGTTCAGAAACTATAGTGTGGAAAGGTTGCCAAAACCACCTGGATTCACGCCATAACTTGGGCCCAGGATGCACTGGGCAGCTTTTGGCAGCCACTACCCTAACTTTCTCAGGTATGCTGTACACTCAAATGCTAAATCTATATATAAATGTAAAAATCGTGAAACTGCGTTCTACACTTTTCTCCGTAACCGCTTGACCGATCGTCCTGAAATTTTGACACAACGATCCAGGCCACTCCCCGAGCATTGTTGGGGGCAAAAATCCCTCAAATCACACACCTGGGCAGGTGTAGACCTGATTTTCCATCAAGTCAAACAACGCCCTCAAGTGGCGTAGTACCCTCCTCCACCCCCTCCCTTCCTGTGAAATCTAGGCCACACCCACAAACCAAATGACATCATCAACCAAGCAACTGAAACCCCCAAGGCAGCCATTATCAGACAGACTAGGCCGCTTTCCAGACTAGGCCAAGTGGAGGAAGGGGGGGCGAATAGAGGACAGGGATATGTAATGGGTCAGAACAGGGGGGGGGGAGACAGGGATGAAACCTGCCCTCTCCACAGTATCTTGCCTCGACTCAGGGGGACTCTGAGGCTCAGGGGTATCTGAAGGGGGGCTATTACCCTCCATTTAACAGACTAACGCACAGCAACACGTGCAGGGCCAGCTAGTTAAATTCATTAAATGTTATTAATAAATCATAGATGAAAACCATTTGAAGTTTAAGAGAGAATTGTGTTTTTCTCAATGGGGAACTTATATAACAAAAAGTGCTGCAGCACTTTTAGGATTCATGCCAGGGAATTATACAACTGGCCCCATCCAAAAGCTGTTTGTGATACAACTTGTGGATCTATTGTTCCAAGTACTGGAAGAAAAAAGAGAGAGAGAGAGAGAGAGAGAGAGAGAGAGAGAGAAGTCCTACTGGATGCACTCTCTGGATGTGCTATTGGTATTGATATTGGTACAGTATTGAAAAACCTTCATCCATGGATTTCTAAGCATTCCATCTAGCTACCATAGGTAGGGCTCTTTTTTGGAGTACAAAAGTCAAATTATGAGGTAGAGCAATCACCAAGGTATTTTAGTCCTATGCCCAAATTATATTCCCAGGACCAAGAAAACGTCTTTCACCAATTCTGTTATAGAGAAATTGCTACTGTTAGATTAGGTCACCATATATAGCATCTAATAAATATGTAGATGATCAGAAACCATTCTTTGTATTTCAGATCAAACTTGTTAGCTGTTTTGTCTATTTAACAACTTACTCAGAGGGGTAAGACACAAAGGCGGCCTATAGATATAAATGCATAAACATGACCTTTCCTGGACACACAAAAACGAAGCGTATAGATTTGTTTTTTGTGTTTACCACTTGCATGATGGCTGATTTAACAGCCTACAGTGCTCTTATCTTTGTTTTATACTGCGATTTTGCTTTTATAAATATATTTGTATTCATTATCAGATTTAAGAGCAGCTTATGGTACCTTATATGTTAAAATCCAAACATATCCAGTTTTGACACTCATCATATTACAGAAATGATAGAATTCTAGGACGAGAGGTCTTTAAAAAAAAACCAAGAGCACACCAATTAGGAATACAAGAAACTGTCTTCAAGCTTACCTCATTTGTGACGAGATCTCCATCAAAGGCATTGCATTGCTGTAAGAACTGAAAGAGGTTTTGAAAGGAAGTCCAGCATGACTGCAGAGGAATGCATCTCAGGAACAGTGAGCACTTACAAAATAATACAGCTCAGTAATAAGGAGATTGCTTTAATCCTCAGCTTCATGTGGGGCAGCTCTGTTTTCAGAGTTTAAGCACCATCGCATTCGACACAAACACTGCATAGCGTACATGTTGGAAAAAGTTAAGACTTCTCATAATATTTACTTGTAGATCTATACTAATGTTGTGTTTTAACAAAAATTATTTGAGGCTATAGCTTCAGGAGCTCTCTAAACCCCTGGGGGGAAAACAAAACAAAACCCTAAACCAAGCACACACACACACACATTTGTCATGACTAATTAGGTCAGGAAGTTATAGAAGCCAGTACCCCGTCAAAGTCTCAGAGGTACTTGGTGAGTTCAGTGTTAAGTATATAGAATGTAATTACCATGCAAATCCAACAGCAGTGGCTTGTTGTGTCAGCTCTACAGCACACAAGTTCTAAACACACATTGGCACTCATGTTCCTCCACAGCTGACGTAATGGCAATGTTAGAAAGGCAAGCACACTATGATAATATCTGTGTGGTGAGAGTTGTCCAGATTTAGCAGAGCTAAAGGAACCTGAGACCCTATTACAACAGTGTTAAGACTTGACCTTCTGCCAGTCATTTCCTTCTCAGCCTAACCTACCTCACAGGGTTGTTATGAGGATTAAATGAGTGGCACCTTGAGCTCCTTGGAGGAAAATGCGAGATATGAATACATTAAACAAACAAAGAGGAGCTCAGAGGCTGGGGAATCAATCCTAGAACACACCAAAGTTGGGAAGATGGGATAGAAAAAATTGAGCAAAGCAAAAGTGAATATTATGTTCAGTAACAAGGCAGAAAACTCAAGAACTAAGTAGATGGCAAACAACAGGTTTTAGAAACTTCACCAGTGACCCTTTCGTCCAATGGACTGGACTGAAAATCAAGAGCTCTTCCTTTTAGACAAGGCCCCCCCTTTTCATGTATTTCCTTTAATATTATTTGCAGACTTCCTTCTGACTTATTGTGGCTAGACTGTAGCTTACTGGCTGGAAAATTGGACTAAGGGTGCAGGAGAATGGGATTCTAGCCTTGTCTCAGACCTTTCCTGAAGCTTAGTAGAGTCACTCTACTTCTGTTAAACTTGTATTTACCTTCTTACCATGTACACAGCTTTTTATACCAGCATATTCACCAAGCAAGTGGTAAGGACAGTCTGAAGTTTACAGTTGGTTGCTAGAATCTGCTTTTCCCATCAGATGCAGGAGAGAGATGTGTTTTGCAACCAAATGGGCACATATCTAGGAGAATACATGCTTCAATGTGTGTTTCCTACAATAAAGCTTTTAAATTTTAGTCTAAATTCTGTTACTTTATGCGATTTTGATTTAAATATACTGTAGTTACAGGGCATATTACTCTGAAAGTACCAAGGGTTTCAGTGTTTTCCTCTTCTAGCTACTGTGCTTAATAAAGGTTGCACTGTAGAATACTCAGTTTTTCAAATTTTTGGCAAAACTGCTGGCTCTTTGGTGACACAGCCCGTTTATTGATACACAAGCCCTTTCTAGTGCTGATATTTACATTGATGCAAATAATAAATAAAGTATAATAAATATACTTTATTTCAGTTCCCTGCAGTTTTTCCCTACACAGAGATCAATCTTAATATGGGAAATACAGTAGTATTTTTGAAATAAATTTCAGTGAAGGGTGTAACTTAGCTGTAACTACAATTATCTGAAAGTGCAGCCCATACATTCACACTATATGGATATTATAGTACATTGCACAGAGAGATGATTTCAAGTCATAATAAAGGTAATGTTTTCCAGCTGTGAAAAAGTACACCAAACTCACTAAAAGTAACAGTTGCTTTGTATGAATCTTGCACATTAACCAACCATTTTAATAACTTAATCTTAGTGCAGAAGAGTTTGCAACAACTGGTAAGTCACAGAATGTCAGTAGCAATTGTGACTGGTGTCCAATCAGTAGCGCTTTGAGCTTTTTGTTAAAAAGCAGCTTGTTGAGGAAATGCAGTGTTGCATGGAACTAACCCTGTAATTAAGAAAGGCCAAATAAATTTGAGTCTGTCACTATTTTTTTTCTGGGGTGGGGAGTAGTTTAACTAGTCATACTCCATTTTCAACAAGGCCTTTTGGTTGGGGATACCACAGGCTGCATGGCTTATGAAGAAATCTATATTGCTCTGCAAATAAAGGAACTCATCACAATCAGTTACAGGTAGGTAGCTGTGTTGGTATGACGTAGTAAAAAAAAATAATCCTTCCAGTAGCACCTTAGAGACCAACTAAGTTTGTCATAGGTATGAGCTTCCGTGTGCATGCACAGTTCTTCCGATCTAAGGTGCTACCGGTACTGGAAGGATTTTTTTTGTCATGACAATCACATTGACATGCATTATCTGATTGAACAACTGCAGATATACAATAGCATCAGAAAGCTGAGTTGATGTGTGTGATTGGTTGTCATATTGCTTCAATTGAACTGATGCTTAAAGAATTGCTTCAATCTCTATTGGGTCCTGTGTGCCTTATGGTATTCACATTCTCTGCTGTTTCAGGTGTTTTGAATATTCAGAGGGCCTTTTAAAATTTGTTTGTGAAAACAGATGGCAAATATTCAGTGTAATTCCTCTGCCATGCTGTGGAGCCACCCTCTTACTAAAAAGCTCCCGGGAGAAGGATATTGCCACAGGGTAAATTAAGTTGCAAATGCACAGCTTAAGAATGCTTTTAACATCTATAATTTCTATTGGATGTGTTCAGGTGGTATCAGTAGTTCAGAATTCCACCTATACCCCTTCCTTGACCAATATGATCTGGAGTGTTATGCATATTCTTAACAGTCTAGGCTAGACTATGGTGAGATGCAAGATTATTTATCTGTAAAGGATCCACACGCTTCAACCCATGTGAAAAGTGGCAGAGGTAGCTAAATGGTAGTAGGTGGATACCAAAGAAATAGTTTCTCAACAGCAACACCCAAATTATCGACACTTCACAGACATTACTACCCAATATCCTTATCTTTCAGGCAAAGTCCTTCTGTTTTCAGATGGCTTTTAGAGACCATTTGCATTTTATCTCCTGTTGGTTTTAAATGTTGATTTTAAACACTTTTATCATTTTATCTTCTGCTTTTTATTGCTTTGTATATTTATGTTCCAAGCCACCTTGGAACTATTTTACAAATGGCGGAGCACAAATAACTCCAATAAAATAACTCATGGAAGCCACATCCTGCTTGGCAACTACCCATAGCTGCCAAGTTTTCCCTTTTCTCACGAGGAAGCCTATTCAGCATAAGGGAATTTCCCTTTAAAAAAGGGATAACTTGGCAGTTATGCCACTACCTTTTGCCTACTCCAGAAGTGATAAGCAGTTTAGGGCTAAAGCGGGACAATATGTATGGCCACATCTGTTTTGAGAGTACAGACTTCTTAAATGCAGGTATGCTGAAACAAATGTAACAGCACAGAAGAAAACAACATACACGCTACAAGGCACTACTGCAGCAATATCCACAAGCATAATCAGGCCATTAAAGGTAAAGGGGATCCCTGACCATTAGGTCCAGTCATGACCGACTCTGGGGTTGCAGCACTCATCTTGCTTTATTGGCCGAGGGAGCTGGCGTACAGCTTCCAGGTCATGTGGCCAGCATGACTAAGCCACTTCTGGCGAACCAGAGCAGCGCATGGAAACACCGTTTACCTTCCCATCAGAGCGGTACCTATTTATCTACTTGCACTTTGACATGCTTTCGAACTGCTAGGTGGGCAGGAGCAGGGACCAAGCAACAGGAGCTCACCCTGTTGTGGGGATTCAAACTGCCAACCTTCTGATCAGCAAGCCCTAGGCTCTGTGGTTTAAGCCACAGCGCCACCCGCGTCCCTAATCAGGCCATTACATCATATCAATAATCCCTTTCCTCTAGAACAGGCATCCACAAACTGCGCCCCCCCCAGGTGTTTTGGCCTACAACTCCCATGATCCCTAGCTAACAGGACCAGTGGTTGGGGAAGATGGGAATTGTAGTCCAAAACATCTTGAGGCCCGAAGTTTGAGGATGCCTGCTCTAGAAGAATACTGTTTTTCAACAGTATGTCAGGAAAACCTGCAGCCCACCACAGACAGGCTGTCTATCAGCATCATAAATGATGCTCTCCCTCTGGATGTACTGAAGACTTGATGGTTGGGAGGGCCCCCAGAGGCTGGATAAAATCTTGCTGAGCTTCTCTCCAGCCCATGGGTTGTGGTTTCCCCACCCCTGAACTAACGGTTTTATACACCATTAATTTAGTACTGACATCCACCCCTTTTAATTTTTAAATATCTGTCTAAAAGCAGATTTGTTAAAAGAAAGTTACCCCCACCATTTACTGTTGTCTTTTAAGATTTACTCATAACATTACCAGCATTTTAATGTGCAACAGAAATACAAACCCATCTGTACAGAATAATTTTAAAGAAACTTGAGTGTATATATCGATACATGGTATATTATATTAACATGTAAATGGCTCTATATACAGTAAGATGAAGGGCATAATAGAATACATGAAGTCAGTGAAACGTTAACATGTTAATGTATATTTTTTAAAGCAACAGTGTACATATAAAAACAATTTAATACAGAGTGAAAAAAACCATTCAATGCACTTACTAAATGCTGGCTTTTTGGTTATTTTTATCTATTTCACTAAATCTCAGGCCTGTATTCTTCATCTATTCCAAACAATAAAAGGAGCTTTCTACAGTAAGGGGGGAATGATAGCTTATTTGTAACAAGGAACTTCCACATTATTTTCTACTGAAAGGCAATAAGCCAGCTAGGTTTTGTGCATTTAAACCACTTGGTAACTGGATGAGAACACTTTTTAAATATTTTTATAGTAAAGCTTAATAATGCATCTTTCCTGTACAAACAACTTTTAAGCGACAACATAGATAGTAAAAAAAAAATCAATTGGTATATAAAACTATATATGTATATTCACACACAATATACAAAGGCCATGCTGGCCAGTACACAGTCTATTCTGGCGCATTTCATTGCACAGAGTTAGGGGGAGGGAACTGATTACAGACACTTAAGAGCACTGCTTCAAGCTTTGGTTTATTCTTAAATTAAAGTAGCTGTATTTCATATACCCTGAAGTCTTGACAAATCATTTACTCTGAGAAAGTGGCTACTTTCATTGCTGCACCCATGCATACGAAATTGGCTTTCACAAGCAAGAGTACAATTCCACACATGAAATTTGATTATAGGGCTTTTGAATGTGCCTCCTTATTAACTTTTTCTATATTTGGAATGCATTGAAATACTCTCCAAGAAAAATCTAACGAATGAAAAAAATAACTTCATGGTTCTTCACAGCTTTTTTCCTTTCTTTTTTAAACAAATCCCACATTTTTAAAAGTCTATACAGGTATATATAAAAATAATTCCAATATATGGCACAAAGGTGAAATCCTCTACAAAAAAAAAGTTCCCCATTGAAAGGTTGTATAGCAGTTGTTACCCTATACAAAGTGAGCTTCTCTGTGTTCTAGCTCTTGCATCCTCTTTGGCCTTAATCTCTGGTAGGTGGGCTTCAAGTCTGTAGGGGAAAGAGCTTCAGAAGTGGGTTTTTGTTGCTTTGCATGTTGGCCAGAGGAAGCCAAGGAGCCTTGGACAAGCCCGGGATTCACTACTAGCTGTGGAGTCTCATCTCTGACGACTGCTGCACATGGTTTGGGTGCCAAGCTCTCATCACTCTGTTTGGCCTTACTGATGGGTGGTGGCTTATAGAATGTCCCTGGTGGTGGCTGCAAAGTTCTTGGTGTTCTGAAAGCAGCAAGAGTATTAGAGTCTGAGGAATGTCCTTCTGCTGTTGCCCTTGCAGCCCTGACAGGTACCGTATATGGCTTATTGGGAAGTATGGCATTTACTGAGTTGCTAGCAAGGTTGCTATGTGTAGTTAAGGCACTTGAGTTTACAGAGTCATGTGTTCGGTTCTCCTGCGGTATGTTAGTCATAATCATTGCTGTCCTTGCAGTCATATCATACTGCTTATATTGCTTGTCCCAAGTTTTCTTCAGAGTCTGTGGGTCAAAGCAAGAAAGCCTACAGCCGGCATTTACAGCTGGAAGTGGCTGTGTCTCAGAAACTTCTTCAATTACAGGACTTCTGCCAATATTTTCTGTACTTAGACCTGCATTTCGTGAGTTTCTCTCATTCAAAACACAGGGAGGAAGCATTTGACCTAGAGGTAAACTCACAGGACGAACAACTGGCTTTGTCCTATGAGTGCGTAACTGAACTTTGGTTATTTGACGATTCGGTCTAAAAAGGTGACTGGCCTTAACACCATCTTCAACTTGAGGGCGAGATTGCTCATTATCTGGATCTGAAACTGCAGCCACAGCATTGCCTAAGAAAGAAAAACATTTATTTTGACTGTCAGTTTGCTACCAGAAAGCATTAACTTTGAATAACATTAACTTTGAATAGCAACTAAGTACTGTATATTCCAGCTTATAAGACGACCCCCAACTTTTCCAGTTAAAATATAGATTTTGGGATATACTCGCCGTATAAGAAATACAACCTGGCATATAAGACGACCCCCGACTTTTGAGAAGATTTTCCTGGGTTAAAAAGTAGTCTTATACGCAGGAATATACAGTCTATTTTAGAAGATCACACCTCTCAGAGAACAAGCAGAGAACACCAATATTGCCATTAATTTCTTTGTGTTTTTAACTTTTAATGATTTTATTGTTTGATTTTATGTTTCAAGATTGTTGCAAACGGCTGTTAAATATTTTTATGATACTGCTGTATTTAAATATTTTTATAAATAAAATAAAAAGTGCCAGACATACTGTTTCAAAATATTTGACACCTGCAGACCACAAAGAGACTTTTCACTTCGTGCTGGTTGTTATTACTCCATAAGGCAGACTAAGGACTTGCAGAGCCAGTTTTGGTAGAACAGTTTGCATTAAAGACTGCAGCACCTAATCACCCAGGTTTGTACCTGTATCCATACCTCCAGTTTAGGATTATAGTACTATATAAGCCATGGAGGAAGCTTCCATTTAAAGAGTTCTGGATAAGAATCAAAGAGAGATCTTAGTTCTATTTCTATCAACTTTTTCACAAGAGCAACCCAATAGTTAGGATAAATCAGCCTGGGAGGAATCAAAAGTATCTTCTGGGAAAGGAAGGAAGCCTTTTTACAGACCTCAGGAAAAAGCTAATACAAGACAAATATATCTGGCCAGCAAGTATAAATATACTGCTTTAAACAGCTGCTTTGGATTTTTATCCCTCTCCATATTATTCTCTTTCAAACAGAGTGAAAAAATGGTTGTTATACCTCACTCACAAGATTATTTACATTAGGGGTATCATTACTATAATGCAAGAAAATTAGTATTTGATAAACGTCTATTTATGTAAAGTTATGAAGGGGATGGGGAGTTTTCCTCCTTCTCTCCCGATACTAGAACCCAGGGACATCCAATGAAGCTGAATGTTAGAAGATTAATGAGACAAAAAAAGGAAGTACTTCTTCACACAGTGCATACTTAAACAAAGGAATTTCCTACCACAAGTCGGCTATGAACATGAATTGCTTCAAAAAGGGGTTTAGACAAATTCATTGGGGGGGGATTAAGGCTGACAATGGCTACTATTTGCAGTATGCTTATAAACACCAGTTGCTGGGAATCACAAGCAGGAGGAGTGCTATTGCAATCATGATCTGCTTGCAGGCTTCCCATCAGCATCTGGTCAACCACTTTGAGAAAAGAATGCTAGACTAGATGGGTCTTTGGTCTGCACCAACAGGTCTCTTACTAGACTTATTCATAGGCCTATATATGCCTTTGTGTTACACAGTTCTTAATTACATACATTTTATCTACTTAAACAAAGCAAATTAGCTTTAGGTTTCTGTTACTTGAGAGAACTCAAGGCATTTTTTTCACTGAAAAAGTGTTTCCTGTTATGTTTGAACTGGCAATTATGATTAATATTGTCTAAACGAATCAGGATACGGAAGCCAATTTTAAGCCATGGCTTCATTTTCAGGCTTGCTTGCTGTTAGGATGTAACAGCAGTTTCCTGTCTTGTTTCCCTTTTCTTGTGAAGGGTTGAGTAAAACAGCTGCATGTAGACAGATGAAGCTTGTTCACATCTCCACTTACTGAACTGAGACCTGACTGTCCAAACATGGCCAATAACTCAAAAGCAGCATAACCACCCTTTGAAAAGGCTTCATAACAATGTGCTTTTTAAACACACGTGATATGCTGAGACAGTAAGCGGTCAACTGAGAATTGGCTTCTTTTCATTGCACCAACAGAAGTCGTAATAACAAAAGGTTTATTTTCTACCTGAACATACAGGAACCTGAAGGATAGCAAGATAGCTGTATGAATACTTGCAATTCAGAAACTGACCTGGCTCTTTTGCTGGTGCAATGTGGTTTTCTAAAACCAAGACAGGAGAGGGTTCTGAAGGAGAATTTCTTCTGCCAAGACTCTGTTTAGGTCCAAGTTTAGAGTTCCATTCTAGGAAACAGGAACATAGCCAGCAACATAAACAGTTACATCTCAACTAGTGTGATAGTGACTATAAGCCCGATGCATTTTCAATCTGCTCTATGGATTCCATAGCAAATGTCAATACTTGTCCCTTTAACGAAGAATGACATGTAGTGAACATGCTTCATTTTTCTATCCATCTATTGTACTGTAGAAATGCAAAACACTAACCTGTCACTAATGCATCAGAGTTCTGGTGGGTGTCTTTGCTGCCATCTGGTTCTTCAAGTGATATACTAGCCTCTGAATCCTTCCTCTCATTTTGGACCAACTGGATGCTCTGTCAATAACAGCAATATTAAAAATTGGCTGAATACACAGCACAAGTTCAATGCAGTAAATGAAAGTTATTGTTTCACAGCAGACACTCACTTCTTTCACAGCAACACAGGGCAACGTTTTTTGTTGCTGATATGGATCTCTATCTTCAGCTGTTAAAATACTTTTAGCGCAAGCAGCACTGTCTTCTAACCGAGGTGCAGGTGATAAAGGCTGCGGCGAAATATCAAAGATCTTCTCATAATAGGTAATGAGGAGCTCAACTACCCGGGCCTGATATGGATAGTCCACAAGTGAAGAGAGAGAAAGGGTAGCATCTGTCTGACGTGGCCTGATCAGAGTTGGGCCAAATATAATACCAAGGTTGCTTGCAGACATTTTATTTTCATCGGATTGCTCAGTAACCCTGCATAAAAGAACAAAATCCAGAGAGGCATTTTGAACATTGCTATGAACCCAACATGGTACATTCACTACAAAACCAACAGTACCCAAATCTCCACATTAATTTCACTATTAATACCATCATCATCATCATCATCATCATCCAATTAGTGTTAACAAGTTGAAAGAGAAGGAAATATTAAGCATCATTAATATTAATATGCTCACACCACCAGCTAGGAACACAACAAAAATACTGCTTGCTACAAGAAATGCACAGATCTTTATTGTTAACAAATAGACCCATGCTTAAGGCATATTTCTGAATGTATATGTACAGGCTGAGTTGAAGTTTCCTTACCTGTACAGATGACCTAAAAGAAACTGGAGTGTGTTGTAGTTTGGTGCGGGCAGCTGTTTCAGTAGATCTTTGATTTTAAGAATGATCCTATTCAGTTCAATACATACTGACTGCCTTTTTTTGGACCTGGGGCTCATCCGTTTCATATCCAGTTCTTCATTAATACTTTGGCTCTCCTTTGCAAGGCCAATGAATTCATTATAAAGCCGAAACAAAATCAAAGGTTCAGGGAGCTGAGGGAAAGAACACCATAAATTTCAGACTTCAATTTTAGCTCAATTCAACTGTTTCCTTCCTATTACTTCCTGATGTCTAGTCTAGTTCCTTTTTGAGAGGCTTCTGAGCTTTAGTTTTACTGATGTCACTTAGCCTCTGCGTAAGTAAGATACTGCAAGCAAATGAGGCTGTATTTTTTGATAAAGTAAGAAATCCAAATTATTAACAGAAATGTTAGGTTTTTTTAATTGTTCACTAATAGTATATATTTTAAAAAGAGGAATACAGCAACAAGAGTCCCATAGGTAGTGACACTAGTCTGTCCTTTTGCAACATCATAGGCTGGCAAGTCTCCTTTTCTGCAAACCTACCAGACATCCACAAATAGGGTATAGAGAACAGAGAGAAAACAGTCTTTTTCAGTACACTTGCTGCTAAATTTAAACTACCCCATCAAACCAAATCCTTGTAATTAATTCAAGAATATAAAATACCCTTTTCATATTGAGTATGGGCATACAGCATTCTCACTTGACCTTCAGCAAAGTTAGGTATCGCCTGTGGCCCATGCAAAATTTCAAAACAGCTTCACTGGCAAAAAGGCAAGTGCTTTCAGCCTATTACAACTAGCTTCTCAAGGAACATTTTCTGAAGGATTAGAATGCTTCTTGGGTGGCGGAATCAATCTGCTTCAACATCTCAGCTTGTTAAATGATCTCCCCAAAATCCACAGCCAGTCAAATTTGTTGCTTGATTTTAGTGATATTGGCTTTAGTGCCACAACAAATGCAATTTAAGACAAGTGTTTTCTCATAAGGGTTCTGGAAGTCTCTCATTAAAAGAATGGTTAAGTCCACTCCTATGCTATGCAGCACCTGACATGATCAGTGGAACTTTCAGGTTTTACTTAAAAAGAAGCTACTAAAATACAGCTTAGTTTTTTAAAAAAACTGAAGCAAATTTGCAACCTAGCATTAATACAAACTGTTAAAAATCTAACACTTATATGGTTAATACATCAGAATTAGGATCCAGCACTATGTCTTCCCATAAGCCAGTAGGGAGCAATTTCATTGGCTCAGAGACAAAAAAGTTTACCCATTTTAGGAGTATTACTTGCCCCTTTTCCCTATCCATTGGGTGTAAGTAACAAGTAAGCAGCAACATCAAAGATGAATCCTCCCACCAAGTGTTTCAAAATTAAGACATATGAAAAACTAAAAAACAGCAAGCCTCCCTGTTTATACGTAGTTTGCTAGTCAAATGAAACAAGAGAATTATGCATATTTACCTGGCGAAGATATAATTTAAGAACATTACTTATGTCATGTGCATAAAGTTCAGATAATTCCACCAAGTCCTTTCCATTTTCAAAAGCTTGACAAAGCTTTTCAACTCTTGATTTGGCTCCATTCACACGATATATACCCTTTTATATAAGGAAAAGTTGTAAGTACTTGCAAAACCAAAATGTAAGCTATTTTAAAGACAGGGGTGTTGATTCATTTATTCACTGAATATTTACCTTTACATTTAGGGCTCTGCTTTCAATTTCAGAGGTGCACTTTTTTATGATGAAGGGGATGCCATCTGGGGAATTTTTAGCAGCTTGTGTAAACTCAACTCCAAATAGATGAAGTCTTCCATGGAGTTTCTTGTGTCCACACTGAATAGCTAAAGTCTCCAAGCACTTCTTGTGACAGGCAAGTGAACACTAGAGGAAATGTAACAGAAATGAAGGTCCTTTCAAACCTGGTTCAAAAGGATAGCAGACCAATAGCATCTTGTCTTAAAACTTAAAAGGGCAGATAATTTTTAGATCAGCTGAGTCCAATAGGCTCTTAAAAGTGGGGCAGATCCAAAATACAAGCATTGACATCTCTGCCAAAGCTTCATTAATCATGACAATAAGGAGAGGGCTCAGTTTTGCTCATGCAGCCTTAATCAGCCAAGATGGGCAAGGGCCAAATGGTGAACAAATTTCCATTTGACTTATGTATAAACTTAACGGGCATTTGTGTTGAACATGATTTTTTTTCTTCACATAGTGCTTATCTCTACACAGGAAAACATGTTACTACTTCAATCCACTTGGCAACCCCCAAAGCTGCATTTTTAAAAAATTACAAGAACCTATACTGGACTTCCCATTTAACATGATATTTGGGTCTTAGTCTCAATGAGCTCCAGGTTGCAGCCTGGATAACCTAGCAGAGTTTTTTTGGGGTGGGGGCTTTGAGCCATTCAATTGGTCATGAGTGAAGAGGGGAGCGGCAACTTGGGAGTTCATCAAAGGTGCAAAATGCCCTGACACCAGCACTGGCTCCTTCCAATCAATTAGCTTACATCTCCAGAGCACCTCATAGTGAAAGAAGCCCTTTAACCTACAGAGACCAAATTTTTCACATGATCTGACTGCAGCAACACAGCCTCCCTCAAGGAAGCCAATCAATGCTTGAATTTCTTACCTCTTCACACTCTGCTCCATGAAATACCACCAGACTATCACATTCTCTGCATTTAGATGGAGCCCTCAGCTTCCGCAGTTTGTGGGTTTGTGCTGCCTTAGATAGAATAGTGTTTCGAAAAGGTCCAGGTGAACTGGTCATTTCAGATGCTAGATCATTCAAACCTTAGAACACAAATTCTGTTATTAGCTCTTTAATGTATTAAGTTGGGGGGGGAATGGCGTAATAGAAAAACAAGTTCTTTATACACTGAAATATGTTTATTGGTTACATAAAACAACACCCAGAGGTCACTATTGTAAGAATATACAATACTGTAATGGCTTGCCTGTGAGACATTTTGACAGGTGAGCAGGCAAGCAGTGACAGCAGCGAAATGCTGTTGACTGTACAGCTCTAGCTCTGAATTGTATATTTTAAAAATTGTACCAAGGTAAATAAAAAAGACATCTGTGTGTGTGTGTGTGTGTGTGTGTGTGTGTGTGTGTGTACACATACATAGACACACACACTCACACTTTTCTACCTCCTAATATATTTGCATGTTTCCATTCAGATACTCTGAAGCGAGGCCTTGACATGAGACCATAATCCTGAGCAAGCATGTAGAAGATTGCAGCCTTAGAAGGGCTGAGGAACAATTTGAATCATTTAATAATTATATGGAATAGCTCCCAATCTTGTACTTGTGTTTTTGAAAGAAAAAAAACACCTTTATCCAGTCATGCATTTCTACAAGCTCAAACATATGGTGGCCTTTGAAGTTTCCTGCCAATGCATCATGCAAGCCAGAAGAGAAGCTGCTTACTACTTTCCACTCTACTATCAAGCAGGCATTTAGCAGAAACATTGGCATTATAACTAAGCAGTTAAGCCTAAATTTTTCTAAACTGGAGAAAAGAGTTCCAGTTCTTAGTGTATGTTAAGCTGAGAGGATACACTAATCTACTTCTTTGATCCGACAAGGCAAACATTCCAATTATCTCTGGTTCCCTACTCTCTTCTAACAAAACTCTGGGAAGGGCATCCAAATATGATTAATACCATGAAGCCTACTTACAGCAAATTATTAATTCAATTATGAAGATACATTACCAGAGTCTGAAGGTGAAGGTGGTTCTCTTTCATCGAGATCATCCGCAGATGACATGGTACCAGTAGATGGTGTCCGGGGAAGCCTTCTTTTAAAGTCCCCTATGAAAGAGGCAAGGCTTTTTTCAGACTTTAAAAGAAGCCGCCTATTTAATTCTATTTATTTATTTTAAAATTATATACTGCTTGAATGTAAGAAAACCTCTAAGTAGTTTACAATATACCGTATATGAAACAAAACATTGAAATTCTTTACAAAAGCAGTTAAAAACAAGTATATAAAGGCATTCAAAAGATTACTGTATTATAATTTGACTAGGCCATAAACACCAGGGGGCTAAAAAAAACCACTATCTCAGTGCTACTCTCAGGACTCTGCCTCATAGGTAGGACAGAAACCACTGTATCACAGTGCCCCCAATTCCTATTCCTATGGTCAGTGGTATCAAAAGCCACAGAAAGATCAAGAAGCAAGAGAAAGGGCAAATTCTCCTTGTCCAGCTCTCTGTAAGGTCATCTGTTAGGGAAACTCAGTCCTATGACCAGGCTGAACCCAGATTGAAACAAATCTAAACTATCTGTCATCCAAGAATGCTTGGTGATACCCTACCACAACTCTCTCCACTATTTCCCCCCGAAAAGGGGGTATTTGCAGCTGGCTGATGGTTATTCTAGTCCAAGAGGTCCAGGGCTGGTTTCTTTAGGAGAGGCCATGTGCTCAATTCATTCAAGGCAGAAAGTATGACCTCCTGCAACTCCATCTCCTATATTTAATAAGTCAGGTGAGACAGGGGTCAAGAGGGCATGTGATTGGGTGTGTGACCATCAACACCTTGTCCACATCAGCTGCCTGCATAACCTGAAACTGATCTCACAACATATCACTGATTCTTGGCATTGGGTACTTCATCCGGAACTGCAACAAATGCAGAGTCAAGTTCACTCCAAAGTTATGTGACTTTATCCTCAAAGGGTGTAGTCAGTTGGTCACAGCAGACCCACAATGGGAGTCAGTAACTTTCAGATGGTTCACAATAAAACCACCAACCAGCTACTAGAGGAGGTAACGCAAGCTACAAAATTAGCGTTCTTCACAATCTGCATTGCCACATAGTAGGCATGATTATGAGCACTAGCCAGTGTTCGGTTGGATTCAGAATGAGACATGCCCCACTTGCACTCTAGTCTTCACGTGATTTTCCATAGCCCAAAGCTCCCCAGAATACCAAGGAGAAACTTGGGCTCTGCAACACCATAGAGGAAGATTGGAAGCAATCACATCAACTGCCTGTTTTATCTCTTTGTTCCATATTGAAACTAGGGCTTCTATAGGATCATCAGCTTTCTCTGCTGGAAGATTCCTCCAGAGCATTCAGGAACTCCTCAGGTTACATCAGCCTCTGAGGGTGGGGCATCCGAACGAGCCCACCACCATTACAGGGGGGAAACTGTCACCACTAGTTCAAACTTTACCAGATAATGGTTCAACTATGACAAGATTGCACATAAACACATTACACCCAATCCCTTATATCACTTGGAGGTAAAAACTACTTCAAGGGTGTGCCTGTGGGTAAATGCCAGGATCTGTCCAGGTCTTCTTAGGCCCCTATGCCTGGGCAGGACGTCTGGAACACCTTCAGCATACACCCGGGAATCATGGACTCATAACTGGGCTTTATGAGCACCAAATCAGCAGTGAACAGCAGAAGCATTTGTAGAGGTTTCAAAACATTCCTCATTTATTTCTATTAACTACTGCATATTTACAGATCTGGCTTTGTGAGTGTTACAGCCTCTCACTTAGCCATCTTGTCTACAGAAGATATTAAACTGCACACAGCACACGGCAGAGAGCAGAGTCAGGACTGAAAAACAACAAAGTAACAATTCCTAACTGTTCCCTCTCAACAGCAGATATCACCAGATTTTCAGAATGGGAGGGGTGAAAATGCTCACAACCTCCCCCTTTTCATTCTGACCATTATGAAAATCTAGCACAAAAGCAATTTCTTTACATATATACCAAGTTGTTCCTTATTAACAGCTTTAGTCAAAGCATCAGCAGGTATTTCTTTCCCTGGCATATATGAGACTTTTACAACTCCCTTCTGAATGCATTCTCTGGCACGGTGCAATTTGATTAGCAAATGTTTTGTTCTTTGCTTGCACCCTTCTGAATGGATTAGTTCTATGCAGGCTTTGTTGTCCTGATAAACTTGAATTGGACAACAAATTTTAACTCTCATATCCTCACATAGTTGCAATAACCACTCTACATTCATGAGGGAAAAATTTAAAGCGTTGAGTTCTGCTTCACATGAACTCATGCTTATTGTTGCCTGTTTCTTACAAGACCAATCAAATAGGCACTGATTGTACAAATAACACACACCTGAGGTGCTCTTGCCATCAGTTGTATCACTACCAAAACTGGCATCGGCATAGATCTCAAGACCTCCAGAGTTTTGGCTAGTAAGCTTCAACCTGTAATGCATAGTGCCTTTTAAATACCTAACTATGCGTTTCAGCGCCTTCCAGTCTTGCACTGTAGGTTGATTTACATATCTGCTGAGCAAATTTACGCTAACAGCAATGTCTGGTCTTGTGCACCTTGCTATAAAACTAAGTTTACCCAACACACTTCTGAACAATGTAGTGTCAGGAAAAACATTAGCATTAGTATCATGTTGGTACCCTGTGACCATGGGGGTGTCTACAGAATTGGCATCTGTCAGATTTAATTTTTCAATCACATCATTGATCTTACGTGATTGATGCAGCAAAACATCACCTTGCTTATTTCTCTCTACTTCCAGTGAGAGATAATTGCTGACTTCCCCTAGGTCTTTCATATCAAAATGCTTTTGCAGTTTTGCAAGAGTGGTTTTGTAAATATTTGCATCCTTCCAGAAAAACAAAATATCATCCACAAAACAAATGCAGTACAATTTGTGCTGGTTAGATTCTTTAACAAAAACACAAGAATCAGCCTTTCCTTGCTGGAAACCTAAGGAAAACAGCACTTCTGTCAGCTTAGTGTGCCAGCATCGAGCACTTTGTTTTAGACCATACAGGGATTTTTTTAATTTACACACCATTCCCTTTTTTATCTGCACTCCGTCTGGCGGTGACATGTAAATACTCTCATTGAGAATTCCGTACAAAAACGCAGTATTTACGTCGTGATGAGATATGGTCATGCCCTCTTCTGCAGCAATTTTCATCAACAGCCTAACTGTCTCAAATTTGACTGTCGGTGAATATGTCTCATGATAGTCCTGATCAGGAACTTGAGAAAAACCACGTGCAACTAATCTGGCTTTATATCTGACCACTTTACCAGTCTGATCAGTCTTGGTTTTGTAAATCCACCTGCTGTCTACAAGTTTCATGCCTGGTTCTACTGGAACCAATTCCCACGTGTCATTTTGCTTTAGGGAATTCAATTCAGCTTTCATGGCATTAAGCCAAGGTTCGGCATCTTTTTCAGGTAAATTTTGAACCTCTTTGTAGTTAGTTGGTTCAAAAACTGAGTTTGGATTGCTAGTGGCAGCCATATCTGAAATAGCAGCTTTAGCAAATTCTTTAGAAAATCGTTTAGGTGCTTGTCCCTTGGTAGTTCTCTCAGATCTACGCAATACTCTGGGATCCTCTGGGTCTGGTTCCTCCTCCTTGGGAGAATGGTGACCTGTATCTGGCAAAGATTCTACCTCTAGATCAGTGTCAGACCCATCTGATTTCTTAAAAGAGGTCTTTTCATTCTGATCATCTGTATCAGTGTCAGAATCTGTGCTACCATCAGCATCAATTACAGGTTTTGCCTCTTTGTTAATTGGTTTCACCACCTCATCATCTGAAATGGGATGACATTGAAAAATGCCAACTTTGTCCCATTTTGGATTACAATCCATGCTTCTGGTCAGCCTAATTGTGTTTGTGTCTGTCATCAGCACACGATAAGAACCTTTTTCATAACCTAGAAAAATGCCATGTTGACCAGATTTGCTCAGTTTGTCACCTTGCAGAGTGTGCACCCAAACTTCAGAACCGAAAATTTTTAAATGTTTTACAAACGGTTTCCTTTTGAACAGCATTTCGTATGGGGTGCAATCAATGGCTGATTGATACCTGCGGTTGTAAATATAGGTGAAACACGATAGAGCTTCAGCCCAGAAGGGGTTGGGTAGGCCTGAATCATGCAACAGAGTTTTAATTCCTTGTTGCAAGGTCTGGTTTACTCTTTCACATAAACCATTCTGCCATGGAGATCTGGGCGTGGCAGTCATGTGCTCTATGCCCTGTTCTGCAGTAAAGTTTTCAAACTGTTCTGAACAAAATTCTCCACCCCTGTCAGTGAAAAGACAACGTACATGCTCATCGTGAACATTCCTGAGCCATGCACAAAATTTTTGAAACTTAGAGAAGGCTTCAGACTTCTTTTGTAACATATAGACCCAAACATATCTAGAATAGGCATCTATCAGAACCAAAAAATAACATGAGTTTCCTCTAGAGAGCGCTAGAGGTCCAACCAAGTCTGCATGCACAATCTCATAAGGTTTCTTAACCTCCCTCCCAGATTTTGTACCTTTGGGAGCTTGCTTAATTTTGTTCTCTGCACATGAGACACATTTCATATGATAAGGACACTTTTGAACTTTCATGCCCTCAACCATATTTTGCATTTTACCTACTGCCTGGAAATGCAAATGACCAAACAAACGATGATAATCATGAATACAATGGTTATGCAATTTCTCATTCTTATCTACTGATATATTACAGCACGCCTTTTCAGTTTCTTTAGTTGCTCCAGCAGCTGTACCTGTAACAAAAGGCAATACATATAAACCATCAACACACTTAGCATAAAGAATGAGTTTGTTGTCTCGAAGAATTTCACACCGAGAGTTTGCAAACACCACTTTAAATCCTTGAGCGTCTAGCTGAGAAACACTCAAGAGATTATCCTGCAAATGAGGAGCATACATAACATTTTTAACTGTTGCATTAAGGCTCTGCAAAGAAACCGTTCCCTGAGCCAAACTTTTAATAGTCGTTCCATCCGCTTGATGAATTGCTCCTCCCTGTTTCTCAAGATGAAGAAAGAGATTTTTATCATTGGCCACGTGCCTTGTGGCTCCTGAGTCGACAACAAAAACAGAACGTGTGAGTTGATTAGAACTGCGTGAAATCAAAGCCTTTGATGCAGCTGGCCCTTGGGGTTTTCGGCCTCCTCCCCCTTTGCCTTTGAAGTTGCCCTTCTTCTTTGAAGAGTTTTTACACTGATTTTTAAAATGGCCGACCTCTCCGCAAGAAAAACAGCGGCGCATTTTAAGAGCTTTTGCAACACTTTCACTTTCCCCTGTTGAAGGCTTGTAGGCATTTCCAACAGCCTTGTCCCTGCTTTCTCTAGCAGTCTGTCTGCGATCCCACTCATTCAAGAGCACGCTAGACACATAATCTTCTGTTAGACGGTCATTGGGCAAAGACGACAATTGAGCAGCTACAGCATCATAAGATTCATCCAAACTGTTTATGATAAGCATTGCAAAAACAGCTTCTGAAATATTTAAGTCTCGCTGGACAAGATCCTGTCTGAGACGTTTTAATTGGGCTAGATGGCTGGGCAAATCACCATCTTTCTGCAATTCCAGCCTACACAGCTTTTTAAAGAAAAGCACACTGGATCCTGCATTTTGTCTTAGATGCATATCTCGAAGTTTATTCCAAACAGCCCGTGCAGTCTGCTGGTTCTCCAAGTTGACCAACAACTGGTCCTGGACACTCAGAATAATTGTCCCCCTGGCTCTCATGTCTGCCTCATGCCACGCTGGCCATCCATCATCATCCTCATTAGGGGGGTCATCTTCTATAATATGGTAAAGCTTTTCCCTTTGTAAAAGTGCTTTCATTTTGACCTGCCATGTAGGATAGGTCTCTGGTGTAAGGAGAGGAAAAGATAGAGACATCTGGCCAGAATGTGCAGAAGCCATGCCTGTGTTTAGTTAACAGCAAGACACTTCCCTTCATGCACCCCAAATACTCTTGACTCTCTCAGCAACTTCTCTCCCCACTCAGCACAATTAACAGGCAAACTGGAAAAGCGTCTCTGCTGTCTTCCTGGCAGCCAGCAACATACCTTTCTGTAAATCAAACAGCAGCTTGAAAAACAGCTTCAGCTCACAGCTCAACTCCGATGTGCAGCATCAGATGGAAATGGATCAGAAACATCCAATTATCCAACCATCAATAGCCATCTGCAACCACCAGTCTGCTACCAGCAACCATCCGCCTGCTACCATATGTGGGTAAATGCCAGGATCTGTCCAGGTCTTCTTAGGCCCCTATGCCTGGGCAGGACGTCTGGAACACCTTCAGCATACACCCGGGAATCATGGACTCATAACTGGGCTTTATGAGCACCAAATCAGCAGTGAACAGCAGAAGCATTTGTAGAGGTTTCAAAACATTCCTCATTTATTTCTATTAACTACTGCATATTTACAGATCTGGCTTTGTGAGTGTTACAGCCTCTCACTTAGCCATCTTGTCTACAGAAGATATTAAACTGCACACAGCACACGGCAGAGAGCAGAGTCAGGACTGAAAAACAACAAAGTAACAATTCCTAACTGTTCCCTCTCAACAGCAGATATCACCAGATTTTCAGAATGGGAGGGGTGAAAATGCTCACAGTGCCCTGCACAATGTGTTGGACTGATGACCAGTTGACACAGCCCCATGGCTGTCACCAAGACCATGAAGTCCCAAGCTGGCCCAACTGCAGTCTCTGTGGATACTGATGTAACCCAAGTCTATTGTCCTTGGGTCCTCCAATGCCACACCAGAGACCATCACAGCAAACTCACAAGATGCTGATAGGTAACAGGGTAATTAATAAACTAGAAGCACCCCCGGTCCATCTCTCTGACCCCAAACCAATGCAGACTATCTCTCTTCTATGGATAATAGCAACACCACCACTTGACCCCCACCTGAGTCAGGTGAGGGCCACCCAGCTTACCCATCCCAGTTTTCGTTATGCACACTAGGTCAGCCCCTTCATTCATGATAAAATTGTGGCTACACATGATCAGCATGGACTGGTGTGGCCTTCAACAACAGCACTACTAGATCAGAATGCTCAACAGCTAAACTACCAGTAGCTTCTGGAGAGTGGGACAACTGAAGTGGAGGACAGGGGTCAAACATCTAGCATCTGCCCCAGATGGTAGTCAGTCAGTCAGTCCACTCGTTATGCCTTCCCCTGCCCACTGCCACTGAAACTGGAAATTTCACCCAATATATACTATTCATTGTCAAGATTTTATTAGTGTTTGAAAATTAATATTCTCTGTACCTGGGCTTGCAGATGGAGAGTCTACAGACCGTGATTCACTGCTTCCTCCTGCACTTTCAGAATCACTGCACATTCCTCCACTCTGGTTACCAACTGACCAGGATCTGAATGGTGGGGGGCCACGCACAGCTTTAAGAAAAGAAAAAGAATGAACTCAAATGGTGAAATAAAACATTTAAGTCAACCTTGTACTATTAAAATACAAGCATTTCAACAATTTTCTACATTTGCTGCTTGGCTTGTGCTGGAAGCAGAATAAACTTATTCAGCTTCTAGTCATATTTTATCTGGTTTGCCAAAATAAGTACTAATGTTAAAATCAAAAATCAGTGAAAAACAAAACAAAACAAAACAGAAAGCAAAACCGCAATAACCTAAAAAGATTTAATTTAATTTAATTATGATCTTTTGTTTATTACGATAACCATCTGAGTACTGGCAATGAGTTACTGTAGTGACCTTTAAAGGAAGACTACCGTACTTTATCATTAAGATTTAGAAACCTACTAAAATATTACCAGAGACATCTGTGGTGCTTGATGATCTTTTTTCTCCAATCTTTTGAGATCGATGACAGCTTGGACTTGTGATGTCTTCTAGTAACTGAGCGGGAAAATCTCCTGAGCACTGGGATAAATTTCCTTGTGATGTATGGACATTGTTTGATCGTTTACTGAAAACCCTGGGGAGAGGAAAAAGCATTTTTATTTTTGGAAATATCCACCTTAGCAGGTTCCAATGTGTCTTTGCCTGCCCCCACCCCCCATCTCTTGAATCGTTCCCACAGGACAGTAGATAGTAGATGGAGGGGACAGGTTAGTCCAACTAGAGCATGTCCTGAGTTGGATTTTATGCTTTTTTGCCTTGTTTTGAAATGAAATGAGTGTATGTGTTTGAACAAAGAACAAGGGCATATAATATTTATTAGTTAGTTGTGGGACTCTCTGTGGTAGGATGAAATTTGTTTCATCCGGTATTTTATTTTCAAACGTAAGCTTTTGGTGCTTACAGCATTTATCCATCAGCAGAGTTTATTGATTCAATTTGCAATTAAGGTATAAGGCATACCAATTCTGCACGGGTCTTTTGTAATTAAGTTGTCAAATGCAACTTCCACTGCCTTCTTATATTTGCACCCTAATGTTAGATAATAATAAAAAACCCACAACATCCAAATACAGAAAGAGCTTATTAGTCATGTTCAGCAGCAGGAAGTCTATGCTTAATCAGCTTTTCTCCTCCCAGCACAACAGAAGCTGCCCGTGTTTCCCTAAGTAATAGCCTTAACAACTTAGTTATCTATCATAATAGTAATTTATCATGAGAGAGCTCAAGACAAAAGACTAAAACAGGTGCTTTCTTTGGATGACTTAGTTGAAGTGCATGGTGAAAGCCCCTTTTATCTCTGGAAATGTTGGAGCATGGATTTAAGACAAATTAATGACAGGCCGGAAGTCTACAGACAAGTATCCCAAGACTAACTTTAAATTTCCTGGCTATTATTACCTCAAGCTTTAAGTTAAGAACTTTTGAAAGAGTTACATTTTCTTATATTCAGCTTTTTTGAAACGGAAAACAAAAAATGAGTATTTAATCAAGTTCCAAAGCGGACTTAATACTGATATTAAATGTTGCAAACAAAAGTTTTTATAAATAAAACATTTCCAGGATTTTATGAATGTCTTGCAGAGGTTAAGCAGTGTAAGAGCCCATCAGGTATTAAAACACACAGGAACAGTCTGACAGGCCTAACTTTGAATACTGCTTCCATCATTCCACCCCCATATTTCCAATACTCAGACGGAGACATTGCTTATGTAATCTAAATGGCACCACCCATGCTCAAAAGAGGAGGTTTTTAGCAGACTTCTGGAAACCCCAAGGTTTAATGTACAATATTTTTAAAAGACAAAATAGCTTTTAGGGTCGAACCACCAAAACATCTCAATGAGAACTGAGCATCTTCAACAGCCACAGAATGCTGACTTTCTGGTGGGAGGAGGACGACTGGAAAATGGGAAGAGAGGATGTAACAGAATGCAGTATCCTGACCAGGAATTCCTCACCCTGCAGTATTTTTTGTTGCAAGTCCCACTTGTCCCAAATTCTCGTGCTCAGCAACAAGAATAGACATAGTGATAAGCATCAACTGTTGCCGCAAATGGGTGGACAACGAACTTAAGTGAGAGCCAAGAACTTGTGCAAGCTGAGGTACCTTTTGCATATCTTTCTTTTTTTGGCTAAATGAAAAAAAAATCCTCAGCAAAAATCAACAACAAATACTAAACTCTGTTCTACACTATGAAAAGTCACCTGTCTTTTAGGACCCATTTCCATTCATTTTTCAACAATGCCTGACTTATTAAAGTAACAAGTTCTTTCACTCTTTTATTTTCTATCTGCATTCCTCTAGCATTTTGTTCACATTTGCTGCCAAGTAAGTGAAGATGGTATCTGAGCTCTCACCCTCCAACCTGGGAGCTCTGAGTTTCAAAGGAACCCGATTCAATGGGAACATCATCTTTTGGCAAATTCTTCACAAACTCTGAGAACTTCTGTCCTGGGTCATAAAGCTTGGCACTCTCACAGAGGGACTGACAGTTAACTGGTAGAGACACAACTTGGGCATGCTGCATCTGGAACAGGTTAACTGTTGCCTGGGTGGAACAAAAAGATATTTGAAACTGAGATTTTTCAAGAAACAAAGGTTTGAAATATTCCCTGCATCTCTTAAAACTTACAAAAATAGTTCACAAATGATTTTTTTTCAGGTACTGTATTTTTTAAAAAACAAACTAGCCTGTATGTCACCAATCACAATTACAGATTTCTGTCATAGTTTGTTCAACTTTTATTAAACTTCTCCATTTCCCTTCTGTCAGTATACTTAGGTTTCAAGAAAGCATGTGGATGCAAGATGTATTTATAGTTAAACCAACCTCTGTTTTGTGAGACTGATAGAAGTCAGCAAAAGGGTGAATTCTGATTGCCTGTAGTGGTACTGGTTTGGATCCAAAGAAGCATGAGTGTAACTCAGCTTACACAACAGGTTGTTCCCACCACACCTTGCTTAAGCCCCCTAGATGCCTGAAAAAGCCCTTCCTAAGGTTTTGGAGACCCTCTAGTATAGCATGGGATGTGGGCACAGGGAGCTGTAATGGGAAGAAGAACTGGTAGAAGTCATGGAAGCCACTTTGCTTATCAGCAAAACCAAAAAAAGAAAGAAAAGAGAACTATAAAATGTTGAAAAACTGAGTCTATCGGTATTCAGAAATCTGAAGAGAGAATATAAACAAATTGCAGTGTTTGTAGTTGACTAGAAGCCTCAAGCTTCCATATTTAGAAATGTGATATGGGCCAGCCTCTCGTTCAAGATGCTGCTTAGGTCTATTTATTATAAAGTTAAGGATTAATATGCAAGGCATAGCTGCAGAAGAAATTTAATGCTAAACCCTTCCATTTCGATATCATCCACATTTACAAAAAAGCTGTGTCACCTTTAATTCAACATAAGTTGATGTATGTCTTAAGTTAAATAACAAGTATGTACCGTATACAAAACAGATCTATCATCTAAGATTCTAAGCCTTTCTTCCCAAAGACAAATGGACACTTTATACTAATACATAACCTCATGAACTCCTCTGCTTGTCTTCCTGATGTTGTCTGCCTTCCATGAATGGCTTGCTATAATTAAGCTGTGGAAACTTATGTTATCTGGATGGATATTCCAATTTATGAAATAAACAACTTCATGGAAAAACCATTCACAAACATCTTTTGCCACATGTTGTGTGAAGCTTGTCTAGTTTTATGAGAAATTTTGCAGCACTATTTAGCAATTCAGAGTGCTTGACATCATAGTACCAGGAAACCACTCAATTCTGGACAGACTTCAAAAACGGGGTGCTAGGAACAATAGTATTCTATTTAATCTACTACAAGCTATTATCATTCAATTCACAGACGCTTTAAGTCAAAGGTAAGGCGGACCAAAGCTGCAGCTGTATTCCCCCCCCCCCTTGCCACTTTTTGAGGTAAGGCTCTGAAGGTTGGGCTCACTGTTGTTTCAAGATGAAGGAACATGAAGAGATTCTCTACTTAGTACCAATGCACATAAAGAAAAACCAATGAATCTGGCATTTCTGATCTCCAACTCACAGCGAGGAAAGAGGAGAGCAGGAGGTGCACAAGACAAAGGGTTGCTGCAGCTCTTTCAGCACTATGGAAAAGCCTCATTCCCCATTACCTCTGAACTAGGCAAGTGGATCTGTTTAGACAGTTCTTCAGACTACTTTTAAAAATTACTAATATACTGAATGAAACAATCATACAGACACCATTAAGACAGTTCTCCAAACCATGGGTATGGAAGATGAGCAATGAGTCATGGACTTGCCTGTTTCCCCTCTCTTCATGGCTTTCCTATCAGTTTCCTGTATCTGAAGAAGTGTGCATGCACACGAAAGCTCATACCAAAATAAAAACTTAGTTGGTCTTTAAGGTGCTACTGAAGGAATTTTTTTATTTTACTTCGATCCAGACCAACACGGCTACCTACCTGTAACCAGAACTATCAGTTTCCTGTTTAGCATTAACCATGATTTTGTCAGGGCATCTGAACTGGAAAGCTATAATTGCCAAGCCTTCCAAACCAGAATGTGAAACCATGGTCTGAAGTGGGTTTCTAGTCTTGGGTTGGGAGTACGAACAATAAGCACAGCCTTCTAATTCAAGCAGCTTGGCAAACTATGGTTTGTGCTAAAACTATAAATGTAGAAGGAGCATGGGTTGTTCATGTTCCACTATTACACCACAGCTTATAGGTTGGCCCAAATAAAACCAATATTGCTTTAGTCCATATACCAGCAGGGTTGGCTATAATGCTTCAGAGATATATTTCAAATCATTTTCACACATGATAGTCCAACAATAATGATTTTCTTCTCATCTAGAACACAAGGAACACATTCTTACAGCTTTAAGTGTGAGGTCACACTGATAAACAAGTTCCCGTAGCTGGGTTAAGATATCACTTTTGAAATTTTCTAGATCATTTCGTTTTTCTTCAACTTCAGCCATGCTGGCTTTGAAATGTTCATTGGCTTCTTCAGCCTACAACAAATTAAACATATAAAGAATGAGTGATGGTGAAGAAACTTCCTATTAAAATACCTAAAGAAACCCTACCTTTAGTAGTCTATGAGAAAAGCACTTTATAATTTCACAAGTACAAGCCAACATGTCTTATGAATCACATCTTTCCAAGAACTAGTGTAACACTGCATTTCATTGCTAACACATCTAAAGAAGTTTCCTTACCTTTAGGAGAGCCTCCTCTTCAAGTTTTCGTTTCTTCTCAATTTTACTGACATCTTTAATAATACCCCCACTGGAGGTCAGATGCTCCTCTTCAGCACGAACAGTTGATGATTTTGCCTTTTCATATTCATCTTGCCGCTGAAGATACAATAGCTTTGCTTTTTTAACGGTGGATTCCAGTTCTTGCTGCTCATTCCAAAAGAAAGCATCTCAATATTAGCAGTTTCCATGTTGTAGAATGTGACACGTTATATTCTAACTCAAAGCTTTTTAATCATCATCATCATCATCCACATCATCATCATCATCCAGACATTGGACTGTGGGAATGGGAGTATGGGAAGGCATAGGAACTGTGGCCTTTATGCCATAAATGTGAAGAAAATTGTAACTAGTGGATTTTTCTTTTTAAAATATGTAAACTTTTCCAATGTATTACAGTAAGTAATGTATGCTGAATGCCTATATTGTATGCTCTGCAGGTAAGATTGGAAGTTTAGAATTTCTATCTGAAACAAAGGGTGATATCCCACATAGTACAAGTGAAGTCTTCTCATGCAATGGGGCTTCTCTTCCTGCACTATAAATCCTCCTCCATAAATCAGTTCCACAATTCCCCAAACCTACAAAGCAGATTTTGGGGAAACACAGGGGGATGTTGGGGGAAGAAGATTTCCATTATGCAAGCAGATGGACATCCCTGAATGCCCCCCACAATATATTATGTTCAAATATACCAACCATTTTCTTTTGTTCTCGTTGCCAAAGCTCCTTGATCTCCTTCCTTTGTTTATCCAGTTCGCTTTTCCTTCCAAGGAGTGGCTACATGAGAGAAATCCAATGACTGTGTAAGGAAATGTCAACGGCTAAAATATATATGCCTGTGAGCTATGCATGTAAAAAAGCTTTTAAATAGAATTGGTTTTACCTGAACAAATTTATTAGTTTGGAGAGCTGATGCCGTTTGTTGCCAGAGCTGACTGTTCTCTACATCATTTTGGAACGCATTTATGAATATTGATTGGAATGGCATGTAATCCTGTAAGCCAAGACATGTAAATTAGTAGAGTATCCCTCCAGGTCAATTTCTCCCACTGATTTAAGTGGGAAAAGTGCTTTAGACAGATCCGTGACAAAATTAAGTTGTTACATTACTTTAATAACCTTACGTAAACCTTCATTCTAGTAAGACAAAATGATCAGTTTAAAAAAACCTAGTTCCAGAGTTGCACTTGTAAGAATGAATAAAATATTGTAAAAGAAAAGAAAAAAGTTTGCTTAATTTTTCTTACTTTCAAGTAGCAAAAAAAAAAAAAAAGCCAGAAGAATATTCATCAGAATTTAAATAGAAAAAAACTACAAATAAAGGAAACAGCAAAGAAGAATTCAGTGGAACTTCCATAATCAACAGAAAAGTGTGTATATTATTAGCAGTGCATTTTTATTAAGTGAACACTCACCTGAGAGCCAAGAATAGCTTTAGTTGTTTCTGCCATTTTTGCCAGGCTTTTAGCACATTCCATTTCTGTAGGGAAGGAAGACCAGTTTTACATAGTGAGTGAGAGCAGTAAGAGCAAGCATAAACTTCTCTGTAGTCTTCATTTAACAGTACACAGACACTATTTTGCTACAAATATTTCAGTCACAGGAAACAGGAAACAGTTCCACTCATTTCAGTGAACAGCTACTAATTTAGAAATCACATTACTGACAGTCTGTAGCACAATCCTGACAACAGATTTAATTCCATCATGACAAAGCTCATTAGATGCCAGAAAGAACCACTCACCCAAGTTAAGCTTTTTCTCTACCCATGCAACTATATCCTTCGTGTATTTTGACCATGCCTTAGCATAGGACAGAGCTGATTCAATTCCATTATCGTTCCTTAGGAGAACACTATCAATCTCTTCAGCTCTAAGGTGCCCTGAAAATAAAATGTCAAATGCAAAAAAGTGAATTTTAGACATGACCACACAGCAACAGCACAGCTTGTATCAGGCAACTGTGGAGACTAAAGCAGCTCTGATCTTGAGATTCTCTTTAAATGCTAGTTGACACTAAATTGAACTGACAGGGCTTTTAGAACAAATTAAAGGGTCACAGAATTAAATCCTAACAAATCATATGGCCAACATAAAACTTTCTTCTGTAATGAACTAAACAGGAAAAAAATGTATTAATAGCTGAAGTTCATGCTACAACTTCTAATAACACAGAGGTTTTGTAATTTCAATGGGGCTAACTTCAGTTCTAAACTCACTTCTGTTAAATACCAGTAGTTTCCCCCCATAGTAAAAAAGAAAATTTTATTATGTCTACATTATTTCTACATGTCTAAAAACATAACAGAGACCAAAATCACTGTATGTAATGCTTACCTGAACCTTGTACGTCATCCTTTTCGTGCAGTGAGCCCCCGGAATCCACAGAAAGATTTTCAAAAGACTAGCATTCAATAAAATGCAGGCTGTTAGCATCAACTAAGCAAACAGATGATTAAACACTTAACATACTAACTATGTGGCATTTTTCAATACTGGCATAGCAAGAGAATGGAGTAGAAAGCACTCCTGCCCAGTGACTCCATTCCCTTTTAAATCTACAATGGTTGAAAAAGGCAAGACAATTTAGGTAGTATAGAAAGCCTTTCAAGGTGTCAAACATTTTCAAACAGCCTTTTAAAGCTTTGGTGGAGCTGGTTACTTAACAAAGTAAGTTAACTATTCCCCCTGAAAAAAGTGGCTAATTTATGAATGAACTTGATGCATAGCCAAAGCATGACCCCAAGTGTATTTTAAACTTTGCACAATATTCCTGAAAACATATTTCCAATTCAATAGCACAGTACCCTGTCCATGCAAAGTGGATGCAAAGGAAGTATTGTTGCCATTTTTCTCCATTAGAAATAAAAATGCCCAAATATCCATTATGGTGTAAAAGCGAACAGAACCCCCCCCCCCGGCATCCAAAAATAAAATTGGAAAGGAAAATACAAAAAAGGTTATAAAGCGCCCATAGGTAACCTTACTAACATGCACTACCATTTAAAATTAGACTTTCTAGCTAGTCAACCTCATATGAATCTGGACAATGATGACAGGCAAAGTCTATTAGGCATAAGAAAAAGCTTTTAAAATGTTTAGAATATAAGGCGGGCACTGGGTATGGGGTTAACAGCGTCAATTGTCACAAATAATCAACATGTGTTTGTTGCACATGTACAAACACATTTTACAAAGCATCCCAAGAGCAATAAATACAAGTACAATTACTGCAGTTTCTATGCTTGCACAACAGATGCCAATTTTGGCAAAATGGTATGTGGACTGGGTGCAACAAATGAAGCATGAACATGCATCAGTGGAAACATAAAATCTGGTTTACATACAATGTGCCAATTGCTTGCAGGTTAAGCATATTAGAAATGCTTAACTTCAGTTACACACCTCTTTCAGTCAATCAAGGAAGCTCTCAATGTGACAGAAGGTAAAAAGATTAGCTTCTCCTCTACCAACACACTAGAAAACTGGCTGGCGACAGGTGATATTTTCAGAGAGCTGAAGGTGATATGATGGAAGCATCACTGAACACTGTATTTTCAGTCCATTCTCTTTGGGGTGCTTCAAAAAGAGCCAACATAAAATTGCAAAAATTTCTTTGCTGAAAGATTGCAGTGGGACAAAAGAAATGAGTGAGAGGCAATGCCTCCAATATTTCCTTCAACTCTTAAAAAAATAGCCTACTAGGAACATGATAAAGAAAAAAGATGGCTGCCTCATAAGCACATAAGGGTAGCCATCAAGGGCTATAATATGATGCCCTGTGCAAGGCCAATTTTGCACTCCATCGGCTCAGCACCCTGTGTGGCAGAACTGCCTGCACCACCCTATTGACACTTGTTTAGTAAGATTTTCTGCTAATGACAGAGACCACATTGGTTATACCATTCCTCTAATGTTCCTTGAGACTTCCGGTTTTGTTCCCCCCCCCATCAGCTGGCTTGCTGCAACCAAGGTTTTCAAGTGCCATTAAGCGAACAGCAAAGAGAACCCACACAAACGACGCTGACACAAACCCCCACACATACATTAAGCAAATTAGAAACGTCGCCTCCTGACCCCACCCCCACTCGCCTGTCCCCCCTCCACCTCTTCCCCCCTTTTTCTTCCTAATGTAACCCTAGTGTCTCAACAAATGAAACTGGCATATGGAAAATGTAACTTGAAAAAAGGAGACACTGCACATACCTTTGTAAACCAAGAAAACTTTAAATAAAAATATTTAACAAAATAAAAATAGGACAATGCAATAAATGAACAACATTTTAAATTAGGCCTAGTAAATTAGTTACACTCTGGTAACTAGTGCAAGTGGTGCAACACAGGTGTGATATGCTTTAGCTGCCTTTAGCAGTTGGGTAGCCATCTTTTGTACCAGTCAAAGTTTCAGAACTACTGTATCATTAAAGGCAGCCCCACATAGAGTGCATTATAACAGTCTAGCCTGGATGTCACTAGTATGCATGGATAACTGGAGTAAGATGCATTCTCTCCAGATAGGGTCTCAGCTAGTGAGCCAGTCAAAGCTGGTAAAAAGCACTCCTGGCCACTGCTATCACCTGAGCATCCCCAGTCAGCATCATCCATGTTCACTACCAAACTGCCAGCTCTTCAGGAGGTACACAACCCCATTTATGACTAGTTGCATATCTCTATCTGGAGGAATCTGTTTCCCCACCTACAATATCTTCATCTTACCTGGATTAAGCATTGACTTAATTTACCAAGTACCATTAAAGCAGCTGAAGCACAAACAGGGCTTGAAAGTTACTTTTCATCTAATACAATTTGACACAGCAATTAATTTGCAGCTTCCTACTTTAGATCTGCTTGGCCCAAGCACCTTAACTACTTTTGTATAAACACAGTAAAGAACCTCCAAAGAGAAGCTACTTTAAATTAGGCCTTATATATATTTACAGATAGGAACTGCTTATTAGTTCTTAGAAAACATCAGTTTTAGTTGTGCATTAGAATATTTCTACAACAACAACAACAAAATCATTTTAAACTGATCCTGCTGGATAGTCAAAAAAATATTGCTCTCTTCTATAATATTACTAAATGCAAAATGTATTTTAACAACTTAAAAAATATTTTTACCCTACCTGACTTTGTCGAGATACGGGAAGACCCAATGTTGAGCTATTATCCACATCTCCCATAAGGAAGTCTGAAACTCTGCCATGAGAACCAGAAGAAAATTCACTCATGCTTTGCCCTGCTATACGAGAACAAAATGTCTACCTAATACTCAGAACAGACAACCACATGAGAATGTTCAGGGTTTATTTAAGGCGTCCTCCGCCTGTAAAAGATAAGTAAAAAATAGATACAAAACCTAGATGTGAAACTATTTTACTACAAATTGTTTTATACTGGTAGTTCAAGATTTGGTTCACTGAAATCAGAGTCAACCAAACTTAGAAGGCAAGAGTATATTTTCCCAGCCATTGGGCAGACATGGAAAGCATTCAGCTGTCATGTTAAACTATGGCTCAGTGAGATGTGAGTGAGCCTGGCTACCTCCCAGGCTCGTATGTTTGCCCTCTCCTCATCCTGGGCAGCTGGGAGGAGTCTGGAAACATCTGCTTTATGGCACCGTCTAGCATCATCAGAACCCAGAACTGTGATTAACATTAACTATGGTTGAATAAACCAGGTTCAGAGGTCACAGTTTGAAATTGGTCTGCTTGAAACTAATCCAAGTAAACTTCTTCCAAGTAAACCTCTTGTACAAGAGGAGGGCAGAAGAAGCATAAGAGTGTGTGGGGGAGACTATGCTCTTCAATATCTTGCATTAGCATGTTTCTTCAACAACAACAAAAATCATTTTAAATCATTGTTTAGTAAGATGTCCAAACACAGCCATAGTTTCTTAATTTGCCCTTAAGGTACCTTTGCAATTACTGGAGCAAATAGGCAGCGCTACTGTGGGAAATGATTATGAAGAAGCAGTCACAAGAAAGGAGTGGACCAGAACACAATGAAATTAAGTTTCTCAGCCAGAGGACTTTACAAATACCCATTCTTTCTCATATTGTAAGAGCAGCATCTACGTAGTCCAAAACAGGATTGGCAGGGGGACAAGTAAAGTATAGACCAACAAATGGACAAAAGGGACGAAACACAAAAGTGTCACATTGCAGCAGAGTTCAAAGAAGGTGAGACTTAAGGTGCTTTAGGAAACAAACCGAACAGTTAATTATTTTTTACTTACATGTTGCCAAATGTGAATGCCAGTGTGTCAATAGAAGAGAATATCTCACTTAGGACTTCTCGCTTGTTTTCTTCATTAACTTCCTTGAAGTTTACAGCTAAGGAAGAAAACAAAGAAGAGTACATTAATCAGATTGTACTTTCACAAGCCATGAAACTGCTTCCAAGACAAACCACAGGGCTATCTATATAACCTGTTGGGGAACATAGAACATCTATAAATTTGACAGTAGCATCTAGATGCCCAAATATTCATTAAATGCAGTATACTGATATTATAAGCCTGCTTTCTACAATTTTAAACTACATTTACCTACCATGATACCCTCTTCAGGAATGCCATGTTAAAATGACTATGTGTGAAAACTGACAATGTAAAACAATGTTAAGTTTCTGCACTTACAAAAGCTGCTTAAGGACCTGAGAATTCTTTACATCTCATGACAAGAAGGGAAGTATAATAAGTTCCCTTAGCAAAGGACTTAGATGTGGTAACTGTTTTTCAGAGACAGGAAAACAAAATATAATCTACATAATATAATCTACATAAAGGAATAATACCCCATAATAGATCAGACTAGTTAGGGCTCCACTAGACAAGATTATGGAAATCTTTTTCTTTCCAGTAATTGCAGAGTGGGATGGGAAGAATGGCTCATCTGGATTGGTACTGCACCACAGAGGGAGCAGGGTCAATCCTTTCCCCTTGTGCTATTTACCCAATAGAAATCATACAGCCTCTCTCCTAGGCATAAATGGATCTATTTCTATTCATCCTATTCCTCTATTTCTTCTATTCTTCTTTCCTATGCACTTAATCAATTCTTGCAGGTTTTTAATGCATTAAATGCATTTAATCTGTATCATTTTCCCTAAACTATGCATTTTTTCTACATTATTTCCCTAAAATATGTAGTTTTGCATTTTTTCAATTCACATACCCCTAAAATACACATTTTTGTGCACATTTCCCCATAAAATATGCTTTTGTGCATATGTTTTGAACCAAAACTGCATGGGAAAATTCAGAGAAGTGCATAATCTGATTGATAACCACATTCTGACCTACAAAAAAAGTCTGGGCCTGGCAATTAGGCTTGCTCATTAAAAATGTGAACCAAATTCATTTTTTCCATCTGTAATCTCTCTTTCTCAAGCTGCTATTTGCTCTATTGTGGAAAATGTAGAGGCAAAGTGTTACTGATAGCAGGGTAAACAGCAGCTTTGGTGTGTTTAGTTTACATCCCAATCATTCGCTAGTGACCAAAATTTTAAGGATACTATTAAAATGTTGATACCTAGGAAGATTGGCACATATGGCACTCCTCAAAACAGTTCCCATTTTTCACAGATAGCTGCTTGAAAACAGTTTCTTCAAACTCTGAAGCAGGGGCAGGCTTGTGCCATCTGCTTTGTTTGCAAAACAGTGGAGTCTGGGGGTGGGCAGCATACACTTAGAATTAAGGAACAGGGTTCCTCTAAGCACATGCTCTGCTCAGGAATTTGATTTCAATTCCATAACAGAGTTCACAATCCTTTTACACAAGGGTTTGCTCCTGATTCTCTCCCACCAATATTTATTCATTTCAGAAGCCTAATTTAGAAGGGAGAAAGTTATTTTTATGCTAGCGCTAAATGGGAATTGGAATCCTTGCTGATCTATCTCAAACCATTCAGTGATCTACCAGATCTCCATGTACTTTCTCCCACTTCTGCTTTGAAGAACTTCTTACCAATCACAGTAAAATGATTACATTGAATCAAATCCCAATCTTCAGTTCAATTTTAAAAATGAAGAATAGAAGAAAAACCATTGGATGTATAATTAGAGGTTAAAAATGGGAAACTTGTAAGAAAGAAATTTATTTGGAACAAGATCATGTAGCTTACATCATGAATTGTGCAAAAAAACTAAAGTTTCCTGCCAGGTGTGTAAACACAAAAAGATAACAAATATACTAAGCCGGATATTCCATTAGACTTCCTCTGTGAAAGGAAGAGTTTTTCCAGTAAATGGATACAAATTAACTCTCTAGTAATTATACTATGATAAGCTAATGAGCTACTTAGACTACATGGATTGTAACAGTTAGACAAACAGAAATTCTAGGTGTGGTGGAAGAAGTTTCATCATACATTCTACGTCCTGAAAACAATGCTTCGGCATTCATTGAATATGCACCAAAATCAATTCTGCTAAACTTTAGAATGTATGTTTGTATTCATTGTAAGCATTTTAACAAATGAGTCTTGAACTAAGCAATCCTCTATTGCACTGATCATTATTTTCAGTAAGAAAGAGTAAAACTTTCAAAATGCCAGGTATCATCAACTACTTTCAGTTTTGTTAAAATCGTATGCTTCCCTTGTATAATATTCAAGCACTAAGACTTCTTCTTGAGAAAAATGAATATATAACTGCACATTACAATACTCCCAACACAAATATAAATCAAGATTTAATTTTACATTAGGCATTTGGAGAAAAATTCTGTCAGGAAATCGATTTCCAAACTTCAGACAAATGGTTAACTATGGAAATTAGAAGGCCAGGAAAGAAAGCAAGAAAATGAAAAGTATAATATACAATGCAAGTTGTTTAACTATTTCTCTCTAAATATATGTTGCCAGAAGAAACGCACACACTTTCCTGTTCTGGAAGCAATTCTTCATTGCTCCCTTCACGGCACAAATCATTTTTTGAAGTCAGTAGCAGTGAATTCAAAAACTTAGTTCCATTATGTTTATTTAGGATTGTAGCCCTATGTTCATAATCTGAAATTCCAAACAAGACAAAGATTGCACACTTACGTTTTTTAAAAACAGGCAAGCGGACAAATGTAAGATATAAAGTGCAAGACTCCTACCTTCTTCCTGAAACACTTCCCTCCAAAGATTCCTATAGCCTTCCTTTCGGCCATTACTGGCACACTGATATTACTTAACATCAGCTTTGAACAGAGTCTTTCCCCAGGACATCCTGGCTGCACACAATAGCACGGACAACAATGAGTAGTAGTACCATTTCTATGTCTGGAAATGGCAACTATCTTTGCCTCTACATTTTCAACTGAGCATACAACTTAACAGAAATGGGAAGGATTAATGTAAACATACGCCACCAACCACCATTTAAAGAAAACAAAACCACTATTCAAGGACTTATATAACAACCTGGCGTATCAATCTAAAGGGATACTTGTCATCTATGTAATAAATTTTCTAACTTTATATTTTTCTAAATATTCACTGATTTAAATGTATGTGCTGTAGAATACTACCAGATTGCCCTTTGTTCCAGGGCAAAGACACCAGAAACTTGAGATTACTGCAATTTTGCAATTGTTATTTAACAAGTGTTTGTTAGTAAAGCAAATTCACATTTCTTTAGATGACATGTTTGGAGTTTCTTAAAAGCTTCAAAATTTTGTAATACAAGATGTTAAAAGTCTTTATATTTCCTCTAATTACATTTGATTGTTTTTTTTTTAAGTAACAGGATGTTTGAAGAAAAAACAGATACAAGTGGAGAGTAATGAAAGGGTGTGGCAGGGCAGTGGAATTGCTAATTTTGGAACAAACCACAAACTTCATACCATGTCTCTAAGGCCTTGTACAAGACTTTTCACTTAAGTTTTGCCTTGTGATTTTAAGCTTTGGAACTTATGCCAGTCTCCTGAAAAATTTATCTCCTCATGGTATTGCAAAATAAATGCTCTCGGGAATTGCAATTTAGTTAACGATCACTATCGTAACTCTCCCAGGCCTCTCTGTTTTAACACAGTAACCACAACACTCACTTAGTGCACTTACGGGAGATGTTTCAGTTTTTTATAGTTACATTATGCTTACTATTTTAGGAGAACTCACAGCTGTCCATGGAGGCACAGGTCAACTCTGTGTCCAAGGCAGCTGTTTATCAGGTCCATCTGGTACGCAGGCTGAGTCCCTACCTGCCCACTGACTGTCTCTCCAGAGTGGTGCATGCTCTAGTTATCTCTCGCTTGGACTACTGCAATGCGCTCTACGTGGGGCTACCTTTGAAGGTGACCCGGAAACTACAACTAATCCAGAATGCGGCAGCTAGACTGGTGACTGGGAGCGGCCGCCGAGACTACATAACACCGGTCCTGAAAGACCTACATTGGCTCCCAGTACGTTTCCGAGCACAATTCAAAGTGTTGGTGTTGACCTTTAAAGCCCTAAACGGCCTCGGTCCGGTATATCTGAAGGAGCGTCTCCACCCCCATCGTTCTGCCCGGACACTGAGGTCCAGCTCCGAGGGCCTTCTGGCGGTTCCCTCACTACGAGAAGCCAAGTTACAGGGAACCAGGCAGAGGGCCTTCTCGGTAGCGGCACCCACCCTGTGGAATGCCCTCCCACTAGAGGTCAAAGAGAACAACAATTACCAGACCTTTAGAAGGCATCTCAAGGCAGCCCTGTTTACGGAAGCTTTTAATGTTTGATGGATTTCTGTATTTTAATGTTTGATGGATTTCTGTATTTTAATGTTTGATGGATTTCTGTATTTTAGAATTTCTGTTTTGTTGGAAGCCGCCCAGAGTGGCTGGGGGAACCCGGCCAGATGGGCGGGGTATAAATAAGAAATTATTATTATTATTATTATTATTACTATTATTATTATCAATGCAAATGGCATTTCAAAAGTGTTTATCCTGGGCCCCAACAAAAGATAAATTTATATGGATAATTTAAGTAGTAACAATAGGAGTAGAAGTCTACCTCGCATGCTTGAAGGCAGACCCTGACTTCAGTGAGACTAATTTTAAAACTCTTTAGGAATACAGTCATATCTCATGTTGTGTCTGCTGCGGGTTGCGTTTTTTCATGATACGAACGCAGCAGACCTAGAAGTGTTTATTTCCGGGTTTCGCCATGAGCGCATGCAAAAACGCCGCTCAGGTTGCGGACTTTTCAGGGCGCGAACGGCACCCCGGAACGGATCAGGTCCGCAACCCGAGGTACCACTGTATAGATCCAGAATGTAGACTGTATCCTTCAACAAATCTGCTACAAATGAACAAAACAGGTTATGTGTGTAACTTTGTGTTTTTATATTGTAAACAGCTCTGTGATCCTCAGATGAAGGGTGGTATAAAAATTTAATAAATAACAACTACTATGGCTCTTCATCTGGTCAGCTAAACAACAAAGGATGATGCCTTTTACTGAATCAGACCACTGGTCAACCTAACTAGGGTGCCATTTTTTGAAGAGCAAAAAAGAGGAGACATTTGCTGACTTCCACTTTTAACTATGGATCTCTAAGATGACTCTCATTTTAAATTGAAAGGCAGTTGGGGGTTGGCGGTTGGGGAGTGGAGGGTTAGAGAGGGAGCAGGAGGTTAGGTTTGGGTGGATGGGAAGAAAGGTTATAACCGTTATTATCAAGATGCAGGATATGTATTAACAAGTCTGTATTATATGAGAAGAAGATATGCACTTTTAAGAACCAGAGAAATCCATGTTTTCAAGTTAAATAATAAAATTAAATGTGCCTAAACGTTCGTGGACTCGGGCAGTGTCTCAGTACCTTCAGAGGTGTGACTAAGAGGCGAGAACAAAGCTTTCCTGTGGAAGAGGAAACTGTTTGCTTTTCTCCTGTCATACAAAGGGCTGGTTAGGAAAGCCAAGGGAGCCACATAGTTGCCTAAGGGAGAGTCAAATTGTAGCAGTAAGGATCCATGGGAGGGAGACCCCACTGGTGGCAATAGGTTTCGAACGCAGAGCCCTGAGGTACCCTGGAGAAAAGTTCAATTTGGACACTGGAGGTTTACTCCCGTTTGTATAGAAGCACAGGGAGAGCCTCTGTTGTTAAAGCAGTGAGGGGTGGGAAACGGGGAATCCCTCACAGCGGCCACCCTAACTAGCTCAATACTGTCCACACTGACTGGCAGCAGCTCTCTGTGGTTTCAAACAAGGGATGTCTCAAGGCTATAACGGTGGTAAGAGCTGCTTTCTTGGCTGTGGTGGATAGTATGGCATGAGGTGGTTTCAGCACCTTGCTGGTAGTGCCAGCAAGGCTTTCTCTATCCTGAAAAAGGAGATCTGCTTCAGTGATAGCATCATGACAAGCACTTCCATCCCTGATGAAAATAAGATTCACAGTGCTAGGGCTAATGACTTAAGACTATTTTTTAAACGGAGATGAGGAAACTTTTGAGGGGCCCAAAAATAAGATGTGAAAGCCTGACAGACACACTCAAAAATTTGGAGGGACACTAAAAAAAAGTTATTAAATAATTTATCTTTTGGAATGTGTGAAATGCTTTAAGACACTTTTTACTCACTTTCTATTTTTATGTAAGACAGTACACAGCATTAGAGAACAATTGCTTCTTTGTGTTATAGACATATGCTTTGAGTCTCAAATATTCAAATGCAAGATGCATTTCTGAACCTAGTACATATGGTGCCCTCAAGACATGGTTGGATTGCAACTTTTATCACCTGCAATCATTGGTTCTGATGTATGGAGCTGATGAAAATTGCAATCTAACAGTATCTGAAGGGCACTATATTGGCTGCCTATGACTTATGGGGTGATACTATGTTCACAAGAGGAGCATGCAGGACCTTTGTTGTTTATGAATTGCTGCTTGCTTTGTTCTGGTATCCTTTAACATCTCCTGTCCCTTTGGTTGGCGCCTCCCTTGTGGTCAATCTTTCCACCTCTCTACCAAGGTCTGCGACATGGATTGGACAGCCTGCTACAAAATAACACAATCCTATGTACTGTATGTCTAATCAGAAGGAAATCCCATTGGGTTCAATGTTGGCAACTCAGGCATTTACACTATTGAGGTTGCAATCTTTTGTGCAATTACGTCTTATTTTTGAGTAAATTATTTGGCTGCGTGATTTAGGTGGTACAGAAATAAAACTGCTAGCACACTTGCATAACTAAGCAGGTTCTGGTATAGTTTCAAATTGGATGGGGCGGACTAACCCTCAGGATTCCTTCCAACTCTACAATTCTATGACCCTATGCATAAGAGTGCAATGTAAAATTCATACATATGCCAGAAAGTATGATTTTATGTTATAAATTGTATGTTTTAAAGCAGTAAAATAAGTATTGGCTTGTAAAAGAAGTCCTCACTATGGCATATATTAAAAAATTTCCCCTAAGTTTCCATCCTCCCCCCCAAAATGTATTTTCGTGACTTCTAAATTTATGGAAATTCTACTTATGTTAAGTCAGTGGCAGATGATGTCATCTCTTCTCTCCACCTTCTTCCTCTCCACCTGATACAGATGGAGGAAGGGGAGTTCTTGCCAGCGGTCTGAACTGAACACTTGCAGAAAGCTTTCCCCCTCTTCATTCTATCACTCTATTTCAGCTTCCATTCCTATTTTTCTCCTCCTGTTGGGCTTCCTCCAATGACATGATTTTGGCACAGTGATGTATGTGGGCCCAAGGACCACAGACTGACCACTGCTGATCTACACGAATCCTGTGTTGTTTCGTAGTCCTGATGGCATGATGGAGACCCAATACTGATGGAGCTCCCTGGATATTCTGAGGTAGGCATGTAATTGTGGCTACAGTCTTTAGAGCAGGAGCTAAGAGCCAGTGGCCCCTGGGGTAGATGCAGCCCATGAGGGCTCCCCATATAGCCCATACCATTCCCTCCCTCCCAAGCAATTTGGCTTGAAAAAAGCCTTCTATTGGACACAACAGAACCCTTTCCAGCTGCAATCTTCATTTAAAAAAAAATCCCCCACTGACAACAGGATTTGAATAATGTTTTTAAAAAGTGAAATCTAATTGCTGGGAGAGGAGAAGTAACATATTGCATGCATGTGCATGGATATGCATTGCAGGGGGTTGGACAGGATGACCCTTGGGTCCTTTTCAACTCTGTGAGTCTATGATTCTATGTGCTGCATGTATATATGACAACAAATGTATTCTGTCAACTCTGCCCTGCTTACATAGGTTCTACCACTTTTGTTTTGACCCTATTCACTGTTGGCCTGTGCCCCTAGCTTGAAGGTTAAAAGGTAAAAGTAAAGGGACCCCTGACCATTAGGTCCAGTCGTGACCGACTCTGGGGTTGCGCGCTCATCTCGCATTATTGGCCGAGGGAGCTGGCGTATAGCTTCCAGGTCATGTGGCCAGCATGACAAAGCCGCTTCTGGCAAACCAGAGCAGCACATGGAAACGCCGTTTACCTTCCCGCTGTAGCGGTTCCTATTTATCTACTTGCATTTTGACGTGCTTTCGAACTGCTAGGTTGGCAGGAGCTAGGACCAAGCAACGGGAGCTCACCCCGTCACAGGGATTCGAACCACCGACCTTCTGATCAGCAAGCCCTAGGCTCAGTGGTTTAACCACAGTGCCACCTGGGTCCCTTGAAGGTTAGCCATTAGGAAATGTGGCTTTGAAACTGTAAGGTTCCCTACTCGTAGTCTAGACTATGGTTTCCCAAACTTGGGTCTCCAGCTGTTTTTGGACAACAATTCCTATCATTCCTGACCACTGGCCTTGCTAGCTAGGGATGATGGGAGTTGTAGTCCAACAACAGCTGGGGATCCAAGTTTGGGAAACCCTTGTCTAGACCCAAGAAAAGGAAGAGGCTGTCTCAATTTCTCCAGGACCAGCTAAAGGGGAAAACCAAGGCTGAGTATCTTGCAGAGGCTAGGTTAAACATACGCTCGAGAACTGGCTGATGATCAGCAAAGCTCCCGAGAATTGCTATTTGTTAATAATAGTAGTCTCACGGTTTCACAACAGTTTCACAACATAGTTGTTCGTGCACTTGTGGTTTCTCTTTCCCGTCTTGAACCCAAAGTTATGCAACAACTGTTCCTCCAAATAAGCTGATAAACCCTGTACATCTAACTTCAATCTTACCCAACAGTATACATACAAGTTACCAGCATATCATATATTTCAAATACAAGTGGCGACCATTCCGCACAGGCATTCTGTTCCTAGCTACTGTGTGCGTCAGCGGAGTGTTCCCCACCCCATTACACCCCACCCTGCCCCCATTCTGCCCTTTTCTGAGTACAAAATAACCCACATGTTAGCAATCATGCGCCAACTTTACGCGTCTTCAATGGTTGCTACCTGTACAGACATAAAACTCACTGCCTTAAATGAAAATATGCAACACAAATAGACTGGTACTTTTAATTTATTGCAGTAAATGACTTTTTTCTCACTGGGCAATTTGAGTGCATTGGTCTGAGTAAAGACTTGGATAAGCTGAAAATTAAACAAAGGTCCCTCCAGAATCACTATGAACAAGCTAAGTCCCGCAGTTCTGTTGTAGTACAAAACTGTTTAAAACAGTGTTCATCTAACTTTGTAAACCCCCAAAATTTGCAGACTAGCATGCACCTGCTGTGTGTTATCAAGAGAGGAATAGCTCTGTTCCTCATTTAGCAGTCCCTCACATGTCTGAGGTATTGGTTTGGCATTTCCCTCCTCTGGCAAATTATATGGTTGAGTGTCTCTGGAAGTAAATACAGGAGGAGTGCTAACAGCAACATCTGTGTTACATCACAAGGCAACTTTATTTACTATATCAAGTTGTAAAAGTTCTCCTTTTCCTCACCTTTCACTTTTGCGATGACTGTTCCTGCAGCACTTAGAATATCAACTGAATTAAGACATTGGTGCTTGCTAATGATTGCCTTTAGCACACGCAGGAGTTCGCCCAAACGTTCATGAACAACATGATGCAGACAATCTTGTTTTTCTGAAAAGAAAATTAAAAAAATATTTAACTATAAAAATATACATGAAGCACTGCAAATATGTTTTCCCTCCGATATCACTAGTTTGTCATGTGGACCGGATCTATTTTGCCTACACAAGCTAGCTCCTGCTTAAAATGTGTAAGAACACATTTCCAGTTCCAGTTCCATTTCGAACAGAGCATAAGGAATCATTTTGGGTACAATTCTACAGTTCCTTGGGAAGGCAGCCATTGGAGATCAAAGAAGTATTATTTATTAAAAACATTTCTATCATTTTTAAAAAAATCCCAAAGCAGTATACAACAGTAAAAGAATGCAGCAAAGAAAGAAAACATACATAAAACAACAGAACACCATCATTACAGTACTATAGTCATTAAAAACTGGCATCAATGGTGAGGGAAAGGGTTGGGCGAAGAGGAAAAATAAGCAATGGAAGTAGATCATTGTTTGTGCCAGCCATACTGCAGAGGGAAGTTCATTCCATAGCACAGGTGCAAACACAGATAAAGGCCCATCTCCATGTTGCCTCAAAACGGAACTCTGGAGGTTGCAACACAACCAACAGGGTCTACTTCAGCCATAGTAGTGATATAATGAGTCTATAGGGCGGGGGGGGGGGGGGAGATGCTCTTTCAGGTAATCTTGTCTTGGGTTATTTGGGGCCTTATATGTTAATAAAATAAAATAATAATAAAATAACAAACTACCAAGCAGTGCAGCTCTTTTAGCACATGTGTTATATGTGCTGGGAAAGGCACCTCACTCAGCAACCAAGCCACTTCATTCCAGGTCAGCTGCAACTTCGAAACCAGCCTTAAGGGTAGCCACACAAACTGGCGCAGTCTTGAGGTTACTAATGTATTGGTTCTAGTGGCAAGCTAATCCTATCCAGAAACAGGAATCACTGGTGTACTAGTTGAAGCTTGTGATGAGCAGTCCTCCCCACTGAGGAAACTTCAGCCTCCAGTGAAAGCAATGGAACCAGAAGCATGTACTTGTTCCTTTAGAGTGAGTATAAGCCCTTCAGAAACAAACTCCCTAAATCCCTGAACCTGGAAACCTCTCAGCCTGGAAACACCTCCATCTTATCAGGATTCAGCTTATTGTCCATTATCCAGCCCACCACTGTACCTAAAGAGGTTGTGCATGGCCGCTCTTGACTCAGATATAAGACAGAAATAGAACTGAGTGTCAACAGCATATTTTTGACATTTAACCCCAAATCTTTTAATGGCCACTTCCCAACAGCTTCACACCCCAGCACAATTGACAGAGGCTAAAAGTACAGCTGTTCAGTGCTAGTCTCCAGAAGCAGTCCCCAAAACAGGAGTGGAACCATTGTAATACAGTGCCTCCAACCCCCCAATCTGTGCTGCTGATCTAGAATGTCATGGCTGATCATATCAAAAGCTGCTGAGAGATTCAGCAAAGGCATTTGCAGGCTGAAAGATACTCTTCCTGGCAACCTTGATATTATGTGATTGCATAGTACGTTCTTAATATTTTAAAAAGTTTTAAATTGTTTTTATTTGTATTCATGTTGTTTTGGTTTTTTGCTACCCTTGGCTCCTTTGGGAAGAATGGCAGGAATTTTTTATAAAAAAAATTAAATTAAAGCATGAAGATTCTGCCTTAAGAGCAAAGTATCTTCATACACATAAGCCAATGGCTATTTCTTTCTGATTTTCAATGTCATACAAGTCTACTAATTCTGATTTATAGGGAGACATATAATAGCTTAGGAGGTGCCTTTGAAAGAATGAGCTCATAGCCCAGTGGTAGACCGCATGCTATGCATACAGAATGTCCCAAGTTCAAGCTCCAATTTCTCTGGTGAAAAAGTGAGGAAGTCAGTAACAGAGAATAATGTTGGCCAAATACACAACTGCTGCAAGTCAGACAGCACTGGCTAAGACAGACCATTGGTTTGACTCTGTATAGAACAAATGTATATGCCCATAATAAAACATAAAAAGGCAATGCACTTTAAACCACTGGCAACACAATTACACAGCAGACATTTTAATACTGTCTGAAAATACACTCCAGCTTTAATCTTTTAGTAATCAGTTAACTAGTAATTAGTAACTAGTAATCAGTTACGTACACCGCTGTGGGTTAAACCACAGAGTCTAGGGCTTGCTGATCAGAAGGTCGGCGGTTCGAATCCCTGCAACGGGGTGAGCTCCCGTTGCTTGGTCCCAGCTCCTGCCCACCTAGCAGTTCGAAAGCACATCAAAGTACAAGTAGATAAATAGGGACTGCTCCGGCGGGAAGGTAAACGGCGTTTCCGTGCGCTGCTCTGGTTCTCCAGAAGCAGCTTTGTCATGCTGACCACATGACCCAGAAGCTGTCTGCGGACAAACGCCGGCTCCCTCGGCCTATAGAGCGAGATGAGCGCCGCAACCCCAGAGTCGGACACGACTGGACCTGATGGTCAGGGGCCCCTTTACCTTTAATCAGTTACGTACACCTGTTTTACAAAGCAATTTACACATTTAATCTAAAAGAGTTCCGTGGCTAGAAATATAAAAATAAGGCAGTTCAAATCCTACATTTGATGTACAAAAATAGAATATAAAACATAATATAAATCATAAAATGATGTTAAAAACTTAAAGCCAACAATAACGAAAAGCTTCAGAAATAGAATGGACTAATTTGGGAAGGCCTGGGAGAAAAAGTCAAACAGGTTTTCAAGGAACATCAAAAACAAAGTTCAGACTTGTTTTACTCTTAGGGGAAGAGAATTCCAGAGGTACTGTACTACATATGTTTCAAGTTGCATCAAGGCCTACGGAGAAGGCAAGGCCTACAGCAATTAACCCCACAGTAGTTTACCGCACAGCAGTTTATCTCTGAAAATAAATTTAAGCAGTTACCTTTGCAATGTTTACTATCTAGTCTAGGGTTGAAGAATCTACAGTATAACATTCCAGATGTTTCTAGACTAACTCTCATCATCCCTGGAACAATTTCCATGTTAGCTGGGGCTTATGAGAGTTGGAAGTCCCAACAAGACCACAGGTTAGCCACCCTGGAGTTCTGGAGAACTCAAATGTTCACATACTATAGTGTTATGGATTTGTTTGCTTTGTTTACACCTGTCATTTCACTCATCAAGAATTGTGATACTGTATTGACCTACTGTCTTTTGTCAGTGTTGCATAGCTGCCAAGTACCCCGTTTTCCCCAGGAAACCCCCCGTATTTTCTTACCGTTTCCCGCTGGTCTCCCAAATGGATTTATATCCCGTAAATCCCCCGGAAAGCAGCTCCTGCCGGCGGCCATCTTTCTGGTGCCGCTCTGCCCACGTATGGGCACCGGAAATCGGGCAGCGCTGGCATCGGAAGTCGCTTCAACGCATTTCCGGAAGTGCGTAGAAGCGACTTCTGGTGCCGCTGTGCCCATTTCCAAAATGGCCGCGGTGCCAGATGTCGCTTCTACGCATGTCCGAAAGTCGTGTAGAAGCGACTTCCGGTGCTGCGCCGCTGCTGGTCCCGGATTTTTCAATCTGGAACTTGGCAGCTATGGTGTTGGGGCTTCTCCTAGGCCATGGGTCTCTGCAGATGCAACCATACTGACTCCTGCCATGTCTTGACATGGGATAAGAAATATAATTATGCATATTGAGGAACTTACTGTTTTAGAATCAGACTGTTTTGTTGTTACTGGCTTATAATACTATGCAGTGAAAAACAGTGTAAACAATAATTTATTTGTAATAACTAGTATGGAAAGAACTAGACCTGACTTACAACCAACAACTTTAACAACCTGTTCAGCCAGACAAAACTTAAATACAGCAAGATAAAATATCTTCCTGAATTAAAGAAATTATGGGCATAGCTAAAACAAGTGAGAATTTTAGGAAATACCTGCAATACAGAAATTCTAGTTTTGAAACTTTACCTGCATTCCAATTTGCTTTGCCACCATAACCCTTTCTTTTATTCACAAGTCTAGATTTACCAAGGCAAAACGATGGCCTTCCTGAATGAAACGTCAACAGAAAAATCACAAGCAAAAAAGACAAAGCTACTTTATTAGAGTAAGCCAAGGAAGAACAGGATGATGAAAATTCCAACTCTGAATAAATTTCTATATGTTTAGGTCCTAGACCAACAATTCAGGCTTCCAATGTTTGAAGCTGAAACATTAAGATATAAAACATTTCCCATAAATACTGCCTTTCTGGAAATATTATCATGGAGAAAACAATAATGCTTTACCACACAAGTAGTGTACTAGAAAGGCTTTGACCTTTTCAGTTAAAATATCATGACATTTTAGTAAGGTTTTACACGTCAGATAGCAAGAATCAAATGCCAGTTGATCATCTTAAAAACTTATTGAGATGCTGCAATTATTTTCCAGTTTCAGACACAGAAGTCCCAAGTTGGTGTTAAACACACAATTTACCTGCTCTCCAATTGGAATATCTTTGCCTAACAAGTATTAACTTACAATAATGGCATCACAATTAATAGATTCCACCCATCCAAACACAAAATAAAGTTCCATAATCAAGCCTGTCAGCTTCAACACAACTTCCTGCCAAGTCAGTTTCAATTACATTACATGCAGTTGAGAAAAGCACTGTTGTATAAGCCAGGTCTTCTTTTGCTAGACACTGTTTATGAGACCCAAACAATCCAACAATCTATCACCCATGGATTATGTCAAAAGGGTATGAGTCCAAGACCCCCTCTAAATAAGTTCTTTAAAAATATTTTAACCAAATTTAATAATGAATAATAAAAATGATTCAAATATAATGTAGAATCGCTGCTGGAAAAGCCTCTGAGAAGGTAGACTTGAGAACTGCAGTTCTCACCATACCCACTTTTAGACTTTAGCCTCACCTAATTTTGCACTTCAGCACACACCCACACCCCAGGAGAGACCATAGGTCAATGTGTCCCCTGACCTGAAAACAAATAGCCACTGCTTTTGCATCTCTGACTTTTCTCAATCTTTATCAATTTTCAATCATTTCTAGTGCCTAGATAAGAGTTCTACTCTCAATATGATCTTACCAAGTTTGGGTGCAATAACACTTTTCGGGTGTCAGAAATCATATTCTCATTAATGTAATCTAAAAATAAAGAGGGTTTTTGATCCCCAGCCCAAAACTATTGGTTCGCATTGAATTGATTTTTAAATGTTAACCCGAAATCTCTCTCCCTGTCATATTGTGGGAATAGCAAGTACTGTATTCATAAGCAAGATTATAGAGTTATCTCCTCTAAGCCAGTGGTGGATGTGTGGGTGAAATTGAACTCAAAGCCACTTACTTCACAGCCACTTCTGTTACTTTCAGATCTACCGTACTTTTCGGTGTATAAGATGAGGTTTTTTCCTGATACTGTAATATACCTTTTACAATTGGGACTCGTCTTATACATGGATAGTGCAGAGTGGGGACGGGGGACTGGTTTGTGCCACGAGCAGGAGGTTATCAGCGGTGATAGGGCGGCTGCGGCAAGTGTTGCTGTTGATTGGCTGTTGTAGCGGCGATCAGGCAGACGATTAGCAGTTTCTGTGCCGTGTTCGTTTGGCAGCGTTGGTCAGGTGGGGGTGAGCTATCTCCCCCCCCAGAGGGAGAGAGATAGGGGAAGTCTTATACACGGGGTGTGTGTGTGTGTGTGTTATACACGAAAAAAATATTGGTATGTCCTGATTCAGAGAACCTTTCTTACTCGCTGCACCTCATCAGTCAGCCATGCTGCATTGCAACCTATTTTCAAATTTAAGAGCATATTGACAAACTTGTATCACAGGGATCCAAGTATAGGAAGAGCACTATGAAAATCTCTTCCATAAATGCACACCCTCTCTGAACGTTTGAGATTTTTCATGTAAACCTTCAAATTTTAATTCTAATTTGGTTATTACAAAGTTGAAATGTTCAATATAGTCCAAGTCATAGCACCTCAATTTTCTCTCCCCCCACCCCAACGTAGACATGGGAAAAAATAGTTTGACATTATAAATCAATATTTAAAAGAAAGAACAAACACACTGAAAATAGATGTTTGAAAATATTAATACACGGAAATATAATTTTTCTAATAACTAAAATAGCACTGGGACAAATAAAGTAATTAGCAGATCCTTTAAAGTACAAAATACATAAAACAATCCAGGTTGTTTCTGTATTTGAAAGTCCCCAATGAACATTGCAGACTTAGCAAAAAAGATCAAACAATGAATTGTGTTGCTGCTGTCTGACACACAGATCTGCAATTATTGGAAAAAATCCAAGTTTAACTCATCACACAATTTCCCCAAGGGAAAGAACACACATTACACTATACTGAATGTTCTCTTGAAAATTAGGGAACATACACTCACAACAAAAATGACCAGAAAGCCACCTGCATTCTTTTCCTGTACAAATGATACAAATAATGCTATATATACTTTTAGATTAATGGAGAGTCATGAAAACACTATTAGCTGCACATTACTGAATACTGATGGGACTAAAATGGAAAGGAATCCTAAACAAGGAAAAGAGTGTTTATTTTATTTCTCACTGGAGGGGGGAAACCAAACAAATCTGAAGATGTACGTACATATTTCCATCTCACATACATAAAAGCTACACTATGCAGAATACCATCAATTAATAATGAATTTGTTTTAGAAAGTCTACCTGGATCTGGAAATTGGTGCTTTATTATAACTGGCCTTCTGTATAAAAATCCACATTATACTGTAGTTCAAAACATTAAATTATTTTGTAATACAATATCAAACTGACTATTTTGACTAATGTGTTATGTACATAGTAGTTGTATCTAGATTTTGGAATAAAAGTGACTGAAAAACCCCAAATAGTTGCTGGCATCAAGATGTTCTGTTTGAAAAAATGCTTCCAAATAACTTTTGCTGTGGCTGCAGAGACTGATATGGGAGAGACATGTTTTGTTGCAGCGGGGACAGATGGTGTCTAGTTGTGCTGCAGATGCACCATGGCGTTTCTTCTACCTATGCTCCTCCCAATGGTCATTCCTTCTCTAGTCACTGCTGTGGATACACAATCTGATTGTCTCCAGGCACTGCAGTAATCTGCAAAGGATTCCCACACGGCAGGGTTGATGTTGCCATGTGGGCCTTCATGTCTCATGTGCAGACATTTTTGTAACAGGCCTGAAGCCAGCTCCCTGTAGAGCACATCCCTGGGAATCCTACCATTATTTATTCTGTTGACATGACCAAGCCAGCCTAGATTTCGCTGAGACAGAAGTGCAAACATGCTGAGCAGTGTAAAGAGTCCTTTTTGGCTGAAGAGGTCAAATGCCTTCATTAGGTCTATGAAGGCAATATACAAGGGGCATCTCCACTCTTAGGATTTCTCCTGTAGCTGATGCAATGAGAAAATCATGTTGACCTCTCAGCTCTAAAGACACATTGACTTGGGATAGACCCTGCCAATGAATGACTGTAATATGTTGAGATCTAAACAAGCAAAGGCTTTCCCCACAGTACTCAACAGGGAAATTCCATGGTAGTCATTATAGTCATGGAAGTAACATTTGTTATATGGAAGTAACATTTGTTATTGTCACAGTGCTGAAGTCACACATGTCTTGTGGCATGGATCCTTGTTCTCATTACTGCAAGAGGTGGTTGTGGAGGTATATCATGAGGGAGGAACTGAAGCTGGCTTTCAGCACTTCTGTTTGGATCCTGTCCTATCCAGGGGCACATTGTCTGGCAATCTGCTGCACATCGCTCCTTGCCTCTTTTTGCAGGACACACGCTTGTAGCTCACAAGAGCCTAGTACTTTGCAGCAATAACAGGCTCAATGTCCTTTATATGATGGGCTCAAACCAGTCAGGGATCTATTGCTCTTATGCAAAAGGAGGACATAGCTGTGTTGTAGATTGCCTCTTTGATGTAGTTCCGCCTTGCTTCGAAGGTATTGACTCACTTTGAGGTTTTGCTGCTATAACACAAAATAATATTGACAATACCAAAAGATTTGTCTTCTTGTTGCAACTGACAAATACTGAAATTTGGGCAATAATTTGGAAACTTATAGTACTAACAGTGTATGGAGCATCTAGAGTCACCTATTTGGTTGCAGTAGCACAGCCACAACTTAGCAGTTTATAGTATACAGTTAATGCTTTGCATGTATAAGCAATGCCCCAGGTTATATCACTGGCATATATAGCTGAGACCCCAGGACCAGCTGCGATCAAAACTTGGGAGGCACTGCTTTTCTTAATACAGTGGTACCTCGCAAGACGAATGCCTCGCGCAACGAAAAACTCGCAAGACGAAAGCGTTTTGCGATCTTTTTGTTGACTCGCAAGATGAATTTTTCTATGGCCGTGCTTCGCAAGACGAATTTTTTTGCATTTTTTTTGCTTTGATTTGTTTAAATTGGAAAACCGCAAGACAAAATTTTCTCAATACAAAACGACTCACGGAACGAATTGATTTCGTCTTGCAAGGCACCACTGTACTGTATTACTTCAGTTCTCCTACCTGCACAAAGCAAGTTAGCATAAAATAGAGATAGCTGGGTTGAACACCTTTCCTAGAATGCTAGGTTTTGTGCGGATGGGTGAGTGGATATACATACTATGTAGTGAAGAAGGCATTCAAACGTATTGCCCTCAGCTGCAAAACTATCCAGGAAAAGTTTTACCACCCAATTCTGATAAATGTTTAAATTGACCCTAAAATAGTAAGATTTGGAAAGGCTCTGATTGAGCTATAAAGAATGGGTTTTCACAGGGAAAGCCACAAAGCAAAAAAGGGGGTATTTGGAAACAGAGCTTTAAAGCACAGACCATGCCTGAAAAGAGGAGAGGAAGGGTAAGTGTGGATAAGCCCTAAGATGATTCCCTCAAGGGCAAAAGATGGGTCAAGGGCTTTCTAAAGTCATGAAAACATAGTCTTCTGTACTAAATACATTCTTCCCTCTAGTTCTAGCATACTATCACCAAGTCAAAAGCTGCCTTGTAATAACATGACCAGATCAAAACATCCTAAGTCTCACACAATAAGTGCCCTATTGTCAGGAAGAAAACTTCAGGAAGCTCTAATCCTTTTATTTACTTGAACTTTCAGTTACTGGAACATATTTTACTTGAGTATTGAGTGAATCATTTTGGAAATAGCCTACCTTTCCACATGAATTAAATATATCAATCTAATCATCAATTGCTTAACAAATGCTAGGAAGCTGACAAGTATTATATGAAATGAGAATCACTTCCAACACATTTAATTGCATTAACAAGTAGAAGATTTGTATGTATAAATGAGGTTAACAAACTTTTAATAGACTTTTTCAAATTTTTACGTATTTTTATTTGCAGCCAACACACAAGTGAGCTCATTTCAGAAGGCAAAACACAGAACTGTATTGTTAACTCATACACCTACCACAAATTTATTGAGAAGCCTGAGCAGTTTTAAGTTTGGGTAACTTGGAGTTACTCAATTGCCCAGTTACGGTATTAGTAGACATCAGGGAGTTCTGTACAAGATTATAATTAGCCAATGAAGTTCCGCCTAAGTGCAAGAAAGTCTGCTGATCATGAAAATGTTTAATGTTTGTTTATTTGTCCAGCAAATGGTCCAAAGGCACATTATAAAACTATCACAATTATAACAAAACAAGTACAAATTATATTAAAATCATAAAGTAAAACCACAAAATCCATCAATAACAAAACTAGCAAAACAGCTGTACAGATAACTGCAATGCAGTAAGAGGGAAAATATCCACTCAACCCAAGGCATTGATGGATCAGATCAAAGGACCATTTAGTCCGGCAATATGCTTCTACAGCAGCCAGATAGATCCCTCTAAATATTCACAGGCATTGTAATCGCCTTTTCCACACAGCTGGTGCTCAAAAGCTGCTTCTGAACATTTATGAATTATTTCTTTACACAATTTATATACTGTTTAACTACAAACATTTAAAAGGGGTGCACATAAAATAAGAAAAAAAGATTTTTAAACAGTTAAAACATTAAAACCAGACTTTAATCAAAGTCCTATTTTTTTGAGAAGTATTGGTAGGGAATGGAAATTCAACTGAACTCAACCGGGAGTTCCACAAAACTGGGCCACAATGCTGAACACAGAGATTCTCATGGGTACAAGCTGGCTTTAGGGCAAACTGGTCAACTTTAGACCAAGGCCTAGTACTCCAACATCTTGCGGAAAAATATACCTCAAGAAAAGGAGGATCTCTCTATGCAGCTTTCATAGACTTTAAATCTGCCTTTGATTTAATATCACGAGACAGGCTTTGGGAAAAACTAAGTGCCTCAAACATAGACGCCTACTGCGTCTCATCCGCAGTTTATACAAAAACACTCGGGTCCGGTGTGACCGACAGGGCCATTTATCCAAGGAAATCCAAACCTACCATGGTATTAAACAAGGCTGCGTCCTTGTGCCTACTTTATTCAACTTCTATATTAACTCCTTCGTAGGAAACATGGAGAAAGAAAATGCCCACCACCCTAAATTGGGTGGTACACCTCTCCCGGTCCTCTTATATACCGATGACGCAGTTCTAATTTCCTTCTCCTGTGTAGGCCTAAGAAAACTTCTGAGAACTCTCACTGTCTATTGTAATGCCGAACAACTAACAATTAACTATAGCAAATCCAAAGTTATAGTGTTCTCTAAAAAAAGAATGAGACACAAATGGAGAATTGACAATTGACCTATTGAACAGGTATCATCTTTTAAATACCTGGGTATAACCTTCCAGGAAAAGGGCTCATGGTATTACCAGGTTAAAAATACTATTGCAAATGCAGGAAGATCTACCAAAGTTATTATAAGATTTCTCTATGGGAAAGGGGGCCTATATATTCCGACAGCCTCTTAGGTATTTGCTGCAAAAATATTAACATAACTGACATATGGCTCTCAGATCTGCAGCTTCAAAAATCTTGCTCTTTTAGGATCATTCCAAACTAAGTTCTATCGCTGCCTGCTAGGGATCCCTTCTTGTGTGTCTAACATAGCTGTCCGTTTGGAGGTTGGGCTCTGTTAGTGCTCAGATATGGATTCTGAGGATCCATTATTGGTTAAAACTTACCTTTTTCCCTGTTGGGTTGGCACCCTTAACCCTACTGGATTCCTACCAATCCAAATGGAAAGCTACACTGCATGAAAAGCTGAGAGGCTTGGGGTTTTCCCCACAGGCCCTGATAGCTGTAGGTTATGAGAAAGCTAGAGCAATAATCCGCCAGCGAATTTGGGATGTGGAACTGCAATGCCACATGAGTGAGATGGATAAACACCCACCCAGCAATAAGATAATGGGAGAGGATTTCCCCCAGCAATTTATTTGTCAAAATTACAAATACCTAAGTACAGACGGTCATTTACCCTTGCTAGATTCAACGTGCTACCATCTGCCTTATTGCAGGGCAGATTCGAGGGTAAACCATACGTGGAATGAGTCTGCCCCTGTGGCTTGATGGAGGTAGAAACCGTCTCCCATGCCTTGTTACGTTGCCGTTTTTATGGGAATATACGTTCGGTGTTCATTACCCCTGCTTTGCAGAAATCTTCAAATGAATCCGAACTTCAATGTCTAAAATCCCTGGTAGAGGACAAGGATCCTGAGATCACGTTAAGAGTAGCCAAATTCTGTGCGACTGCCATAAAACTCAGGGAACAAGTGATGCTATCATAATGACTAAGGCCTTAAATGATAATTGTAGGTTGTATTTTAGTAACTAAGTTTTAATTTATATATTTTTTATAATTGTTGTTATATCTGTATTGTCCCTGTTATATTTGATTGCAAATTCAAATGTATCGTGTTTTATTATTTCCTTGATACTGTATGTGGGCTGGAACTGGTCTGTGACCGTAATAATAAATTCATTCATTCAATGTTTCTGAGCCCCGGGAGACCACTAATAGTGGCTCCCTCAAAGTTTGGCTGGTACAGCATGTGGCCTGAGGGCACCCCTTGATAACATTTGGCATTTCCCCAGGCCCCAGCAACACTTGTGCTGCCTTTCCAAAGTCACGTTAAGTCAAGCCTAGCTATTGCTAGTTTTCCTTCCAATCTTGGTGCCTCACTTTCCTGGCTTTGAAAAGTCAGCATGTGGGCAGGGTGTCAAATTTTGGCCTCTCCACCCCTGGTGTGCAGCACAAGACAGTGTCAAAGTACACTTACAGTCCACTTGGTATGAAAAGTTGGACCGGCCCGTTCTTCGACCTTAGTGATTGGGCAGGGGTGTAAGTGTTTAGGCCAGGCTTCCTCAAACTTGGCCCTCCAGATGTTTTTGGCCTACAACCCCCATGATCCCTAGCTAGCAGGACCAGTGGTCAGGGATGATGGGAATTGTAGTCTCAAAACATCTGAAGGGTAGAGTTTGAGGAAGCCTGGTTTAGGCAGCCCTTGAGGTATCCTGGACCCAAGTTGTTAGGGCCTTGTAAATTAATGCAAGAACTCTGAATCTGGCCCAAAGTGTATGGGAAGCCTATGCAACCTTTTGAGAACCAAAGTTATGTGCTGTCAATGCACAGAGGAGATGATTAACATCTAACACTGATTACTGCAAAATAAGATCCCATTATATTATCTTGACTCACATATCAAAAGAAGACCTTATAAAAAGGCAACCTGTAACTGACCAATTATCTCTGGGTATTTATTTTTTATGCAATACAATTAATTTCTTACATTTAAATTCCACCTTTTTTCCTACATGGAACCCAGGGTGGCATAAATGTGATCCTAGGAAGGGTCTGCCATTCCATCTCTTAAAATGTACCTGAAGCTGTTCAGAACTGTCATGCTTACTTCTCTCACTGATTGAAAAACTCATTACGATATTTATGTGGGACAGCTACAGGCTAACGGGTTTATTAAAAACCACAGCACTTCTATACTGCAGATTTGTAGCTGCGAGTTTAGGAACTTACTTGTTGCAAGCATCTTCCCAACATGGAAATATGCAATGATTTGAGCACACTGGATCAAAAGGTGTCTCCTTTTCTCAGTGGAATTCAGTCTTGAGTACCATGCGACCATTACTTCAACCAAAATGTAACAGCAATAATTAAGGGTTTTTAAGATGCAGCAAGAGATAACCTTCTACAGTTAAATGTGCTGTCAACTATGGTTTATCCTTGAAAAATGCCTTATTCCTCGTTTTCCTCAAGCAATTCAGTATTTCAGTAAGGCAACTTGTCAAACACCAGCAAGCCAGTTCTTCCACATTCACATTTAAATTTACAGAGCAACTCTCCACTGCGGGGGAATCACTGCCACAATGCTGCTTTTCATCAATCTATTTCAAAATGTTCTATGCCTCATTCCTTTAACTTCTTGAATTTTTTATGCCTTAATATTCCAGTCTCATCCAACCTAGATGCATTTAAGCAAGCTAAGCAATACAATATACGATTTAGAAACTTCTCCCTAAAATTGGGCTTTTAAAAATGGAGTGCTATTACCAAGGAGTGATTTCTGGAATTTTGTTTACCTGATGTGGAGTGTTCAGAAATTCTAATGCAAAAGAAACAGAAAGCCATTTTGAAGCTTCATAAGGAACAAACGTATTTAAGTAGCTATCTACGTTCAAACTTGCATTTCCTTACAGTTCTTCGCTGACATTTTTATAGTATTATCGGCACCACACAACGGTAGTCAGTCATCAACTGTCATATATAGTATAACACCGTTTCATTTTTTTTAAGCCAACAACTTATAGAACAATTCAGTCAGTTATGCATAGAGAATTCCCAAGATTTCAGAGTCCTGTTTTTCTCACCCTAAGGAAGCACATGAAGCAAAGCAAACCATCAGGGTGAGTGGGAGGTCTGTGCATGTCTTAAGTATCTTCATCCAATCCTCTCTCTCTCACCTTGATACAAGTTATTGATCCATCAGACCATGCAGCAAGCAGAGAAAGGCTGTATGGGGACACAGACGTTTACAGATCTCCCTCCCACTGACCCCAATAGCCCCAACTGCTGTATATTCATGCATGTAGGGTGTCCTCTGTGGGCAGGCTTGTACTCTTACTATTTTTGAACAGCTTTTTTAGTCTTTGAACTGCTACTTGCTTTCAAGTAAAAAAAAAAAAAGCTCTACTGAATAGGTTAAGGTTTTCAAGTATTAACCTGTTTTATCAAAAGGCTGCCAAAATCGAAACACTAGTTGGTCTCGTGGCCAACATTAAACTTCAGAGTCACAAAAAATCTGACTCCCAGTGCCAGATTTAGATAGGTGGTGCTCTTTTTAAAAGTAAATACAAAGCTCCATTGCTTTCAAAATGATACAGCTAACCATATGTTCACTTTTCACCCACAGAAATTATTGCCAGAAATTTGGTTCTTTAGCTAGATTGAATCCTTTAAAAAATTGAGAATGGGATCTAAGGAACAGTAGATGCCAGCAGAAAACACTTCATCTTGCTGGAGAGGAGGTTGTTGATTTTCCTCCCCAAACACAGCCCAATGGCAGGCCATTGTATATACTGTATTGTACTCTGGATCATGGCCAAAGTTATTTTGTGTGTGTGTGTGTGTGTGTGTGTGTGTGTGTGTGTGTGTGTGTGTGTGTGTACACATTGCCCAACAATGTTACTACATAAATTGTTAATATGAGGAGCTATATTCAAATGTTAAATACAAGGTAAAGTAGAAAAAGAATCAAGTCACAGCATGCACACACACACAATTAATGTTTGAAATTAATATTTTTTTAGCATTCTAACCTGTCATTTGTCCTGTACTTTCCCATTTTCTAAGCAACTGAACAAATGAAAAGGCTATTCTCTTCCAGTCTACCTAAGCAAAGACCACATAAAGCAAGGATTATGGGATTACAGAGTGTTAATAAAGAGGTGGACTTTGCTTTGTCAACCTTAAGTAGTATCTTACTGCAGAGGTAACTCAAGATATTTTGCTGCCTGATGCAGAAAATATAATGCTGATAAGAACAAACCAAATAAGTGAAAATTTGAAGCCACTTAGGAATATGCCATGCCAACATTTGCTACCTAAGGGGGTTGCCTTAGCCTGCCTAAAAGTACAGTGGGACCTCCGTTTAAGTACACAATTGGTTCCGGAAATCCGTTCTTAACCTGAAGCATACTTAACCTGAAGTGAACTTTCCCACTAAAAGTAATGGAAAGTGGATTAATCCGTTCCAGACAGTCCGCGGAGTACTTAATCTGAAAGTACTCAAACCGAAGCGTACTTAAACGGATTGTTAGCCAATTGTCAGCCAATCCAATCATGCTTTGAATATGGAAATAGCAATAGGTCAATTAGTTTGAAATTTCTTAATGAAACTTCAGATACCATAGTTATTATGCCTTTGGACCATTTGCTGCATATAAAAAGTCAGAAGTGTTCTTAAAAATAAAGCCTTATGCATATACCCTGAAAGTTTTTGCTGCAAAGTAGTAAATAGAACTAGCCTTTCTACACTCATACGGTACCTCAGTTTGAGTACCTTCAGTATCACACACCTAGGCTGGTGTACAGTTAACACAATATTATATGATAATATTTCTCATATAAAACATGAAGACAACTGGTGCAACTACAGGTTACTAAAAACATTTAGCTCTTGTTTTTGGTATAATTAATCTTCCTGAACAGAATGCAGATTTACATTGTGATACTCAAAAAACTTAAGAGGCTTTTTATAGTATCACTCTACATATGGCTGGCCTCTTACTGACGGCATATATTTAAATTTTGCATACCACTGCAAGTCTTCCCAGGGACAGTCAACTAGTGGAATGGAATAGTCATCACTGGTGCTCTTGATGAGTTATATCTTGTCCCATTTTGAAGGCATGTAATGCCACAAAAAATTATATATAGTAATTTACTACTCAACTTACTGTTGACATCAAATGCCAGCCCAAATATTTATCCAAGTAATGTTACCTAATTTGAGGAAACAGCTGCATGGGTCAGTGTCAGGTTGAGTACACAGTAACACCACATACTGTACTAGATCTACCTACTTGTAGTTTTAATTAAGGAGCACCAAGATGGAAGTTCCAAGTTATTACAGACTTCACCCAACTTCCATTATTCGAAACTCGTAGGTATAATCTAAGTAAAATGAAGCACTTCCAAATCACACCGGTTTCAATGGGTAAGTTAAGCATGCACTTAAAAGATCTTCCTGAAAGCATTTTGCTTCACCCATCTTCTTCCCTAACAGCAAAACCCCGTGAGTCTACTCAAGTATCTCTCATTGAGTTTAATGGGGCTTTCCCCAAGCTAAGTGGGTATAGGATGTTCCTATATTTGAAGATAATGCTAACAGCTATACAATCAAATTTCAGGGAGATTACTCACCACCCTTAATTATCCACTCAAAAAAGTGCATAAAACATACCCTAGAATAGATGCCAAGTTTACATAGGTCCTTGGGATCTGTTTGCATGAATGGTGGTGAACACCATTTTAAAACTAATACAGACTTTAATATATGTGTACATACAGAAATGTAAGATTCCTAAGGAAATTGTTTTACTAAATTATAGAAGTCTCTCAAGTGCCACATTTTGTTAAAAAGCCTCAGAGTGCACCAGTTTCAGATTTTTAAAAAAATTCTGAGCAATTTTGAAAGCTAATATGGCATTTTGAATAAGAGTAATTTTCAATGCTATTTCATGCATCTTTTGAAAAAAGTAAAGGGAATGGGGTAACATTTCCTGTATTTTAAAACTGTAAATAGGAATGAGTCAGAATACTGCTAACAAAGTTTCTTGCCTTAATAATACTATACTAGAATACATTTTAAGTTAAAAATGTATTAAAAGTTCCTCCACAGGAGTTGAGTTTAAATGCTTAACTACACTTGCTCATGAAACATACCCCTACCAACTGTTGATCTTTGACACTATAGCAACAAGTGAACATTTGTTCAGAAGGAATGCAGAGTATGCGATTGGGGGAAGGGGTGGTGGTCACAATTTAAGTCAGCTAGATCGTTAGACGTAAAAGTTAATTGGAACTCTAAGCTATCATTTATTGCATGGATTTCACAGGTAATTTTGATAGTACATAGATTTAATCTGAGCCACTAAAACAGAGCTATATTATTCATTATACTGTACTCTTGAAATTATCTGAATACAGCCTTTAACACTTAAGGCTAACACTGATATTTTTACCTAAATCTACATCAACTTAAAATGTACTGTGTTCCCAAATAATCCCCTATCAGAGATCCCCAAATGTTTGCTGGCAAACATTTTTTCTAGTAGCCACAATGGCTTGACATTCATGTTTCTTTTTCCACTTGCAGTGAGGTTCTTTTGCCAGGCAATTTTGCCTGGGTTTTTATAGTGGCTTGCTGGGAAGGATGTGCAGGTATTTGTGCCAAGCCTTGTACCCACCACACTATTGCAGAATCTCAGTCTAGCCTGATAGTATTTTGGAAGAAGCATAATCAATCTCTCAGAATTGTTCACAGTTATTTTCCAACATGTTAATCCAATAAGAAAGTATATTTAGATGTTCTCTCCACTGATTACCAAACTTAGGTTTATGGCTACCATATTTGCAGGTGCTGGATATAGCAATAAAGTTCCTTTGGCTTGGAGTTTCCCTTTGTCAAGGACGCATGTGTGGGATGCCCTATAAATGTCAGCTTAAAGACACAGACAGGAGGAAATAAAGCTTCAAGCACTGTAAGAGAGCTAAAGGAATTGAATAAATATTTAGATGTCTTCACTTACTAGTTATCAAAAGGTCTGAAGGACAGAACTCATGGGACACATAATGGAGCAATTTTCACTTAGTCATTGAAACTTGTGGTTGCCTCTTGCAATTCAGTCACATGCAGAAAGGACTATATCCACTCCTAGCAGCATTTAATAAATTTAATAAGGCACACAATGGTAGCTGTACAGAGCCAGTCACACACACAGAAATCACATGGAACAAAACCAAGCAGTCCAATGGTCAGATGAATTTTAATCTTGGAGTGGTACCCTGTCCTTACTCAATAATAATCACCCAATGTATCAGAGGAGCCACAGAATTAATTTCATACCCAGCACCGATTAGATTAGATTTCTGCATTGCAGGGGGTTGGACTAAATGACCTTCAGGGTCCTTTCCAACTCTACAATTCTATGATTCAGAGCTGGATTGCACAACGCTCTATTTTTCAAATTGGAATTCTAAGTAGCTGCCATTCAGAGTCTGTGTCCTACTCAGCACAATCAAACCCTTAAGAGAGCTTTCAAGATATTATAATAGCTGAAGCACCTATGATATGCAGCCAAACCATACCATGTAAAAGTCCTGATGATACTGGTGGGTATCTGGTTTACTGATAACCTAGAAGTCTGTGACCATTACATAAAATATGATTTGATGGATTACAGAGCTGCATTTTTACCTCATTGTTTCAGAATTATTGGTTTTGAGAAAAGTGTTAATTTGCTGATTTATTTGTAATTACATTCTCTCGGAGAGGCAATACTATGCTTGGTACTTCTGTGGAGGAAATTCACAGGCATACACTACACCCTAGGAAACAACTCTTTAAAAGCACATACTGTAGTTTAAAAGCACATAGTGAGAAGGGATGGGAGGAGGAATCCTCCAATAATGATCATATAGACCTACAGATCAGAACATAGGCTCTTTCTTTCCCCTTGCTTTAATTCTTCACTGTGGCCCAATTATGCCAACCCCAACCCAAAAACCTGAGGTCAGGTTCCACACAGCTTCAAAGATTCTGATAACCTGGGGTTTCCACTCATCCTTAGAAGCTGCCTTATACTGATTCAGGCTATTGATCCACTTAGTTCAGATATGTTTATACTGACTGCCAGCAGATCTCCATAGTTTCAGACTAGGGACATTCCAACCTATACCTAGTGATGCAGGAGATTGAACCTAGGTCCTTCTGCATGCAAAGCAGATGCTCTGTCACTGAGCCACGGTTGTTTCAGGTCACCTCACCAATGCCATGGCTACAGAGTCACTGGAGAATAGGAGTACTTTGTTAAATGGAAATGGCCTGGTTCACACATAACACAAACCAAGGTTTGATGAACAAACCACAAGTTTATCCAATAAGTTTTCCAGCAAATGAAAAAACTACCCATGGCTTGTTTCTCTTAAATTTAAATTATTTCCAAGCAGCTCTTACCACATGCGTTTGTAGCCTTGGTGAGTGTCTGGGTGTCAGGTGGCCAAACAAACCATGATTATTAAGGAATAATGCTGCCAAAATGACCATGATAGAAACAGCATATTGATCAGCATATAAATTAATTGAATCTACTTGCATACCCCATGCTCTGAAGTATTAGATGATGCTAAAATTTTAGGTACTTTCAATGTAATTATGAGTTTTAACCTGATCCATACTAAAATGCTAACAACATATAAGATTTAGCTGAAAATGTCACTAGATTAAAAGCTTAATTACAAACCATTAAATCTTTAAAAGTTAATGGTTAAGAGCACAATAACTCCCTGTTCTTCCACTACTACTCAATTATTTCCTTTAGCAAACGGCTATGCAGTGCCTCAGTCTATTCAAGAGCCCTCACATTTAGCAGCAGTTACATGAATTGACCAGAATATTAGCCATGGATCTGGGCAAAGCCATGCTTAGCTATAAAGTTCATAAGGTAGTTTTAATCAAGTTGAGTAACTACTGTATATCCTGCTCCAAATTTTCCTGACCCAACTACAACTTGTTCTGAGCTTCCTGGCAGAAGGGTGGGATACAAATGTAATTAAAACTAATTTAGGAGTATTTTATTCCAAGTTTCAGTGAATACTGTCATTTATGAATCCACATTCATAAATTGGCATTTTCATTCATAAATTGGCATTTCCTTGTTTGTATTATTAAGCCCACCTATTAATTCCAACTTCAACTGCTTTTGAGCTATTTGGGCATTAATCAGTATGGCGGAAAAAGCAATGAGTGGGGTTTCAAACAATTTTATGCCTCTACAATGTAGATCACCAAGCCAAATAACATTGTTCAAAATCATACCTTATGGAGTATGTGTTAAATATGACCACCACACGTGCTCAATTTTACATCACAAACAGCAAGGCTGTGAAGTCTATGGCAACACACACCAACCTCCAAAGTATTCTTCACTTTCACTATCCACAACATGATCCACATGATCCACAACACGCCCATATGAAAGCAACTGTGAGTCGGAATCCCATTCTGCCTATCTATAGCCTGTGTGAACATATACAAGCAAGGATGGCAATTAAGCAGTAGTAGTGACAACTTGTACTTACTGAAAGAGTGGAACTCCTACCAAATCCTCAAACGTCATCAAAATCAAAAGCCATACAGCTAAAAGGTTTGGGAGACTAGGAAAATTTGGTTCATGTTCACTAAGTAATGCCTAGCTATTTGTACTGATCTGCCAGAGCCAAACTCAAGAGGCTGCATTCTTTCTTTGAGGCCAAACATCAACATTATGAGTTCAGAGGCAATGGCCAGCAGAATTTATCACTACTTCCACATCACCTTCTTCTGTCTATAGAAGTTATGCAAAGGTCTAGGGCAAAAAGATGAAGTAAGCAAGACATTCAACAACCCTCACTTTGAATTCTTGCAGTCCCCCATTTCAGAATCTCCAATCCAAATAATTTCACACCTCATTCTACAACCGAATTCACACTATTACTGGGCCAAGCAGAAATTCAATGTATTTTGGAATATTTATCTCTTGGAACTGCACAGGCATGTACAAGTAGGGTTCACAACCAAAGCTGCCCTTCACATACTGTAAATGAAGGCACAGAGACACAAACTTGCAGCTAAAAACCTACAAGCACAGGAGCATGCATTTTCTCACTTAAATTTTCTAGGAGGCTACAAATCTTCTGTGTTTACATTTTAGTACCATGACTCTTATGTCAAGACTAGGTTATGGGTATAAATGCTCCTTTAGGATACAACACAGAGAATTCCTTTTGACAGCACTATTTCCCCTAAAGCACAGAAGTCTCCTAAATGGAGATCTGTATGCTGATTAACAGAAGCTCAGACATCCTAAAAAAGTGGGGAAAGACTGTTAGGAAATAAGTCTTAATGTGCAGAAACAAGTTTCATACTCATAGTGTACTGTTTAGATCTCACTGATGCCTAACAATCTAGATCTTGCTCTCGACACAATGGAATAGTGTTGTTTGCTGATTCTGCAACAAAGCCCATGTATAGGTAAGATGATGGCATTGTGTTCCTTTAAAATGTAAAGCTTAGAAAAGTTCTGATTTTAAAAGTAGAAGGATATATATACTTAATTCAGTTAGATGAGGCAAAACTGCTATAATACATTGACAAGAACGTGGGACTTTTGAATTCAAACAAAAGAATAAGGACACACTTCTTGTTGATTTGTTGACAGCAGCATAAGAAGTAAGGAAAATGTATCATTGTTGCTCAAAAGCAATCTCACTGGGCATTTGGCAGATCATCTCATAAATTTATTCTGCTAAGGTACAGGTCTATGAAGCACAATGCTCGCTTTGAATCTACTACAAAGAAAGAAAAAGAAAATATTCCTAGAAAGGAATTCATGCCAGGTTAGCTGGTACCAGCTTCTTATTTACCTATATTATGAATATTATGTTCCATTAAGTACTGAAAACTACCGTACTTGTCTGAATTCAGATCTTACTTTGCAGAGGATACAATAAAGAAACAGTATCCCCACTTGAAAGTTTCAACATCTGCAATATTATAAGTTATATTTATTCCTGTTAGATTTCCCCCCCTTATTTCAAGTAAGCGCTACTCTGACCTACTTCACTCATTTTACAGAGCAACTGTTTAAGCATTCTCCTGAAATAGGCTATGAATTTCTTTAAAATGTATTTTGTAATAAAAACTGATATTCAATTTCAGCTCAAACAGGAACGTAATAGATATTTAGCTAGTTACCTATAAGCTAAATCAGTGATAAACTCAGACCTCCTAAATCAGGAATAGGGAACTTCAGGCCCAGTAACCAAATGCAGCCTTCCATGCCCCTCTGTCGAGCCCTCAGAACTTTCACCAGATCACACACCCCTTCCCAGCCCTGTTTTGCACCCTCATTTGGTGTTTTTACAAGGCTGGAATGTGTTCATGGAACTCCAATGATGTTTCTTGCTTGCCTGGATAGAGGGGGATGTGCAAGTGTGAAGAAACTAGCAAACAGTTCAACAGTATTGCTCCACTCATTTTTGCCTTTTGCTCCCACCTATCAATGGAAATGGCCCCAGGAAAGCTGACCAAAAGGAAACGTGGATCTGCGGATGAAAAGGTTTCCGTTTCCCTGGTCTAAATCATACTACTGTACATCACCAGTAAAGCAAGTATAATCAGCTTGTTTCTTACCCATTAACATCAGAATTCAAAGAAGAATTGAAGTATCTTTCTCTATCCACCAAAACAATGGGAAGATTGGCATAATTTAGCTCAAAGGTATGAAACAGAATTCTAAGAATTCAATGGGGCTTTGCAAGCCATCTAGTCCAAACCTCTACTGCTTAATCAGGAAATCCAAAGCTACAACACTGCCACCAGTCTTTTCGCCACTGTTTAACAAATGATGGTGCCACTACCCCCTCAAGAAAAAAAACAATATCTCAAAAGATGTCCGTGAGTCTAAACATTTTTCCATTTTTACCAGATGCCAATTTTAAAGGTTGTTTTTTTTAATGAAGCTTTAGTTTTGTTTATGACGTGGCCATTTACAAAACAACCTGCTCAACATTTCACAGCGGAAGTTAGCAAAGTAAAAACCACAACTTCCTGTATACCACAAAATATACTCAAGAAAAGACAGCCACTGTTCCTTCTAAGCATTTCTTTGCTCATATGCTAGCAAGTAAGAAATTAGCTACACAAATAAATTTCAAACTATTGGGAGTTATTGAGAAGCAGCTGACACACCTTCTGAAAGAATGGCTTCTTTCAAATAAAGTAGAACATCTGCAAATTTCCTGACATCATTCACCAGTTGCATGATGTACTCTGGGTCCACAACAGTGCTGTCATAGCAGTCCGAGTTGGAGCTAATGCTGCTCAAAGAACTGCTCTTGGTGCTGCGCCCCATCCCCCAGGTTCCTGAATTAGAGATGGTGAAGAAATTGGAGGTAGACAGTTTGGTTAATCCTAAACCACGCTTGTTGCCACCACCGTTCTGTCGCAACATCCCAGCCACTGCAGAGCTTATGAAATTTCCAGAGTTAACATTCAGTGTTGCTTATGGTCCATCTGCCAAGCAAAATAGTGTCCTGAGGGAAGAAAAAAAGAAACAAATATGAGTCAGTTGAAAAGTGAACAGGAATACATCATCATAATGTTAAGTTGTTGAATACACTTTTTTCATATTAAAAACGTTATTCTATTAAGACAATCCCACATATACAACATACACAGCCCACATACAAACTCTTAAAATAACCGAAGTATATTAGCAGTAACAGTAGTATTTATTTGAAAATATATTCCATACTGCATTATCTTAAAATGTGCTACTCTTATCAAGCCATTTCCAGATTTGAAGCTGTATACCGAAGCACAAAGAAACTTGATTTCAGAACTTTTCAAAGATATGGGGAGCACAGTATCACTAGAATTAAAGGTGTGTGTGGATTTTTTTAATTTATTTTTATAAAAATCCTGCATCTTTAGTACTAAAATACATATTTCAATGCATTTCACCACCAAAATAAGTTAGGTTACTTCCAGGGTCGTCTTAAGCCTATCCAGCGCCGTGATTCAGAGATCCCTCTGGTGCCCCATTCCCAGCTGGAAAGCTGGAGCCACGCGCTGCCCTGGGGACGCGCTGCGAGCTTCGTTTAAGCAACTGCGCCTCACGCACCTCCGAGGCACTGCTCCCGCCGCCATGCCGTGCTTCAGCTTTAGACACATGCCTGTTACACTGCAAATAATGATTGCATGTTTCATGGAAGCATGAGCACTGGCCAAAGTGGAAGTTTTAGCAGGTACACAATATGGATAACGTATTCTCATTAGGTAGGTAGCTGTGTTGGTCTGATGCAGTCAAGATATATATAAATAAATTTAAGAATTTTCTAGTAGCACCATTTTTTATTTCTATTTATATATTTTGTATTCTCATTACAATGTCAATATTAAAATGGTAATAATGTGAAGGAGTTATAGTAATAAAAAATTGTGTATTTCACTTAGAAAATTGTAATATTTAAATCTTTAAACCAAACCTCTGAGGACTTCATTTACACAAGTTTCAATTAATCAATTTCTATGTCACAATCAATTAAATCCAATATTTCCCCATAACACCTAAAGAGATACTGTTAAAAATTCAAGATGAAATACTTCTGCTTTTAAAAGCTACTTTTTATTTTTGAAATATAAAGTGATTTATAAATCTCAGTTGCTTTTTGAAGAGATGGTTTGGTTTGTCAATAGCTGATTAAAACACATTTACTTGATCAAATTCTTTTGCTGTAATGTATGCCTCTCCCACAGCTTTACAAAGCAAGCAATACTTGAAACTGTGATTTGGCTGAAAAACACCTATCAGTTTGGATTCACAAATGTCTTTCATTAATTTACTGGAGAAATAATTAAACAAGAAATTAGGATTAAATCTGAATTCCAGACCTTTTACAGTCAATAGTTTTAAGCAGGACAGAGCCAGATAATTGACCACTTCCACTAAGCATTTCATATACATAAACATACCTGCAACTACTTAATCTTTGTTTTAAAGCAACATGCATGATACTACATGATAATACATACTGAGAAGCGGTCACGAAGTACGAAAACCAACCATGTCAACAATGTAACTGGTTCACTTAACCCTATGGAAAGAAGATCATACTAGGAGAAGTTCCCTTTAAACTGTTATGCAAAAGCTTTGTGCAACCTTCCAAAGTTGCCATATGCAGAGTTGTTCTGCAATCTTACCCCTTCCACTTAACCATTTCCTTCTCTTAAAACATGACTAGTAGTGTGACAAGCAGAACTTGCTATACAGAGAGAACTCTTGTGGTTTTGTATTTTGGAGCCCTGACAAGCTGCATTAAGGATCATTCTCATCTTAAAGTGTTTAAAATGCTTCATCACAGGCTTGTTTCTGGAGCTCACTCTCACCCCAAACACTTAAAAAGATGACAACTATTTCGTTTTGAATATACACACTTGTTTTAGAATCTTATGGTGTCAACTGCACACTGCATATTAAATAACATTTCCATGAACAGCTAGGCTTTCAGGACTTACTTGCAACTATTACATCATGTATTATTTTGAGATATGGGTTTTCCATAAAACTTGCATCTAGATGTTTTAAGATTACATATACTCTTGAATTGCTCCTTTGTCAGAGAAGAGCACAGCTTCACTCTTGACAATATGTACAGTATTTAATTGCAACAAAAGAGGGGAAAGCAATTACTGTACCTACATTCCCCCACCAACCTATAATGTCCCTAAATTAATATTGGGGTCAACCCTCTATGCATGTTCATGCATATATCAGGCCTGCAGGCTACAGTGGTCTGACTCCAAACCCAATGCATACGGCTGCCCAGTTCCCATAACCATGCCCAGAGTTAATAGTGGACAGATGGGGGGGGGCGGGACGAGGACGGGAAGCAGCAGCAGAAGTTTCCCCCATCAAGGCTAGAACTAGCAAGGCAAGTTACAGCGAACAGAAAGGGGGAGAAAAACTAAACTGAGTAATTGTTGACAAGCATATTGTGAGTAGTTGGAAACATATAAACAACCCACCCCTTTTCAGTAAGCGAGGCGCCCGAGCGCCCCCGCCCCTTTCAAAGGAATATCTAGCATTCCTGGCCATGCGCGGGCGGGGGTGTGGGTGCGCGCGCGCGCCCGCCCGCAACCTCTCACTCCCCCCCCCCTTGCGCACCGCTCCTCCCAGCTGCAAAAGGCAGTCCAGGGCCCCCTTTCTCCGGCCCATGCCTGAGCAGCCACAGCTGCCAAATCGCACGTCCACCTCCTCCTCCTCCCGCTGCTACTGTCCATGCCCAGGATTTAAATACAATCGAAAGGAGGAGACGCTCCGGCTACAAAACACACACGGGGGGGGGGAGTGAAAGAGAGAGGGGACGGGGCTGGCTGTAACTAAAATAGCAACTGAGCAAACTACGTGGTGTAAAATAGGGCGGAGGGGGGGAAGGGCAGAGATTTGAGGGGTGAGGAACTGGCTAGTGTGGCTGGTGTGGAAACACGCACCCGAAACGAGGGCGGGGAGAGAAAAGGGAAATTGTCAAGGGCGAGGTGTGGTGTGGTGTCTGCGTATAACACAACCCCCAGAAAAGCGAACTCAGGACCTGACTGGAGAGTTTGGGAAGGAGGCGAAAAGAAGCGACGGCGGTGAAAAATCTCCTCTCCTTCCTCACCCCTCATAGAGTCTGCCTCTCTCTCTCTCTCTCTCTCCTGCCTCACTGCGCGCGGGGCAACCACTGCATGTGGGGACAGAGCGCCCCAGGAGAAAAATAAAACACACACACACCCAGGGGGAGGGAGGGAGAAGTGACAGACGTTGGCAGCCAACCCAATACCCGTCGCGCGCTCCCCCTCAGCCGAAACCGCCCGTCCTCCTTACCCGGCAAGCTGAGAGAGGTTGTCGGGCGCCGGGAGACGCGAAGGCAGCTCTCAGAGGCGTCGCCAGGTCGCTGCCGGTGGCTCCGAATCCCCGGGCGCGAGGAGGAGGAGGAAGAGGAGGAGCGGCGGCATCAGCAGCGGCCGCCGCATCCCCTCCGCCGCCTGCTGAACTCTTTCTGTCTCTTCTGCTCGCTCGCTCGCTCTCTCACTCACACACACGCTGCTTGCTGCTAAACTGGCCAACGCCGCCACCCGCACACCCAACAGTTCCCAAGGCCCCGCCCCGCCCCGTAGCTGGCATGTGCCCTACTCCCCCGCCCCGATCTCCAAGCGGCGCCTCTCATTGGGCTGCTAAGCGCGCCCGGGGAGGCGTGGCTTATGCTAATCGGGCAGCAGGTACCGGCGAAGAAGGCGCGAGGGGGGCTTTTTCGGGAAGGGGGGGCTCGCTCGGCTCCACCCACGTGTGAGAGCGAACGCCCGGCTGGTGCTGTGTTCAAATCTCCCCTTGTTAGGAGGTGGAGGGAGGAAGAAAAGGGGGGGGGAGCCACCACACGCTCCATTGGCTCCATTTGACCAGAGAGGGACCCCATTTTCTGGCACATGCCTTGGATAAATCTCTGTCCCGTTTGAATTTTGGGGGCATTTTGGGTTGTAGGTCTTTTAAAAATACATGTCGATATCTATCCTGCAAGGGTTGATAAGCTTCAGACTTTCCTGCCTTTGCAGGACAGGACACACAAAATCAGCTGCCTGAGGTGGCTTGCTTCACTCTGCCTAATAGGAGGGCCTGACATACCAGTAAGTAGGAATGAAGCTGCCTGTTTGTACTGAGTCTCACCATTAGGACTGCCTAGTTCAGTATTGTCTATTGTAAACAGTGTTTCCATGCTCCCTGCACTCCTCAGTGTCCTGTTGTACCAGAAGTGGTTTAGTTATGGCCACATGACCCCACAAACACCAGCTCCCTCGGCCTGCAAGCGAGATGAGCGCCACAACCCCGTAGTTGCCTTTGAATGGACAACCATCCAGGAGTCCTTTACCTTACATTGAATGGCAGCAGCTCTCTGGGTGTTTCAGGCAGCAAATCCCACCCAGTCCTACTTGGAGATGCCATAAATTAAATAAATGTTTATTTCTGACTGACAGTTGAATAAAATTGAATTGACTTGACTTGACTTGAATGTGGGGCATTCTGCATGCAAGGCAGATGATCTGCCACTGAGCTATAGCCCTTCCCTGAAGTCTGATGGCTTCTGTTTTGCATTTGCAGGGGTGGTATGGGTTGGGGTAGGAAGATAATCCAGGAAATGATATGGGTGCTGCCAGAAATGTACTTCGACATAGTAGCTGAATCCTTCGTGAGTTGCTAGGCTTCATAGTAATGCTGGCACATGGGAAGCTAGCTAGCCTGCACATCTGTTCAAGCACAACAGTAAATATGGTACAATACTGTATGTGCATTTGAATGCATGTTATCTACAGAAACAAAGCAACACCACATTATATAGTGTTAAAAGTATGGCATGTCTATTCCTTATGACATGACACACTTTGGACAACCCATTGTGCCATATTTTGATTCATAGCTGACAGACCAACAGAGTATCTATAATGTTTCCCTAGGACTGGGTATTCTCCAGATGTTGTTGGAGTCAAACACCTCTCATCAGCCCCAGCTAGGGTTGCCATCCATCCCAAAAAAACCGTGAATGTCCTTTTTTGCAGAAAACTGTTTGGACCTGAAATAGGGTGCCTTTTTTCACGTATTTGAGCTCCTCCTCAAAACTGTGCAGGCAGAGTGTGGGTCACAGAGAGTGAGGGAGTTTGCAGTGCATGGGCCTGCTATAGTGGAGTCTCAGGTTTTCCGCAGGCAGGGGGGGGGGGCTGATAGGTCGGAGAGCAAAAGAGGCCTGGTCCGGTGCAGGAGAGAGAGCTTTTGCATAGGCAGAGGGGGTGGGGTTTGGTCGGACTTGGAGAGCAAGTCCCAGCTATATATGCAATGTGCAATATTTCTCTTACAGTTGTAAATCATAGTGCTTTTGTTCTTTTTTATTGAATAAACCACTGTAAACCCCATGTGCCATTGTAATGAAGTCATTTCTGCACTAGGTAAAGTAATTTTTAGGGGCCCCTGACCAGTCCCCTATTTTGCCTGACCAAAGGTAGCAACTGGCAGCTAGCTAAAATCAGGGAAAGCAGAAGTTGGGGTCCAATAACATGGATGGCTTAGGGCATGGTTGGCTAACCCTGCTGCATAGCTGCCAAGTTATCCATTTTTTAAAGGGATTTTCCCTTATGCTGAATAGGCTTCCTCGCGAGAAAAGGGAAAACTTGGCAGCTATGCTGCTGTGGGTGCACCAATGATTGTGGTACATAGCACCTAATTTTAAAGCATGCAAGGTTGCTTTGGTAGATCTTCTTTGGCCTTTGCTCCCTCCACTTAAAGCTGAACCATGACCAACCCATACCTTTTAAGATCCTGGTCTTCTCTCAAGAATCTGCAATTCTTCACTCTGAGCATACCTAGAGACATGAGGGGAATCTTTCAACCCTTCAGCTTTGCTGCATCAGACAGCAATTTGGTTTAACTTCTCAGCAGAATTTAAAACTAACTTGCAGACAAAGACACAAGCTGCTATTTGCTCAAACCTTTTTCCTATTGCTTTCAGTCTGCTTCTAACGTATTTCTCACTCGTTCATTTTCTTTTCATGCTGTGGCTAAGCAATATGCTCCACTAGGTGAGCTTTAATTAAAGGCACTCGTTTTCCTGCTCAAGAGTTCAGCTGCAGCTGGGCCCTCTTGTCAGCCAGATGATTGCTTGCATCCAGCCATATCTTAAGCACACAGTAGTTCATCTGTAAGCCCAGTTTATCTGAGATGCCCATGAAATACTAGCCCCATACAGCAATCCGAAATGCAGAAGTCAGTGACAGAGGGCAAAGGCATGCAGGGGGAAAGTGTGAGTTGAATGGAATGGGTCTTTGGTAAAAGGTCAAAGGTTGGAAAAAGCTGACCACCTAAGCAGTGAATAGTGGGCCTGTTTAACAACAATAAAAGAGAGTGTTTGTACTTTGGGGGCTATTACATCAGCATTTGTTGGCTATGCTTGTCATGCATCGCTGGAGGTTGGATGGGTGAGGATTGCTCCACAGTTATTCTTGCTTGAAACAAACCTTCTTGAAAACTTGCTTCTGTTTAGCCAAGAGCTACTGGAAACACATGCTCTCATAAGCTTTACAAGAGTCAGAAAGGCATGTGAGGGCTGAACAGTAGGTTCTTTCCAGCTGAAAAAGTAAAGGCATTCCAAGACACTGCAGGATCTATCAAATGCCATAATGTGGTATCATTATACATACAGAGTGCTTTAAAATACTGTACCTTAAAAAAACAGGAAATGCATTAAAGAGCTGAGCATCGGGGTTAAGGTACTCTAAAGTCTAAAAAATTTGTCGACCTATGAAATATTATCATATATTACTATTAATTATTATACATGATGCTTTAAAATACCTTAAAATACCAGTAAGCATTTCTGCTATTGGAGCCATAGTGAGCGTGAGATTGCGGGTGGGTTTGTATTTCGTCAGCAACTCCCCGTGCATCTTCTGGAATTCTGAAATTTTAAACTTTCAGACATATTATGCTTTGAGCAGACTCACTGAAATCCATGGGAACTGGGTTAGCCACAACTACCTGAATTCCTACTGATTTCAATGGTTTTACTCTAAACATGACTAAGTCTGGGTCCAGCCAATTAAGTGGAAGTAACCTCCAATGGATTTTAGTGGGAAACACTTTCAAGCAAGTCGCTTTGGTTTGCAATCCTAAGCACATATACACACCTTGGGAATAAGCAGCACTAAAACCAGTGGGGCTGACTGCCAATAAGGCAATAAGATACTTGTGTTTGCTACCCTTGAGTATATGCCGTCCATTCTAAGCCCCTCCCCTTCTGAAATGATCTGCTTTACCCATAATTTCAAGAAATATGTATAGTCCTTGGGTAAAGTAGAACATTGCAAAATCAAGGCATTGAACTATTACTCATTTTACCCATAAGGCCAAGGACATCCCTAGACTTTGTCCTCCTTAACAAATAACAGTGGAGTACTGTTGCAAAGAGGGCATGCAGCTTTCAGGGAAAAATGCAGTCTTTTGCAGCCTTCAGAATCAAGGCAAAGCACAAGTTTCAAAATGTGCCATTATGCCGTAAGGCTATGCTCATTGGTCTTGAAACCTAGCACCACACTCCTGTATGGGCCTTGCACATTTATTAGTAGTTAATGAACAAAACTAATGCAGATTAGAATATGGATTATTTCTCTATCTGACTAATCATACTCGTTAAAACCAATGGACTTAAATTAGTTCAGTAATTATCATTGGTTTCAATGGGTCTTCTTTGAGTTTGACAGTCATATGGTTACTGTCTTATTAGCAGGAAAAAAACTCCCCCCCAAACCCTGTATTTCAGAACCCATAGTAATCAATGCGTATAAGCTGATTTTAACCATAGTTGACCCTAGAATAAGGTCTAGGGTCAACCGGCTGACATTTAGTAGTTAATCCATCATTTTTCTTTCCTCTGTACCTCTTTGCTAAATTAAAGGAATTTGGGGGGTAATGCATTAAAAATATGATTGCCTTGTTGTTAACAGCTGCATGCACAGAAATAGCGAATCATTTGAAAGTCCCAGTCTTGCCCTGTTGAAATAGTTGGATGAATAAAATTGGGACTGTCAGAACAACTGACTAAACATTGAAGGGTTGTGGGAGGCATATCAAAAGGCAGTAACTTCGCTTTGACTTTGTTTCTTTTCATTATGTGAACAAACGCCTGCCCCTTTCCCAATAGCTAGGCTGGCTTCCCAGGGATGCCGGTACCTGCAATCGTGTTACATTTGAGTTTTAGTATGTGACACTGTGTTTGTATTGAGAATGCTCTTTGTGCACCACTTCGTTGTGCGTTATTTCTTAAACCAAACGTTGGTTGGTATTTGGATTCTCAAAAAAATGGCAATAAAACATTAAATTAAAAATAAAAGCTTTTGTAAATATATAAATCCATTACAGAGTTGCAAACTATCAATTCTGCCAATAGTAAATCTAGGGGAAGAACAAATAAAGGCACCAAATGCAGAAAGATTCAAAAGAAATAGGTTCCTTTGATTGATTGGTGCTATAAATGCCAAAATAAAGTGAGAGTAAACAAATGTAAAATAATTCCATGTGTGGTCCATGGTCAGTGGTAGAGCATATGGTTTGCACTGCAGAAGGTCCCAGGTTCAATCTCTGCCATCTCCAGGCAGAGATAGAATAGTCTCCTGCCTGAAACCCTGGAGAGCATCTGCCAGTTGATATAGACAACGATGAGGTAGATGGTCTGATTCAGAGTTTCCCAGACTTGGGTCTCTAGCTGTTTTCGAGCTACAATTCCCATCATTCCTGACCACTGGTCCTGCTAGCTAAGGATTGGTTGGAATTGTTGTCCAACAACAGCTTGAGACCCAAGTTTGGGAAATCCTGGTCTGACTCAATATAAGGCAGTTTCCTATGTTGCTATGTACTGTTTTGGGGACCTCTGATTTCCTATCCTTGTGAAACTGAGCTTGCACAACTAATGGCTTCAGCAGCAATTGCAGTATCTGATCTCCAGATTCCTCCATGTTCCAGGATGTTTTGTCCCTGTTGCAAAGTTTACTTTTTAAGATCAATGTTTCAGAGAGGTAAGGGAATGGCATGAAATGAGAGCTATGCCCTTACCAACCACATTTTGGTTAGTATAATTGCCCCAGATGAATCCACTGCTCATCTGTCCACCACATGAATGACAGAAAAACATTCCTCATCGCCCTTTCATCATACAATACAGTACTATGAATTTCTGCCAGTTTTTCAGACATGTGCTAACAGCCCTACTGGATTTCATAAATATTCCATTTAGACCTAACTTTTTGACCACAAATGTATCTGGATACATGAGGAGCTTTATGCAAAGATTTCAGTTGGGACACTTAAGTAAACAAGAGGCTAAGAAGGGAAGCAGAAATGTCGCTAAAAGCTGCACATGGTATTTATGAAATTTCAAGGTGGAGCTAAAAGGAATTCACCAAATCACTACAGAAATGCCATAAGGTCCTCAGCTTCCTGATTTTCTGCCTTCTGTAGATATGAAACTGCTGCTACTTTATTTGTCCTCTGCCCTTGTAAGTCCATTATAACAGCAGGTGGGTTGGGAACTACTACTGGATCACAGAATGACCTACCGGTAAGGTGGGTGACGGCAGCAGCACGACAGCCATACAAATACATAGCAAGAAAACAAGAAGTGGGTCCCCAGATGCATATCTGAGCTAAAGACGGGTCCTGAGTCTGCAAAGCTTAACAACAATACAACTCATGATATGACATCATCACTCTGTGCCTGCCCTTCCAGCCAATGATATGAGGTGGAAGGGTGGGAGCTGTACAGTGCAGGTATGTTGTAATAGAGGTTTCAAGGAAGAGATAGAAAAGAGTGCAGCAGCAGCAGCTATGAATATATCATAACGTTCATGCAATAGGATGGATCTTTAGAACTTTCTAATAGTTATTCATCCCTCTATTTAAATTTATCTAGTCCTTTTTCATATTCAGCTACCCTGTAGCCCACTCTACTGGTTCTGGTAATAACGGTTCAACCATGAACTGTGTAAAATAAGTCAGTGTTCTCTGTGAAGGCATGCAGCCTGCCCCATGAGAAGGGAAAGAGTAAACCAACCCTTCTGCCTTCTTAACCACTGCCACTATGTAGAATTGTAGATGCATATACATATTGTTTTCTGCCTGCTTCCACTAAACAACTCTTTAGCCTTCTGGGCTTTAACTGCCGCAACCCACTCCCAATACTTGGCAGAGTGGTATGGCCCTTAGGGAACAATTCAGTAAAATTGTTTTAGAAAATTTTCCAGATTTCAGTTCACGTTTCCCAAACCCAAAATAATTGTATATGTTTTTAATACATTTCTATATATTTTTCCTTTTCTAAAAGTGAAAGAGTTCTAAGGAATGTAGCATTTAGCAAAGAGTGCCTTTAAACGAACCTTCAGTTCATCCGGAATTTCACTTGATTAGAGGAAAGTACTTTTTCACGCCCATAATTCATTGATGGAATTTGCTGCCAAAATAGGGTGGCAAAAACCACTTGGTTAGGTAGCTTTAACACGTAATAGACTCAGGCACTAGTTATACAGAATCTCCAGATTCAGAGGCAGTGCTGATAATCACAGGTAGGGTTGCCAGACTCTAAATAGAGGACAGGACTTCTGTGCCTTTCATTGCCCTGCTCTCTTTTGAGTCTGGAAACCTTAAAGAGAAACCCGCAGACCCTTTGCTTGGAAATTAAACAAAGGGTCTGCTGGTTTCTCTTTAAGGTTTCCAGACTCAAAAGAGAGCAGGACAATTAAAGGCACAGAAGTCCTGTCCTCTATTGAGTCTGGCAACCCTAATCACAGGTGGAGAGAGTGCTGTTGTTACACTCATGTCCTGCTTGTGGCTTCCACAAAACCTTCCACTTGGCTATTGTGGAGGCAGGAAGCTGGACTAGATAGCCCTGCGGTCTGATCCAACAGGCCTCCTCTTACATTCTTAATATTTATTTCTGGATAATGAAATTGCATCCAGTTGAATTTGCCCCCATTCACATGTGTTTGCAACACATCCAGCCAGCTTGTTCCAAATAGATTTTTTAAAAGATGAGAGGTCCATAAATCTCTGTGGAGGAATGGATCTGAACAGACATCGTGCTCTGTTGTGTGTGCTTAGGTTTTCATATGTTTTTGCATTCCACAAAAGCAGATAAGGGATTCCAAGTCCATCTAAGCAATGGGGCTCTGTTAGTAGAAAATGTTAACGATGCATATTAGCATAGGGCATTGAACGGGAGCTTCATCTGCTCTTGCGGCATTAGTGCAAGCAAAATTCTAACCAGACAGAAACAGCTTCACTACTGACATGGGCAGGAGAAAGTTCACTACTGACATGGGCAGGAGAAGGTTCCTGCCCAGCTGTTATTGATTTCAATGGGGCATGTGCAGTGAATTATGCCGCTTTTTAAAGGTTGTTCTTTTATTTTTCCAAGTAATTATTACTGAAGCAACCATCCTGTCCCATTTAAACAAAAACAAACTACAGAAAGCAAGCCACAACACTGCCCCTCTATTTTGCACATTAAAAACAAAACAAAATTGTTTGGAGGCTGTGTACTTTCCCTGCACCTGCACTATGCTGGAGTGAACATCAATCTACAAACATGGGACAAGCCGAAAGGCAAATCCTCCCCTCTCTGCTCACTCTGTTGCCCCCCCCCACCTTTTACACAAAAGGAAAAAAACTGGTTCTCAGGAGAAGGGTGGGGGAGGTCAGGACAAAACATGCAGTAAGAAGTCTTGTTTTTTATGCCAATCTCAACTATTTTGTTTGGCGTTCAGCTGCACATTCTTTGCCAGCGCTCAATATTATGCTGCAACAGGCACAAATAGAACAGTAACTAAGGAGCAGACTAGCATGTTAATATTTCAGACATCAGGCAAAAAAGAAAAAAGAAAAAGCCCACCTTTGATCAAATGTGGCAAGTTTCTGTGATGTACTCAAGAGTATGTCCATGCACTTGTGGGTATCCTATATAGCACTTTTGTCATGCAGAAAGTTAGTTACCTAAGTTTCAGAAGGGACATTATTTCCTCGGGGGGGGGGGGGAACCTGATATGCATCCAAGCATTGCTGTGCCGGCAGAAGAGTTTTTAGGTCCAGTCACACATAAGCAAGGTTTATGTACCAATAGTTTTTGTTTTTTAATATCTAATGTTTCAGTAGAGATCCGGTCTACAAGCCAGTGCTGTGTAGTGGTTAGAGTGTTGGACCTGGGAGACTAGGGTTCAAATCCCCACTCGGCCATGAAGCTCACTGGGTGACCTTGGGTCAAGCCACTGCCTCTCAGCCTAACCTAACACAGTGTTTTTGTGGAGATGAAATGAAGAGGGAGAGAACAATGCACACCATATTGAGTTCCTTGGAGAAAATGGTGAGATATCAGTGTAAGTAATATAATAACAATAAGAATAGAATTCTACACACAGAAAGACCATTTAACTCTCATTACCTTCAATGACATTTAGGGAGCCTGAGTACAGGACTGCAGCCATGATTAAAATATCACACAGGCCTCTTGCAGGGACTTAGGGCAGGGTTGGGGAACCAGCGTCCCTCCAGATGTTGCTGTACTAGTTTGTTTACCCCTGACTATTGGCCCTATGTGCTGAGGCTTATGGGAACTGGAGTCCAGCATTTCATAGAGTTGGAAGGGACCGCAAGGGTCATCTGGTCCAACCCCCTGCAATGCACGAATCTTTTGCCCAATGTGGGGCTTGAACCCATGACCCTGAGATTAAGCACCTCATGCTCTACCGGCTGAGCTACCCCGGGTCCATAGGGGGTCCAAAAACTGGAGACTCATGACAGCTGCTGTCGTAGATTCAAAGAGCTTGGACATCACTTTGAACCAAATGGTTGTACCTTTGAGGAAACTGGTGACATACAGAGATTCTAAAATGATGTCTTCTGGCTTCAAAGCTGAAAGCTGACAATAGACCACAGTACCAATGAGCCTAGGGCTTGCTGATCAGAAGGTCAGCGGTTCGAATCCCTGTGACGGGGTGAGCTCCCGTTGCTCGGTCCCAGCTCCTGCCAACCTAGCAGCTTGAAAGCACGTCAAAATACAAGTAGATAAATAGGAACCACTACAGCGGGAAGGTAAACAGCGTTTCCATGGGCTGCTCTGGTTCGCCAGAAGTGGCTTTGTCATGCTGGCCACATGACCTGGAAGCTATATGCTGGCTCCCTCGGCCAATAATGCGAGATGAGCGCGCAACCCCAGAGTCGGTCACGACTGGACCTAATGGTCAGGGGTCCCTTTACCTTTACCTTTTACAGTAGCTTGAAACTTCCACTTATTTTTCTGACAAAACACTTGTCCTTTAGCAGTTGCATGACAGGCAGAATTTCAGTGCATGATGCTTTCCTATGAATAAAGAGGTGTTGTGACTAAAAGCTTTACCAGCTGAATTTCTACCCGTGTTGCCACTATTAAAGACTCCAGAAAACCCAGTAGAGGGGAAATGCACTGCCTTTGAGTGGGGAAGAAATCGATTTCCCTTTAGGAATAAATTGGAAAGGAGGGCTACTGCTTAGAGCATGTGCAAAGGAAAATCTAACTCTACAAGGAAGGACTTGGTTCACGTAGTGCAACATTCAAACCTTCCTTATTACAAGGTGTTCTGTATACGCCCTAAAGTAAGTAAAGGAACCCTGATTTTTATATATCTAAAAATGTTGTAATTAGTCATAAAGTCACCCGATTTCAGCTTATAACCCAAAATGTCCAGCGTTTTTATTATTCTCCTTGATGTACCGAATGCCATAAAATGGATGGCATGCTGGGTGAAGTATTTCCCTTGATAAAGCATTTCATTCCATGTCCCCCTCCCCAACACTTGCCCCACTAAGGAATGTAAACTCAATGAGTGATTAGCTTCCATGTCAACCTGCCTACATTTTGATCTCTGAAACCAAACAAAAACCCTCGTAATTTTTCTTTGCAGAACTGCCCGCTTGGATGACTGCCAATGCACTGAAGTGAAATCCTGACAAGTCAGAGGCATGGTGAGCAGGTAGTTCTTGTGTGGGACTGAAATGGGTGTTCAACCAGTTCCCCATGGGGTTGTACTTCCCCCAAAAGAGCACAGCTACACAGTTTTGGAAGATCCAGCATTGTCACTCAAGCACAAGTCTTGGGTGGCTCAGAGAGTGCCTTTGAAGTAGCTTCAGCTGGTTTGCCAGCTGCAATTATTCCTGGACAGAGATAGCCTTGCTATGGTGATTCATAATTTACCTTGCTATGGTAAATTCCCAGCTGGATTTCTGCAATGTGTTATACCTGGGACTGCCTGTAAGATGCCCTGGAAGCTTCAGTTAGTGCAGCGCTTGCGTAGCTGTCAGATTTTTGATTGGTATATCCAGCATTGCTCATATTATACCTGTTTGAATTCCATTTGCTTTTGAGCCCAATTTAAGGTGCTTGGGACTCAGGTACCTGAATAAATGCCTCTCCTTATATCACTGTGTCTTAAGGTCTCCAAATTTTTTCTTCTTCAGTTTATATCCCACCTTTTCTCCAAGAAGTTGAAGGTAATGTATATGGCTCTCCCCACCCCCTCTTCACAACAGTCCTGTGAGTTGGGCTGAGATACAGTGAATGATCTGCGGCCACCTACTGCGCTTCATGGCTGATTTGAACTCTGGTCTCCCATGTCCTAGTCCAACACCCTCTATGCGGTTAGAGATACATTTTGTGGTCACAAAAGAGAGAGGGCCTTTTCTGTGTCCCAACTACGGAATGCCCTCCTGAAGACGACCTGTCTGGTGCTTTTTAGCATCACCAGGCAAATATTTTCCTACTTGTTCAGGCATTTGAGATGGTATCTTAATTAAAACTGCCTCCTCTGCTCCTCAGAGTTATGTTTTTATCCTCCTGCTTATTGTCGGCATGTAGTATTCATAAGTTATGTGAATAGTTTCACACACGCTTTTCTACACCACCCTGGAAACTTCTGCTTAAGACATTTTAAGAATAAATACATGGATTGCAGCCTCAGACATACAGAAATCTTAGCTTCTGGGTAGGATTTGAGATTTATTATAGTTCTACAGAAAATCGTCTTTGGCAGCAAATCCTCCCAAAAGTAGTGGGGTTTGGGAACCTTTCTCTGTGTATCCTCGCTCCTCTTCTTGTTGAACAGAGGGCAGGAATTCAGCAGAGCACAGCGTAACTGAGAAATATTTGTGTTGGTCTCAAGATTATTGTGGAATGTTATCACAAGGAGTCATTATATCCCCACAGCTTGCATCACCACCCTTTGCACTGTAGAAGCTGTGGGTTGATTGTCTTTTATTTTTTTACTTAATTCAAAAAGTTGTTACACTGTCTGTCAACAGAGTAAAAATAAAAATCCCAGGGAAAATTATATAATGGCAGAGAACACACCCTGCTTTTAATACACTCAAGGTGATCCGTTTTCTTCAGGATAACACTGCATTAATATTCACTGATTAGGGAAAGAGTAACAGCTGACATAATGTGTTGCTTCTGTTCTCTTGTGCTTAAGTACTTGACAACTTCTAAAATGCCAAGGCTTCAGTGCTCCCATTCCACCCTGGTGGTATTCTTTATCCTTCAAGCAAGTGGCTGAATATGCTGCATTTCAGTATTTGTCCAGTTTCCCCCCAAAATATTTTTCTAGCTGCCACTGGTTTTATGGATATTTTCTATATATTTGACTGCAGTGTTTACCTATGTATATCCTACATCAAGATGAACAGAATGAGTTTTAAAATTAGCAGCAGCAGAAGCAGAAGCAACAGCAGCAGCAGCAGCAACAACAGAAAGCCGTACACAACAAAAATGTGCATTTGCTTCTGCTGTCAAACAATGGGCTAACAATTGAGACATCAATGACTAAATTTGCTTCCTGTGAGTTTCCATTAGCAAACAGGAATCTAGATTACTTTTGCCAGGAGGCATACAATGCTATCATTAATTTGTGTCACACCCGCACATCAGGGCACCAATCAGCTTCTTAATTTTTTAATTTTTTTTTTTTTACTTGGAGAGAATGTTCAGCCAAGTGGAGTTGAAAGGGTATCATTGCAGCAGCATTGATTGTGAAGGCTTGTTGTGGTCAAAAGAAGAGAAATTGCTTTTTTTTTTTAACCTGAAAGCTCTCAGCAGAAATTGTAGCTGTTTTGCAGAATGCCGATTCTTCTCTCTCTGCAATAGTCCTTCTACCCAGCCTGTGGGACTTCTGATCCTCAGTTACTTAACTTGGTTTATCTCCACAATAATTATACATTTTCTGTGTCTGTTGAAGGGTCTTATGCACACAATATTTGTGATGGAGGTTCTCTTTCCAACAAAAAAATTGGGGCTACTGGAAACCTGGAGAGCTTACCGGTAATCCTGAACTAGATAGACCAATGGTCTGATTTAGTATAAGGGAACATCCTATGTTCCTTTGAGCAGTTTGCGGAGAGAGCATAGATTTGTATATAAATTATATAAATAAATATGTAATGATAAGCCACCATGTGCATGTGCATTCAGCTGCAACAATCCTGATGAACACAAACCAGGATAAGCAAAATGTATTAGCTAAAAGGGGGAAAGAACCACAGCCGGCGCAGACGTAAGATTGCATGGGGGTTAACAATAGTAAGGCAAGAAAAGAGATAAAGTGAGTGAGCCCATATATAACCAACAGCATGTGACGTTGGCATGAGATCTTAGTGCAGGGGTGGGGAACATTTGTCCCTCCAGGTGCTGTTGAACTACAATTTCCATCCTCCCTGGCCATTAGCCATGCTTGCTGGGGCTGATAAGATTTGTAGTTCAGTAACATCCAGAGGGCCAAGGGTGCTCCACCCCTGCATTAGTGGCACTGAGGATGTAATCACACAACATATATTTTCTTGGGATAAGAGACACAGACTATGTGTGGAGCTTTCTGAGATCTTCTAATGTACAAGCCTTTCCAGGTGATAATTTTATGGCACAAAAATTGCAACATTTGTTGAGTTGGATCCAGCTACCTTGAGGTAGCTATAGGGATGTTTTGCTTTCAGAGGACTTAATCTGTGATGTTTTGCCAATGGGGAAAAACAGCACCCTTCTGTCCACTAATGCCTGAGCAATTTTATTTTAAATCTTCTTTCTCTCTTGTAATGTCCTGGAATAATAATAATAATAATAATAATTTATTATTTATACCCCGCCCATCTGGCCGGGTTCCCCCAGCCACTCTGGGCGGCTTCCAACAAAACAGAAATTCTAAAATACAGAGATCCATCAAACATTAAAATACAGAAATCCATCAAACATTAAAAGCTTCCCTAAACAGGGCTGCCTTGAGATGCCTTCTAAAGGTCTGGTAATTGTTGTTCTCTTTGACCTCTAGTGGGAGGGCATTCCACAGGGTGGGTGCCACTACCGAGAAGGCCCTCTGCCTGGTTCCCTGTAACTTGGCTTCTCGTAGTGAGGGAACCGCCAGAAGGCCCTCGGAGCTGGACCTCAGTGTCCGGGCAGAACGATGGGGGTGGAGACGCTCCTTCAGGTATACCGGACCGAGGCCGTTTAGGGCTTTAAAGGTCAACACCAACACTTTGAATTGTGCTCGGAAACGTACTGGGAGCCAATGTAGGTCTTTCAGGACCGGTGTTATGTGGTCTCGGCGGCCGCTCCCAGTCACCAGTCTAGCTGCCGCATTCTGGATTAGTTGTAGTTTCCGGGTCACCTTCAAAGGTAGCCCCACGTAGAGCGCATTGCAGTAGTCCAAGCGAGAGATAACTAGAGCATGCACCACTCTGGAGAGACAGTCAGTGGGCAGGTAGGGACTCAGCCTGCGTACCAGATGGAGCTGATAAACAGCTGTCTTGGACACAGAGTTGACCTGTGCCTCCATGGACAGCTGTGAGTCTAAGATGACTCCCAGGCTGCGCACCTGGTCTTTCAGGGGCACAGTTACCCCATTCAGGACCAGGGAGTCCTCCACACCCGCCCGCCTCCTGTCCCCCACAAACAGTACTTCTGTCTTGTCAGGATTCAATCTCAATCTGTTAGCCGCCATCCATCCTCCAACCGCCTCCAAGCACTCACACAGGACCTTCACCGCCTTCACTGGTTCTGATTTAAAAGAGAGGTAGAGCTGGGTATCATCAGCATACTGATGGACACCCAGCCCAAACCCCCTGATGATCTCTCCCAGCGGCTGCATATAGATGTTAAAAAGCATGGGGGAGAGGACAGAACCCTGAGGCACCCCACAAGTGAGAGCCCAGGGGTCTGAACACTCATCCCCCACCACCACTTTCTGAACACGGCCCAGGAGGAAGGAGCGGAACCACTGCATGACAGTGCCCCCAGCTCCCAAACCCTCTAGACGATCCAGAAGGATGTTATGGTCGATGGTGTCAAAAGCCGCTGAGAGATCCAGCAGAACAAGGAAACAGCTCTTACCTTTGTCCCTAGCCCGCCGGAGATCATCGACCAGTGCGACCAAGGCAGTTTCAGTCCCATGATGAGGCCTGAATCCTGACTGGAAGGGATCCAAATGGTCCGCTTCTTCCAGGCGTGCCTGAAGTTGTTCAGCAACCACTCGCTCAATCACCTTGCCCAAGAATGGAAGATTTGAGACTGGGCGATAGTTGGCCATATTGGCCGGATCTAAAGATGATTTTTTAAGAAGCGGTTTAATAACCGCCTCTTTCAGCGGGTCTGGGAAGGCTCCTTCATGGAGAGAAGCATTTACCAACCCGCGAAGCCCATCGCCCAGCCCTTCCTGGCTAGCTTTTATAAGCCAGGATGGGCAAGGATCAAGGAGACAGGTGGTTGGTTTCACTCGTCGAAGCAGCCTGTCCACATCCTCGGAGGTAACAGATTGAAATTGATCCCACAAAACTTGACTAGACAGGACTCTAGCACTCCCCCGCCCTGGCCCTGCTCCCACGGTGGAGTCTACCTCTTCCCGAATCTGAGCGACTTTATCTGCAAAAAACTTTGCAAAATCATTGCAGGAGATCATGTGGCCCGTACTGGGCCCGGATGGAGCAGGTGGTTCCGCTAAATTGCGAACCACCTGGAAGAGTCTCCTGCTGCTGTTTTCTGCAGATGCGATGGAGACGGTGAAGAAGGTCCTCTTCGCTGTCGCCATTGCCACTTGGTAGGCTCGAAGTTGAGCTCTAGCCCGTGTCCGGTCTGATTCAAAATGAGTTTTCCGCCACCGGCGCTCTAGCCGTCTCAACGACTGTTTCATCGCCCTCAGCGCCGGGGAAAACCACGGGGCTGTCCGGGCTCCATGCAATCTGAGAGGGCGCTTCGGAGCCAGACAGTCAATAGCGCTGGTTAACTCCGCATTCCAGCGGGCCACCAGGGAATCAGCTGAAAGGCCATTGACATGGGATAAAACATCCCCTACCACTCTCTGGAAGCCAATTGGATCCATTAAGTAGCGGGGGCGGACCATCCGAATCGGTCCCACCTCCCTGCAGAGGGGAAGGGTTTCGGAGAAGTCCAGTTGCACCAGAAAGTGATCTGACCATGGCACTTCTTTTGTTTCGCTTTTACTTAATGTCAGATCACCAACATCCATAGAGGTGAACACCAAGTCCAAGGCATGTCCGCGGCTATGAGTTGGGCCAGACTTATTCAGGGACAGCCCCATGGTGGCCATGCTTTCCACGAAGTCCCGAGCGGCTCCTTGTAAGGTCGTGTCGGCATGGATGTTAAAATCCCCTAAGACAACCAAGCTAGGTGTCTCCAGGAGCACATCCGACACGACCTGAAGCAGCTCGGGCAGGGAATCCTTGGTGCAGCGGGGAGGTCGGTACACCAAAAGGAATCCTGTACTGCCCCTATTGCCCAACTTCCAGAACATGCACTCAGAAAACTCCGTCTTACCAATAGGACGCCTGGTGCAAACTAATGACTTCCTAAAAATCACTGCAACCCCCCCTCCCCGCCCAGATGGCCTGGGTTGCTGTGCATAAGAGAAACCTGGTGGACAAGCAGCGCCAAGAACGGGCCCATCGGCTTCATCCAACCAGGTCTCTGTCACACATGCCAGGTCAAATCCTCCATCCACAATCAGGTCGTGAATGGCAGTGGTCTTATTCATCATCGACCTGGCATTGCACAGCAGCACCTTCAGGTCATGTGGGTATCCCTTGCTGATTCCAATATCCGTCCGGTCAGGACCAGACCCGGAGGCAGGGATAGTCCTCAGACAACGACTAAGTCTGCCTCCTCGGTAATGACATGGTCTGGTCTTAGCGTAACTCCTCCTCCTACCCGTGACCACTGAGATCGGTTGTCCCAGTGCATCACCCCCTGTGGAATCTGCCCCAGCCATTTTGCTTGCTGGGACCCCCTCCCGGGCAGCCCTGACCCCTCCCCTTAAAAACAAAATAAAACCTCTGTATAAACAGCAAAGAACAGAACAAAAGAAAAACACAAAAAACACAATAAAACAATAAAACCAAAAACAATAAAAATTACAAATACACTAAAATTTAACAGATTCCCACACCCGACTAAAAATCCCTCCCTAAAACTGTGATACTGTATCTCAAAAGGCAGCATTGCTTTGTCCTTTCTGCCCCCTGACTGTCTCACTACTTTCTTTCTTTTTGAAAAACCTTGCTTGGTATGCAAATATGCATAATCAGCATTCATAGCTGCCAAGTTATCCCTTTTTTAAGGGATTTTCCCTTATGCTGAATAGGCTTCCTCACGAGAAAAGGGAAAACTTGGCAGCTATGTCAGCATTGTGCATAAATCAGCACATGTGGCCATGACTGGGCTAATAGGGCCATTGTCAGCTTGGTGGGCAAATGCCAGAGGCCACAGGCTCCACTCTGGCTAACACCAGCCTCCTTTATTTTTAACCATGTTGTTGTTCTTGGGCATCTGTCTGTCTCAGTTGACAATGGAGGAGTGTGCCTTTGGGGGTGAAGTGAAACTGTTGGAAGGTTACAGCACCTGCTGTGGCTGTAGGAACCGATGCATGAGAGACATGTTTTGTTGAAGCTAGGACAGATGAAGGCGGCTGGTTGTGCAGCTGCAGCTGCACCATGCTGCTCCTTCTCTTTGCACTCCTCCCAGCGGTCATGGGATGAATGCACAAGCTGTCTGTCTGTCTCCAGGCACTGCAGTTGTCCGCAAGTAATTCCCAAACGGTGGGGTTGATGTTGCCAGCCTTCATGTCACATTTGCAGACATCTTTGTAACACAGAGTTGGTTTGCCAGTGACTGAAGACAGCTCCCTGTAGAGCACATCCCTGGGGATCCTGACATCTTCCATTCTGTGTACATGACCAAGCCAGCATAGATGTCGCTGAGACAGGAGTGCGAACATGCTGGGAATGTGGGCTTAGGAGAAGAGCACATCTTTATTTGAGACACTATCCTGCCATGTGATGCCCCAAATCTTCCTGATGGAGTGCATGTGGAAGGTACTGAGGCGTTGCTCCTGGTGGTTGTAAGCTGCCCGCAACTCACTTCCATGAAGCACCATGCTCAACACGCAAGCTTGGTAGACCTTCATTTTGGTATTGGTCCAAACGTTAATACCACATTTTCCCATACCCTTTTGAAAAAGTGAGCCATTGCCATAGCTGCCTTGCTAATAAGCTTGTCCAGCTCAGCATCGACGAGAGGTTCTTGGTTATGGTGGAACCCAGGTAGGCAAAAATGTCTACCACCTCGAGCGTGTGCTGATACATGGAGTGCTGGCGACGTCCTGACCCAGGAAGTATAGCACTGTAAAGAGAAGTGCTGAAGCATGTGGTTGCCGCTGTTACCAGCTTCATTATCCTCAGTGCTTCTTTTCTAGAAAAAGAGATGCCGGAACTCACCTTGTTCTCTTATAATGATGTCACCCACCTGAGAGGGGCCGGAACTGAGTTCTGATGAGTTCCAGCTGAAAAAATGCCCTGATTATCCCCAATGCCTCTGGTCCCCAAACATTGGAATACACTATATCAAGGATGGGAGGCAAAGAGGCATTGGGCATAATGAAGGTGCTGGCAGCAGCTGCCTTGTTCTTCACAGCACTGGGTTGAAAGAGAAGGAGTTGTGATGCTTTCAGCACCACTGCCAGACTTCACAGTTGCCTTCCACCGCTACCCCTATTGCTCCTTGGTAAGCTTGGGGAAGGCAGGGCACCCAAGAGCCATCAGAGGCACCATGCCCAGTGCCCCTTCTCAAACCTAGTGCCAGGCCTATTAACATTGGCTAGGGTACCAAGAAATGAATATAGTTGGCTGTTATCCCCTTTCTCTTGGAGGCCCCCTGGAGCAATGGGCTGCTTGCTTTTTTGTTCAGGGTGGCTCTAGCTATTCAGTGGAGTGGTCTTCAATGGTGCTACACTCCCTTTTGTTAAGTGTGCTTTGTTGCTAATGAAGGCAGGAATCATTTCCCCCACCCCTCCACTAAAATCTCAAGGATACTGATTCCAGAACACGTCAACTATTTTCATTAGATTTTCTGCTTACATTTTAGAGGCATAAACTAATTCCCCAAATCTGCATTCCTTTTTATCAGCAACATTTCCTCTGATGGTAGTGGATGTTGCACGATTTCAAGAATGTGAGGCCCCTAATCCACAATTCACCACAAAGCTCAGTCATCCAAACAAAACTTTTTTGTGATCCTTACCTTTCCTCTAGCCAAACCTACCCACTAAAGACTTGAGTGCATCGTTCTAATGATTCCAATTTAGCTATTGGCACAGCTGCTCTAAAATCAAACTCCAAGCATTTGATTGTGCAAAGTTCCCCAGTCTTTCAACTTCTTATCATGAAAACTTTGGAAATGTATATAATTCCTTCTAATACAACAGTTTCCACCTCAGGTTTATGACAGGTCTATTAATCAGTCACCGCTGAAGGTTTGGGAACTGCCATTTCATCACAGCCATTCCTACACCTATCAGTCAATTATCTTTATTTCTTAGCATCTTTTTAATTATGTTTGACTATGGATGACGTAGGCTAGGGGGCTTCACCATTGCAAGTGTACTAGAAACCTGAAGCCAAAGAGCAGGCTGCTTAGGAAAAATCATATGTACAGTTCAATATCTTTCCCACTCCCTCTTTGCCCTCTTTACCTAGCAGTCACCAGTGCTGTAACCTGGTGATGGTAGTAACAATGGATTATAAGAACTCTCGTCTGGTAATAAAGAATTATTTTCTCCTCAACGCCTTCTTTGCCTCAGTCTTCTCCAAAAAAGAAAACAATGCCCGACCTGAAGAATATGGAGCCGATCATTCAGCAGGGGAGACACAGCCCAGAATAAGTAAGGAGGTAGTACAATAATACTTGGCTAGTTTAGATGTATTCAAGTCTCCAGGGCCAGATGAACTACATCCAAGAGTATTAAAAGAACTGGCAGAGGTGATTTCAGAACCATTGGCAATAATCTTCGAAAATTCCTGGAGAACAGGCGAAGTTCCAGCAGACTGGAGGAGGGCAAATGTTGTCCCTATTTTCAAAAAGGGGAAAAGAGAGGATCCAAACAATTACCGCCCATTCAGCCTAACATCAATACCAGGAAAGATTCTAGAGCAGATCATTAAGCAAACGGTCTGTGAGCACCTAGAAAGAAACGCTGTGATCACTAAAAGTCAGCATGGGTTTCTGAAAAATAAGTCATGTCAGACTAATCTGATCTCATTTTTTGACAGAATTACAAGCCTGGTAGATGAAGGGAACGCTGTGGATGTAGCCTATCTTGATTTCAGCAAGGCCTTTGACAAGTTGCCCCATGATATTCTTGTAAAGAAGCTGGTAAAATGCGGGCTAGACAATGCTACCATTCAGTGGATTTGTAACTGGCTGACTGACCGAACCCAAAGGGTGCTCATCAATGGCTCCTTCTCATCCTGGAGAGTAGTGACTAGTGGGGTGCCACAGGGTTCTGTCTTGGGCCCAGTCTTATTCAACATCTTTATCAATGACTTGGATGATGGGCTTGAGGGCACCCTGAGCAGGTTTGCAGATGACACCAAATTGGGAGGGGTGGCTAATACCCCAGAGGACAGGATCACACTTCAAAATGACCTTAACAGATTAGACAACTGGGCCAAAGCAAACAAGATGAATTTTAACAAGGAGAAATGTAAAGTACTACACTTGGGCAAAAAAATTGAAAGAGAGCTTGAGAGCAGTACATGTGAAAAGGATCTAGAGCAGGCATGTCAAACCTGCGGCCCTCCAGATGTTTTGGACTACAATTCCCCTCTTCCCCAACCACTGGTCCTGCTAGCTAGGGATCATGGGAGTTGTAGGCCAAAACATCTGGAGGGCCGCAGGTTTGACATGCCTGATCTAGAGTCTTGGTAGACCACAAACTTGACATGAGTCAGCAGTGTGATTCAGCAGCTAAAAAAGCCAATGCAATTCTGGGCTGCATCAATAGGAGTATAGCATCTAGATCAAGGGAAGTAATAGTACCACTGTATTCTGCTCTGGTCAGACCTCACCTGGAGTACTGTGTCCAGTTCTGGGCACCACAGTTCAAGAAGGATACTGACAAGCTGGAACGTGTCCAGAAGAGGGCAACCAAAATGGTCAAAGGCCTGGAAACCAGGGCCGGCTCTAGGTAGACCCCCGGTGGGGTGGTGCACCAGGGTGCCGGGCTGGTAGGCTGGGCACCGCGCGGCAAAGCCGCGCGGAAACCATACTGCACCCTGCAAGGGCGGGGGCACCGGAGCGATCTCTGCCCCTCAGCACCAGGGCGCGCGACCTGCTCAAGACTGCCCTGCTGGAAACGATGCCTTATGAGGAACGGCTTAGGGAGCTGGGTATGTTTAGCCTGGAGAAGAGAAGGTTAAGGGGTGATATGATAGCCATGTTCAAATATATAAAAGGATGTCATATAGAGGAGGGAGAAAGGTTGTTTTCTGCTGCTGCAGAGAAGCGGACATGGAGCAATGGATTCAAACTACAAGAAAGAAGATTCCACCTAAACATTAGGAAGAACTTCCTGACAGTAAGAGCTGTTTGGCAGTGGAATTTGCTACCAAGGAGTGTGGTGGAGTCTCCTTCTTTGGAGGTCTTTAAGCAGAGGCTTGACAGGCATATGTAAAGAATGCTTTGATGGTGTTTCCTGCTTGGCAGGGGGTTGGACTGGATGGCCCTTGTGGTCTCTTCCAACTCTACGATTCTATGATTCTATGATTGGAGGAACGGCTGCAGACATTCCTGGATAAGACTGATTATCTGGATCCATAGGTTCAGGCTGGGTTTGGGACCAAATCAGACTTGTGCAACCCTGCTTTCTTCTCTATATCTCAGCAGCTTTTGGTACCATTGACTATGGTATCAAAACCAATTGGAGAACAGCCTTTACCAAAGGTGTCATGGGCTTTGAAGACGCTCGAACTCAGGACGAAACATGCTAAGAGGAAGGCACGTTTGGCAAACCCTCACCATGATCAACTCCCATCCTGAATCCTATTTCCCCACTGTGGAAGGACGTGTGGATCCAGAATTGGCCTCCAAGGTCACTTACGGACTCACTGTTAAGACCGTGTTCATGGAAGACAATCTTACTTGGCTATGAGTGATCACCAAAGAAGAAGAAGATGACTACTTTCTCCCCAGTGCTATGAAGCTGTATGAAGCCATTAGGAGTGGTCATTGGGATTGTTAGAGCGGAGATGATAGCCAACTCTACTTCTCCATTACATCTGAGTCAGGATGAACCTCGATGCAGTAGTAGGCTACATAAACTGAGATTGAATCCTGGAAAGTGGAGAGCTTATAGGTACATGGCTGTCATATTTGGGAGGTGGGTCCATTGCTTGTCCAGTACTAGAACCCAAGTTCTAGTATTGTGAGGGGGGAAACTTCTTAATATCTACTTTCTCCATACCATACATATTTTTTTACATCTTCTCCCCTCCTTTTTTCTAAATTAAAAGTTCCCAAATCTTTCCTCAGAGGAGAGTTGCTCTAAATTCAGTTACTGGTTTGACTATATGACTTAGTATTATATGAGTTGTAGTTATTGTTTTAGTGTGAACAACATTCCAGTGTAGAGGAACCGTGGAAAGCAATAAATTTTCTATGCCCCTATAACTTTCTGCTACAGAACTAGAACCTGTCAAAGCAAATAACAGAGGACACATCTGCCTTAAGAGAGAGGTCCTCAAGAAAAGGACAGGAAAACCATTATTCCTATATGCACTATATGCACCGGTAAGCCCTTTTTTGGGGGCTTCAGGAGAGACAGAAAAACCTGTAGGTGCACTTGCATTATTCTAAAACATTTTTTCCTCTTTCTGTTACAGAAGTTGGGCTATTTCATGGAGGTTTCAACTTGATTCACTCCAGCTGGATTGAATCTCAACTTGATTCACTCCAACTGGGTAAGTGCATTATGGCTAATAATCAAATGAAAAGATGAAACCAATGGACTTGGAACACTGACAACGGTTGGGTTGAGGGGAATGGAAACTTGGGAGGAAGGAGAGTGATATTGAATATCCTGGAAAAGGACATGACAGGCTGTGGGACACCCTGAAGAGAAGCAGTCCACCCTGAAACATTCTGTTGCTCGTGCCATGTGTTTCCCTTAATAAGGAAATCAACTTAAATATGGCTGTCCCAGTATCTATTAAGTAGATTTGGATGAGGGGAAAAATGTGTTAGTAACGAAACATGATTGTTGCTGAGCCCTGCTTATAATTTAGGAAGTTAAGTATGTCAAGCCCTGTATATAATTTAGGAAGTCTAGCCAATGGTAAAGTTCACTGAGAGAGAGAGAAAGACAGAGAGACAGATATGGGGACTTCCATAGCTCAAGTCAGAACAACTAAGCTCAACACCCAGCAACAAAATGGAAAACATTTAATGAGCCAGAAAGACACAACAATGTGCATATGATACTTACAAATAATTAACAAATTGCATTTAATTTACGTTGTTGTTCAGCTACAGCTGGTAGATGTGTGGTGGAGCTCACACTTTGACTAGAGGCCTGCAACCAATGTTTCGGCTGGGAAATATGCCTAATGTCCATCTGCACACACTCACTCAGCAGGCCGGGGGAGAATCTCCTGCCTCCATGCCGCCTCTTTCAGCAAACGTCTCCATCCTTTCTCACACCATCTTAACCACAACCCCATTTCCCTGTCTCCCTCCCTTCTGTTCATTATCCTGTGATAAAAAGATTATTCTAAAAACTGGCCATGACTAGAAAGCATGGCATTCCAATTTGTCACTTTCAAGACACCTGCTGAGCAGATCTCGAGCCTGCAGCATCTCTACAACATACTTACACAGGAATCTTGACCACCACCTGAGGGAATCAAAGTATTATTTTTGAATAGATTCTTATATAGCACTTCAGATTGAGGCTGGTTATCTCTACACACAATTACCTAGATGATTTATTACCATTTTATTCATTAGAGGATTAAAGGCAGAGCAACTCATTGTGAAGCAAGCATGGAATCCTGTCCCCAATATTTCTAATGAAGTGCTAACATAGGGTGAAGTGGTGCTTAACCCTTTTGTCTATCCATCCATTATTTCCTTCAAAAAGTACCCACAGGTTGTTTTTAAACCTATTCCCCCAGCTGGGATCTGAAACCAAAAATATAGATAATGTAGTGACAAAGGGAAATAGATATGGGCCAGACAGCACACAGTTAAAATCTCACCTTTGTGGTGAAGTACTACATCTCGGTTTCAGCCCACCAATTTTGCAAGGGACAATCAGAGGTCAGGAGAAGGGTTAAGCACCTGCTTCCTACCCACCCACTAGCAAATTCCCAGGGTGGGTGGGTGTGACATTGTGACAGGATGGGAAAACTGTTTGATTTATAATGTGAAACTCTGCCCTTAATAACACTTGGTTGATTATCTTATATAGAGAGAGACAGTTACAGTGAAAATAGGTGAAAAACACAGTTCCTAGGTGGTAAAGTCTTGTAGAGTAACCAATAACAGGAAATGCGCTGTGGCTGAGTTGCTAACCGCTTAGAAATCAAGGGCCTGGATTGTGATTAGGCAGCGAGGCATGCAGAGCAGGTAACACTCAAAGAGTGTTTTCCATGAGGAAATATGGATGCCTGGGGGCCTCTGCTGGGTTTAATGAAAAACAATTACAGAATATGTAGGCAGGCATTTTGGTGGAGATAATTTTCTCACTTCATAGCCACAGAAAACAATGCAACTAAGCTAGGATTAAGAGCAGGGTTTGTGGCTATTATCAGCTCTGTCGGAATAAGGTGAAATGGTTACTGTTCAGGTGGGTCAGAACACAAAATCCCCCCCCCCTTTTTTTGTATTGGAAAATAGATGGCTTGCACTGACTCTATGCAAGCTCCAGTAAAGACAAACCAGGACACATTCCTTCCTTCCTTCCCTTATAGCCAGCCAGTGGTTGCTCCAAGCACATTCCAGATCTGCTAGGATACCTTAATTGTCTTCACCTGGATGAGCTTGCCAACATTCCTGTGAGCTATTACAACTCCTATGGAGTGGAGCATGCTTTCCTTGTTTTTCCAAATCTTCCACTGCCAAGTCTCAGCCGGAGTGATACACGCCTACGTTTACATACAATTTTGCTAATTCCCTTATCTGCTAATGATGTACAAGGTGCCTGCGTGAAAGCGCTCCCTTTAGTGAATGTTCACAGTAATAGTTTCAGGACAACCCATAATGAGAGATCAGAACTGATAACAGGGAAAGAGGTGAAATATGCAACTTGTTGCAATACGACGCTAGGTATTGTGTACTGTTTTTAGCAGCTTTTTTTGTAATTAATTATAGCTATTCCACACAGGTTTGTCCAGAACAAGAATCAATGACAGTTTTTAATTTCTGTGGCTTCAATTCTTCCCGAACACAAATTATGTTGGAATGACTGGAATAATTTCCCTACCACTGAGTTTGATTGTGTAATAACCAAAAGCAGAACGCACCAGTGAAGAAGAAAGGGGAAAAAAGCAGAATTAGAAACCTCTCCTGAGGTCACACTATCATAGTTCCTGGGAAAGGAGAATCTGTTCCAAATCATAGTTCCATAGACAGTCTCATGTTCATTTTCTAGAATATGATCATGAAAAACCACACAGAATAACCACATTTATGAATAGAACAGCTGGATCACAAACAGGAAACACTAGTGTCTTTTACATGCTTAATGGGGAATAAGATCCATTGAACTCAGTGAGACTTACCTCTGAGTAGGCACAGGCAGGAATGCATTTATAGATGCTTTGAAATCATTAAGGGGAAAAATGTTGATATATATTCAAGCAGTGTTCTCTTTTTAGAGATTGCAACAGCTTTTATAACATTTTTTCATTAATGTCTACTCAGAACTAAGTTCCACTGAGTTCAATGGTATTATTATTATTATTATTATTATTATTATTATTATTATTATTATTATTATGGTAACTAGCACATCCCCCCAGCACAAGAATTTCCGTTTTTGCAACGGGACAGACTTTCCCCCCACTCTTCCCCCTGTGTGTGTTCCACAACTCCCCCAAATATGCTCTAGAAGAAGGAGGGAGCTCCTAGAACTGATTTATAGGGTGCATGGTGAGAAGAATGTTTTGTTGCAGAAGTAGAAATCCTCTGGTGCTGGTGGAATGTTCACATGGTGCAACAGAGAATTACCTCCAGGTGGCTGCCAAGGATTGCAGCCTAAGTGGAGAAAGTGACGCAATTAATATAAAGGCAGTTACTATGATAGTCATGTGCCCTCTTCAACAATTAGAGGAAGACTGTTCACCAACTGCTGCCCTTGCAAGCCCTCCATAGATTACAATGAATCAGTTTTATTTATCTATGCCATTTCATGTGCCATCTTCCTGTCCTTAGGACCCCTTGGACAACAACAACAGAAATCTTAAGACAATTTAAAATTTAAACAATTAAAACAGCAGTATCAAAACACAAATGGTAAAACCACCAGAGAAAAGAAGAACAAAAACATAAGACCAAAAACAATGTTCCAGCAGCGTATTATGCCGGGATAGCTCTGTCGGTAGAGCATGAGGCTATTAATCTCAGGGTTGTGGCTTCATGCCCCACGTTGAGCAAAAGGTTCCTGCATTGCAGGGGTTGGACTAGATGACCCTCATGGTCCCTTCCAACTCTACGATTCTATGATTCTGTAACATAGTGTGACCACTTATGGATTGTCAAAAAAGGGGACTAAAGAGGACTCAGATTTGCACATGCTGATTTTTATGTATACTGTAGATAGAAATAATTACTATGATTTAAATAGAACTATAATACGTCTCACCCAAGTGGGGAAGGAGACCAGGTGATCTGTCTGCTGTTCAGGTGCTAAAGGTTGGCCTTGCCCTGCTGTTTCTTCTTTGGGGTCTTTATTTTCAATCTAGACTTCGAATAGAAGCTGCCTTCAAATAAGAAGGTTGTCCTTGAATTCACAGGCCTGCAAATATAGGGCTGTCTTCTGTAAAGTAGGACACATGCTCACCATTTAATGCCAAGGTTCTCCTAAGACATTTATACATTATGTTTTCATCAACCAATGAAAGGCAAGCAATGATTCATTCAGGTGAACCTCCCTAGGGATGACATTCCAGGTGGAGGACATTCCTCAATGAAAGGTGCCACAGTGCTTGAGCCTGGTGGATTGAACACAGCAACTAGGAAAATTTACCTCGGAGTTCCCAGACACTGTCAAACAAACTATATTTCAGACAGACAATAATATCTGATTGCCAACATAATTATTTTGCCGTATTGCTAGGTCACTTTCTTAAAATACTGCTTCTTCTTTAAAATTATGTAACTATTGGTGACCTTATTGTACGGAGTAATTAAACATTTGAATAAGCAGCTGTAAAACAGCACATATTTTTGATGATGTGTAGCTTCGTGGTGCGCAGTGAAACAACACCGATGAATGTAATGCCTATTACATGAGCACTTGGGTAAATTAGGTCAAAAATACTTTGTCAGCTAGCATAAGTGAAGGGAACAGAAATTAAAGAAAACCAAGACAAGCACCATAAATTTGAGCCTTGTGAAGAACTGGAAACCCAAACACAACCGCTGAAAAGAAAGAAAGAAAGAAAGAAAGAAAGAAAGAAAGAAAGAAAGAAAGAAAGAAAGACTCAGAATGTGTTTGAGCCTTGAGAATGTGGAAAATAATGCCGTATTTTAAATATTCTTTGCTGGCCTTGAATTGAGAAGATAGGTAGGCCTACCTATGGGGCCAAAGACCTCCAATTTGAAGGCAAATAAAGATTTCAATAGAAGATTCTCTACAATCTGCAGTCTCAAACTCATTAATTTCATCCACAGGAGTAGCATATACCTTTAAAAAAGGTTTTTGAACTTCATAGGAGATGACGACGTGTTTTGTGGCGTTACAGAGGTGAGCCAATCAGTGTTGTGGATTATTGGCTTCTGCAACAAACTTCCAGATCTGGTTAATTGTTCTCAGTCTTGCGACAGAACAACCATTTGACAAGGATGCAGTGAGTGCACTTCCAGAGCAGCTTCACCACTCAGAATGTGTACATTTGTACACACCATTTGTTACCATAGACAAGACTACCAAGTCTAGCACGGTAATATTGTGCAGAAATGCAAGTTTGCTGTTAAACTATGCCACTGAACTTTTGTTTGGCAGCCTGGGGTGTGGGTGCAGGAACAGTAGCCTGTGCATACCTACCCCCAATGTAAGATTCAGGGCTCAAGCTGACATTTGTGAGTGGCCCTGATCTGACCCAGGATGGTCTGTGGCAAACCTGACCCAGATCCAGAACTTGAACTGATTTGGGGGCTTTGCGCAGTTATACATTAGAGAGTGAGGAGAATGAGACATGTGTCCCCTTCTTTTCCCCTTCCTTTCCATATGTTTAATTAGGGTTTTAAATCCTAACTAAACATGCAGTCAGGAGTGGTGAAAGGAGACGTGTGCCTCATGGTCAGGATGGGGGAGCTACCTGCACATTTCCTTCCACCCCTTGCTGTCAGACTACCACCACCCATTTTGACAACCCCAGATTGTTCTGAGTGGGCCCAACCCAACCTTGGGTGATTCAGAGCTGCCTCAACCTGTTCAGGCCAAATCTGCAGTTGACCCAAACTGGCCCAATTTGATTCGAAACCTGGGATTCAGCTGGAACCTGTGCTCAGCCCTAGCAGGAAGTGTGAGACCCCTCTTTAGGAGGCCAAATAAGCCACTTTTTTGTACTAGATATAGAAAATTCGCCTTCCTGCCTCTACACTGTAAGAAATGTTCTGGTCTACTCGCTTTTCTAAGGGAGCGAAAGAATAGAGATGCCCACAAGCATTACACAACGTTGTTATAAGAGCAGCCCTGCAGGGCATCTTTAAATAACATGATGCAAAACAAAACAACCCAAAGTTACTGACAGGATGGGAGGGGGAAAAAACTCTGAATTCATATTTCACCCCATTTAAGAGAAATATAAATTCTGGTAAGGTTTTTGTTTTGTTTTCACCACTAAGGTTTAGATAACCGAGGCTGAAGTCCTAAGTGCACCTGCAGGAAAGGAAGTCAGTGGGTCTCACTTCTGAGCAAACGGGTTGCACCATAAATGTGAAAACAGACAACTGCTGCATTGCTCTGTAATACATTTACCTAAAAGAGAAGTGGATGAGATTATTGCCTCTAGAGTTGACTCTAGAGAAATGGCCAATTCCTTAACTGGGGCAGAAAAATTAAACCAAGTGTAATATGTCTTTTCCATACAAAAAGAGCAGAGGAAGGCCAGTACTGAATCACATTTCTAGGGTGTGTAGAAAGAAATTAAGGATATTTGCAATTCCATTTGAACACAGCTTGATAGCCTCAAACTCCAGACTAAATGAGTTACGCCCTCTAATCCTGAAAGAGATGGTTACAGAGATTAGCAGTGCCCTAATGAAACCTTTTGATGGCTATTTAGAGGGGAGGGGGAGAGGGATAAAAGGCAAAATATACATGCCATTCCCTTAGGAAGGACCTTCAGTAGGGTGGGAGCAGGAAATAAGGTTCCTAAAACATTGACACAGTAATGCATAGGTTTCTCGGAATCCCCAGAAACAAATCTGGGTAATGTAGAATAAAAATGGTTAAAGTAAACCCATAATGTCTCCTCTAACTTACAGTCACGTACATATAATACAAATGTGCAAAAGAGTAAAAAGAAAAATACTCTAAAAGGATTACAAAAATGTATTAAAGATTATAAAAGGCATATAGGAAAAGAAACCAGAGAGAGAGAGAATGGAATTCAAAGAGAGGCACAGCACCTCCAAACCAGTGCACACATTACCACAAAAAAGGAAATGGTTTTGCACTTAGCTAACAACAGATTGTTCTGGTAAACACTTCTGGGACGGACAGGAAGGAAAACACACTGAATGGATAGCATGACGACATTGCGCTGAAATGTAAGGTTGCTGTTAATCTATGTAAAGCCACGCAAATAAGAAAAATATTTCACACAAAGGTATTTAAATGAGAAATATAGGTGCTAAAGTTCAACCTTGAATAAAAGTCCAAACCATATGGTGGTGTACACATGATATGGCTCTGTAAACATTACAAGCAGCTAGGTTGTTGTTTTTTCCTTCTCAATTCAGGAAAACTCATCCAAACACAGCATTTCATAAGAAATGGCTGGGCAGATAGAGGATAGATATGAATTGTGGCTAAGGTGTGTACATCGCTTTCCCAATCAGCGGTGGGAGTGGGCTGGATGCAGAGTAAATGGTCTTGAGCTCTCGGTTGTTGTCACGTAGAAGCCAAACCAATGTATGTAGTTTTAAAAGTTGAAGTGGAAGAGGCAGGAGGTACCCTTGCTCACCTCTTTTCCCAGGGCTCCAAGACTAAAAGCAAGCCCAGCTTGGTAGGGCAGTGCTGAGTAAAGGCCTGTGGGAAAGGGGAGCAGCAGCCTGCTTTTGTATCCATTTTTTAAAGGCTGTGTGCACAGCATACATTTAAAGCACATCACATCCCCAGAGAATGATGGGAATTGTAGGCCTGTGCTGGGTCAACTACAGTTCCCATAGTTCCTTTGGAAGAAGTATTGGGCTTTAATTGTCTGGTCTTTACACAGCCCACATGTCCCCTCTAGGCAGCTTGAGGAGGGAGGCAGCTTCCTTGCCCTAAAATCCACTGCGTTTCCCCATGAAATCAAAGTCCCCACTATGTGCCACTGTTTGGCACAACCCATGCTCTGCGTCTAAGAAGTATGCATGTAGCTGTAATGTCTTGTTTGGATGTCAATGGAAACCCTGAAAGTTTGCATTCTGAAGCTCCAGGTCATCTCTAGCAGGGCTGGCCCTACCATTAGACAGTGAGGCAGATGATGACTATAGCTCTTTGCTGATGGACAGAGCTGCAGGTGCTCCCTTATATGTAGCTAACTTGCTGCCCCCAGGTGCCGTGGAAGATGCTGTCCCTTCACTGGTGCTGAAGGTTTAATCACTACTCTGATCAGCTTCTGTGCGTACTGTGGAAGGGGACACAATCTTGTCCTTTTACTCAGACAGCAAAATGTTTTGGGCCAGCCCTGCTCTCTAGCGAAATACTGTAATGAGATTTGGGTTGGCACAGAAGAGGCTGTCTGTTGCATCTCTGAATGCTTCTCTTTCAGCCAGGAGACATGCTCACCACTCACACAAAACACAGAGGGTAAGCCCTTCTTATACTGTACTTTCCAATTCTAAAAAACAGCTCGGGTGAATTGGTGTTTGAAATATTTAAAAAGTCTTCTGGTGCCATCTAGTGACACTAAGTGGGAATTAAATGGTTTTTGAAATAATTGCCATCAGCCATGATTTCCTGCAGCTCCCTGATGGTTGTTACTGAGCAACTTATGCATATTTATTTGGAGCATAGCTGTCAAGTTTTCCCTTTTCTCGTGAGGAAGCCTATTCAGTATAAGGGAATTTCCCTTTAAAAAAGGGAGAACTTGACAGCTATGATTTGGAGATGTACCCCACTAATTTTAATAGATGTGTTTTCAATATGTTTTGAGTTAATTTGGGAGGGTTAGTTCTGAGAGACGGCATATAAGTACTGTACTGAAAATTTAACTAGGGCATACTTCCAGCTAAATGTGTATACATTGCTGTTAGGAACTTACTTAATGGGTCTTACTTCTGAGTAGACATGCATAGGTCTTTGCTGTTACGTTTATACTCAGAACAAAATTTAGTTGACTATATATACATGACCCATTGAAGTCAGTAGACTTATTCCCAGATATTCAGAGTAGACCCATTTAAATTTCTGGGCCCAACTTTGTCATGTTAATTAATTTCAATGAACTTACGGTGAGTAAAAATTCATTGCACAACATCCGCATTTTTATTTGCAAATATAACAAAAAGAAAGTAAAACAAACAATTTTTTAAAAGTACCATTGATTATTTAATTTCTATACTACCTACTTTATTAAAAACATTTCTAAGTGGTGTACAAAATATGCATATATATATATATATGTGTGTGTGTGTAAACTGGCCATGTGGGTTAGTCTCCACTTTTCTCCGAAACTGCTTGACCAATTGCATTCAAATTTGGACAAATGTCCCAAGTGAATATGTGAGTGACCATATACAGGTTGCGTAGATAGATGTCACACCTATGGCAGGTAATGCAGGTAAAACCCACTGTTCCCGAACACAAAACTCAGACAGCCAGGGATGCTGGGAGCACAGGAGAGGTTGCAAAACAGCGCCCTCTAGTGATGGCTACACTGGTACTGCAGCTAGGCAACCTTCCCTCTCCACAGCATCTCGTTTCCGCTTTGCAGACTGGGCCGAGGGGCCGGGATAGGTCATGGATCGGACAGGGTGGGGCCAATCACAAGGATGAATAGGTCATGTGTTGGAACAGGGTGGGGGCAGTCACAGGGATGAGCCACAGCAACGTGTGACCAGGCCAGCTAGTCTGCATATAAAAATGTTACAATAATACAAAGTTACTAACATCTATAAATCAATATCAATTCATTTTCCCTCTGACACACCCTCCCTCTCGGCCCCTGGGTTCTCACCCAGTGTCCAAACAAATTCTCAAAAGTCTCAGAACAAGAAGAGTTCCTAGAAACAGCGGACATCCCCCCATGTCTCTCACTCTAGACCAGGCACCCCCAAACTTTGGCCCTCCAGATGTTTTGGACTACAATTCCCATCTTCCCTGACCACTGGTCCTGTTAGCTAGGGATCATGGGAATTGTAGGCCAAAACATCTGGAGGGCCGCAGTTTGGGGATGCCTGCTCTAGACTTGCTTTTTATGGGCAGGCCCCAGATGGATGGTACTTCCTCAGGCTGCCCTCAGCTGTGTCCCATTCAGCTGCATTCTCCATACCCATTTCCAAGTGCAGCTGAGTTTCCCAGGGGGTCCAGAGGATGGGGGAAAGGTCCCCCTACACTCACAGCTCTTTCTTCACCCTCTGTCTGCTCCTCCTCTTCCAGCTTCCACAGCACTAGCTGATGTTAACAGAAAGAATGTTCCATCAATCCTGAAGTGAAGCTATCAATTAATATAAGCATTCTAAAACTAAAGGGACCCCTGACCATTAAGTCCACTCGTGAACGACTCTGGGGTTGCGGTGCTCATCTTACTTTACAGGCTGAGGGAGCCGGCGTTTGTCCGCTCCGCAGACAGTTTCTCTGGGTCATGTGGCCAGCATGACTAAGCCGCTTCTGGCACAACAGAACACCAACTCCAGAGCAGCACACGCCTTTCCGCCGGAGCAGTACCTGTTAATCTACTTGCACTTTTTGGCGTGCTTTCAAACTGCTAGGTTGGCAGGAGCTGGGACTGAGCAATGGGAGCTTACCCCGTCACGGGGATTCGAACCACCAACCTTTTGATTGGCAAGCCCAAGGCTCAGTGGTTTAGACCAGTGCTCCCCAACCTTTTTATCACCGCGGACCAGTCAACGTTTGATAATTTTACTGTGGCCCGCTGAAGGGGGTGTTATTGTTTATATTTTATTTAGATTGTTTTGATTTAATAATTTTAATTTAATTGTATTTAATGATCCTTAGGCGGCCCGGTACCAATTGATCCACGGACCGCTACCGGTCCGTGGCCCGGGGGTTGAAGACCACTGGTTTAGACCACAGCACCACCTGCATCCATTAAGCAGTCTAAACAGGTACCTAAATGAAACAGACAGTTCTAAGCCATGCACTCAAATGTAGAAAGGGCAGTGAGATCATTGGGTAATAGATGGTGGCTATTTCTCCTTACAGCCTTGCATTATTATTATTATTATTATTATTATTATTATTATTATTATTATGCCCTTCGTCTGAAGATTACAGGGCAGTTCCCAGCATAAAAATACAAAATGAGAACACAAAATACATAATAAAAAACAATAAACAAAAAAAGCATTCTCTCCATTTGGGTCCCTTCCAATCGGGATTCAGGCCTCACCATGGGACTGAAACTGCCTTGGTTGCACTGGTTGATGATCTCCGGTGAGCTAGGGACAAAGGTGAGAGCTGTTTCCTAGTTCTGCTGGATCTCTCAGCGGACTTTGACACCATCGACCATAGCATCCTTCTGGACCGTCTAGAGGGGCTGGGAGCTGGGGGCACTGTTATACAGTGGTTCCACTCCTTTCTCCTGGGCCGTGTTCAGAAAGTGGTGTTGGGGGATGAGTGTTCAGACCCCTGGGCACTCACTTGTGGGGTGCCTCAGGGTTCCGTTCTCTCCCCCATGCTTTTTAATATCTACCGGTATATGAAGCCGCTGGGAGAGATCATCAGGGGGTTTGGGCTGGGTGTTCATCAGTATGCAGATGACACCCAGCTCTACCTTTCTTTTAAATCAGAACCAGTGAAGGCAGTGAAGGTCCTGTGTGAGTGTCTGGAGGCGGTTGGAGGATGGATGGCGGCTAATGGATTGAAGCTGAATCCTGACAAACAGAAGTACTGTTTGTGGGGGACAGGAGGCGGGCAGGTGTGGAGGACTCCCTGGTCTTGAATGGGGTAACTGTGCCCCTGAAGGACCAGGTGCGCAGCCTGGGAGTCATTTTGGACTCACAGCTGTCCATGGAGGCACAGGTTAATTCTGTGTCCAGGGCGGCTGTCTACCAGCTCCATCTGGTATGCAGGCTGAGACCCTACCTGCCCGCGGACTTTCTCGCCAGAGTGGTGCATGCTCCGGTTATCTCCCGCTTGGACTACTGCAATGCGCTCTATGTGGGGCTACCTTTGAAGGTGACCCGGAAACTGCAATTAATCCAGAATGCGGCAGCTAGACTAGTGACTGGGAGTGGCCACCGGGACCACATAACACCGGTCCTGAGAGATCTACACTGGCTCCCAGTACGTTTCCGAGCTCAATTCAAAGTGTTGGTACTGACCTTTAAAGCCCTACATGGCCTCGGTCCTGTATACCTGAAGGAGCGTCTCCACCCCCACCATTCAGCCCAGACACTGAGATCCAGCACCGAGGGCCTTCTGGCGGTTCCTTCATTGCGAGAAGTGAGGTTACAGGGAACCAGACAGAGGGCCTTCTTGGTAGTGGCACCCGCCCTGTGGAACGCCCTCCCAGCAGATGTCAAGGCAATAAGTAACTATTCTACTTTCAGAAGACAGCTGAAGGCAGCCCTGTTTAGGGAAGCTTTTAATACTTAATGCTATATTGTTTTAATATTTGATTGGGAGCCGCCCAGAGTGGCTGGGGAAACCCAGCCAGATGGGCGGGGTATAAATAATATATTATTCTTATTCTTATTATTATTCTCCCAGAAAGACATTTAAGAGGACATAGAATGTTAATCAGCCAAAGGCCTGGTTAAAGAGTAATTTCTAAAGATATGCAATGAAGGCACCAGGCAAGCATTTCTGCAGAGAGCATTCTCGCAAATGGGGAGCCATCAAAGAAAAGACCCGTTCTCGTGTTGTCACCCTCTGGACCTTTCATGGGGGGAGACATATGAAGAAGGGCCGCAGATGATGATCGCTGGGTCCAGGTAAGATCCTATGGGGAGAAGTTTTAAATGTTGCAAGCCCCCTTGAATCCCAACTTGGGAGAAAGGCATGATATATTAAATAAATAATAATATCAACACTTGTTGCTCCACCCACTTTTGCCCCTGGCCCCATCCACCACTGGCCCATGACCCTAGGAAGGATGGTCAGAATGAAATGTGGCGAGAAATGTTTCCTATTAGATCAACAACAGTTTGGAGAGACATAGGTTAAGAAAGCACAGTGTAGCCTCAAGTAGTATTGTGCTGCTTCAGACATGCAGTGAGAACGGCTGGGGGGGGGGGAGCCCTGTCACCATTTGTTAGTAAACTGGCACATGCCCACCCATTTCTACTTCTGGGCAAACACTTCCACATAGGCTGTGAGCCAGGACACATGGCAGACTGTGTGTTGTATACTCAGCACCGGATGAGTGAGGGCCAAACCACAGTTAATGCAAGTAGCATCAGTCAGGGAGGCTGACCATTCGGATTGTAGCAGATGCGGATGGGGAATATAAATTGTTGCTTCCCTGCTGCAGTGCTAAGGGATATCTCTCTTCCATACACTCCAGCATTTCTCCGATGAAAATAGGGACGATGCTCATTCCATAATGATAATTTTACTATTTATACCCCACACATCTTACAGGGTTGCCCCAGCCACTCTGAGCAGCTTCCAACATATATAAAAGCACAATAAAACATTTTTTAAAAACCTTCCCTTCAGACGGCTCAGGGGTCAGATAACTCCATACCCTTCAACATTTCTCCAATGAAAATAGTGACATCCTGTGGAAAAGCGGGACATTCTGGGATCGAATCAGAAACTGGGATTGCTTCTCTAAATCAGGGACGTCCCTAGAAAATAGGGACACTTGGAGGGTCTGCTCTTCTAAACCAGACATTTGTTTTTTTGGCGGTGGGTGGGTGAAGTTTCCTCCAAGGATCATTTCCTACTGATGCAAATATAACCTTTTTCTGTTCTTAAAGTGCAGCACACATTTTGCAGTGTACCACTTTGCAAGTCTTTCACACTTGGATCTGCTGGTCCCTTGTATTTTTCTTCTCCAAATCTGCATTTTAAGTACCGACCTTGGCCTGCCTCTCTGTGCAACAATTTCACAATAGCTTTTTAAGTTCAGATGGCATAACTGGCACGGATAGCCAACCAGATGTTGTCAGACTCCGACTGTCCTGGCTCCCACTTGCTGAAGATCCTTTAATGTTTATAATTATAAACCAATGCTTAATGTGTATAGATTACTGTGGTACACGTGCAAATTGCTGAAGGCACTTCATGCAATACACATGGTCAGTCCTAAATACAGCTTTCAAAAAGGCAGGTGCTGTAACTGCCAGAGCTTGAGACCTTGATTCAACATGGTCACACCCCTTTGCTATCCCATTTATAGGAATTAGACAGGCTTATTGTGGTGCAGCAAGCGTTTCCACAACCTCTCACCATGCTTAGTAGGTAGAACGCTCTGTTCCTTTCTCTTTTGGCTTCTCCTAGTGCTTATGCTTCCTGAGAGGTAGCTGAGGCTGGTGAAACATCTATCCTGGGTAGGCAGAACTACTCCCAGTATCTGACTGCATCTCGGGAGTGTCCGAAAGATGCTCCAACAGTCCTGGACAAGGCAAGAGAGCAAGCTGCAGGAGCTACTCACCCTGCAGGATCCTCACTAACACTGCCCCACTCTGTGTAGAGGCTCCCACATCCCACTGGAGATTTCCCCTGGGTGCTTGGCCAGTCCTCCATCTGCACTGCCCTGACTTGACCTGCCCATGACACTAACCCCAATCAGCCCCAGCCAGCAATGGCCAATGGTCAGGGAAGATGGGATTTGTAGTCCTGCCTTCCAGGACTATAAATCCCATGTTCCCTGAGGGACTACTTTGTCTTAACTGAAGTCTACAGGAAGTGCTCAAGAGCGATTTGAGTGTCCCTTCTTATTGCATTAATCACAAATAAATTTGCCTTGATACAGGGCCTGCTAAGTTCAATGGAATGTCTTTGCAAGTGTGCCAGCAGCGCAGCTATCTCAGATACAAAATTAGAAAAATATGTTGTGAAACGAGTTTCTACTAGCACAACATAGTATTTCATCCCCCCCCCCCCGCTGTGGGATTTTATTAATTCCTCACTTTTCTTTTAGCGTAATGTTTTTCTGCCAGCTTGTCTTCCCACCTCCTCTACAGGCTTGGAATCCCCCTCATTTGGGGCTTTAAAAAAAAAAAATATCATATTTTAGAAGTTAAGCTCCTTGGGAGCTGTCTGTGTTTTCGTTTATGAAATTCTGTAAAACACCATGCTGGTGCTGTCTAATTGATATATAGTAATAAAAAAGTCTGACATTTATAAGAATAGGAAGCATGGGCCACTGTTTCTACTGTTCTTATCTGAATCGCCAGCATCATTCCCCAAATACAAGAGGACGGGGGGAATAAAGGGTAAGAGATGCATTTGGGGGGAAAGTAGGCAAAAGAACTCTGGCTTTATAGATAGACTTTGCTAGGTGAGAAAAATCAGCTAATACTGTGGTATCCTTCAGTGAATCAAGACAACATGGGTTGGAGAGAAGACAACAGTTTTTCAGTGCCAGAGGCACTTTGAAAACCCTGCTCACTGTGTGTGCACAGTCCAATGCTGCCTCTTATAAAGAGGATTTGAGTTGTTTAAAATAGTAAAAACTTTGTTTGATCAGAGGTATCAGTGGGATGAAAGACATGGCCCACAAAACACCATGGAAAGTGAAACCTCTCCCAATACCACTCTCAACTCTTGTAAGGCGTGTCAATAATGTTCAGAACAAGCAGCTACTGGGTTCAAAACACCTTTGCATACATGAAGAAATTCTGCCCTGCTCCACAAATTTCACATCGGCTCTTAGGCATAGAAGGAAACTGAATTAGGTGCACGGTGTGCCTTTGGGACTCATTATGCTGTGGGAAAAAAGCTGGAAAAATTCCTCCTACGCTGACTGAAAATGACACAATACTGTATGCCTTGAAGCAAAGGCATGAAGATAGTACTTTCCCGTAGTGAACAGTAAGTACCGGTTCTTGAATGCTAGGTTTCTTTAATTGCTGAGGGGGAACTGCTTTATTTTGCTATTACATACATACCATGTGGTGTGAGACTAAATACAATCCATTATCCCTTCCTTTCTCTGTTTAATGAGGGAACGTAGTATCAACAAGATAGGAAATATTTTCATTGAATCTGGCTGTCCAACATTTGGCTGTTGGCTTCTGCCCGTCTTGAAAGACAATGGAGTGAGCCTCTGGGGGTGAAGTCGAACTGCTGTGTTAGCAGCACCACTGTGACCTCCCTGGGACACAAGCCTGTGCAGCAGTGGTGTGTGGTGAATTCTTTTGTAGGGTAACAGTTAGGGCCAGAGGCGCCAGCTTGGGAGGGGCTCACCGTTCCGTGTGTGAGCATTGTGCCTCCCTCCCTAAGCTGGGCAGAAGCATCCCAGGCTTTGGGAAGGAGGCGCAATACTTCTGACAGGATGCTGGAGCCCTGCTACCTTATTCCCAAAGCTGGGTGGGCTTTGGGAATGTGGCGGAAGGTCTGTTGGATCTTGTCGGAGCATCGCGCCTCCCTCCCTAAGCCGGACAGAAGCTACGCAGGCTTTGGGAAGGAGGCACCAGTCTTTAATACTCTAATTTACTGGGAACATTTAGGGGACTGGTCTAGTCCCCCTACCCCACTGACCGCACCCCACTGCTATGCACCAGGTCATGGGCTGCCTAGATGACAAGACAAGCCTCACTGATGTGGTCCCAAAGGAAAGCAGAGCAATACGTTTGGCACCAGCTTGGCTGCAGGAGTTGCCGGAAGGAGGCATAGAAGGTGCCATCCAACCATCTTAGGGACTCTACTCCAGATTTGTGTAGGGTTTACTCCTCAGCCCTTTCTTCTCCCAAAGATATCCCACAAGGCAACAGAGGTTTAGGATCAGAGTTTTCCTTTTCTTCTCCAGG